>NC_041059.1:20683230-21014063 GCF_900634775.1 Gouania willdenowi
TTTATTAGGGTTAGGGTTAGGGTAAGGCTTAGTCTTAGTCACGCAACCAAAACTGGCCACTGACTGACTTATCACGTGATTTAAACTGGCCAAATAGGGGCGCTGCGTACGGATAGAATGTCGGTATATTGATACGCCAAACGTACGAATAGCCACTGCCTAAGATTAATAACTAGCTATCACTCAGTCATGCAGTTGCAATGAGGCACCAGTTCACATAAGATACTCATCACAGGTTTCATTTGTGTTTCATACAATATATTCTGGTGTTTGTCACAGAATGAAATAATGTAACTGTGTTGACAACTTAATAAAGTTTTTAGCTGTGCTGCATCTCTCAGTCACTGAAGGGGTTGGGCCATCCAACATGGGACCTGACAATCAAGATCAATCACAACATTTTTGAAATGTTGCATTTGTGTTTTATTGTTGAGATTTTTTAGTAAATGTGCAACACTTGTGTGGAAACCACAATTAATGAGCCATATAACGTAGCCTGATGGACAGAGGGACACAGACCGATGTCGAATCCAAAGTCTATCACATGACATACACAGAAAGATGGACAATAATAGTCAGAAACCAATTTAATCTTATGATTAGTTTAGAAACCTCCTAACCAGGGGTGGACTGGCCATCTGACATACTGGGCATCATCCCAGTGGGTGTCATGTACAGTGTCATGTAATTAATTTTTGGGTTTTTTTTCTTTTCAAAGTGAACAGACGTGTTTTATTTGTTTATTGGATTATGTTAGGGTTAGGGTTCTCTCAGTACGGAGTTAAACTCGTACTACGTAACACTGGTCCGGTCCACTACTTTTTCTTTGTTTGTTTGTTTTTTTGATGGGCCAAAAGCATTTAAGAGTGGAACCAAGTGGTAATGGCAAAGAGTATCTTGAATGGGCAAAATGTGGCAACCAAGAGTGAAAAATGACAAAAACGTAGAAAATAAAATGAAACAAGTGGTATTTATTGTGCAAAAGGTAGCTTATTGGGATGAAAAGTGACCAAAAAAATTAAGAAAGGACAAAATTTAGATAACAATGTTAAAAAGAAGTTGCAAAAATTGACAAAAAAAATAGGAAAAAAGGGATGTTGATTTGCAAAGGGTAGCCAAACAGAGCAGTAGACCCACAGTCATGGTGAAATGACTGAACAGGTAGAAAAGTTGCCCATCAGTGCATAGTTAAATCACTGTAAAGCTCTCCCACAAAGACAACACATTTTTTTGATATCTACTGAACATCTGGTGAGGACAGATGTGAATGCTGAAAAGTCTTCATTTGTTTTGCTTTGAAATGATTAACAGCTTTGGAAATCCTGCCAAACAATATAAAATAAAATGCAAATACCATTTTGGCGGTTTAAGACAGCAGTTGTATTTCATAAAACCTTGGGAAAGACTGTTGGTGTTGTTTTTATAACTTGATCTACTGGTACTGATTAACTCAATGTGTATTTGACTAAACCAGCAAAACACAATGACTGGATTATCGACTTTAAGACTTGTGGAGAAAACATGACGTCATCCAAAATGTATTTGGAGCCACAATCCCAAACTGCACAAAACTGTTATTTACTATTATTCATCCACCGCTTGAAAAACATTTTTAAAAAATGTTGTACGATATTCAATATTTGGTTCATGTTACCTGGAAAAACGGTTCAACTTCAACAACAGCTTTTGAAACGTTGAACTTGTTTATGCATGTGATGTTTGAATTGTAAATACTGGACTTCCTGAAAGAAAGCAGTAACTTCTGGGATGTTTTGAACATGCGGTCATTTGAAGCCTCAAGATGGTTCCAATTACAAACCACACGCAAACCGTCACACCTTTCAACATAAATCAAAGGTTTTTAATGTAAGAAAAAACACACATTTCCACTTACACGTACACACCGCCGCTAATTTATTCATTGTTCTGTGGTTTATTCAATCTTCCCTAAATTACACACAATTTAACACAACTGTTTCCACTTTTTCCAAACTGGTAAACATGAAGCTGGTTTGTTAGACTGAATCTATATTTAACGTCGCTCCTTAAGCTGTGTAACTTCAGTGCTTCACATCACATACGTCTCATCGTGCTGCTGATTGCTTTCGCCTGTTTGTCATTATAGTTTTTGTCTTCTCGCACCAGCTTTTTCTCTACTTTTCCACATCTGAAGGTTGTCCTAAACACAAATTTGTCAAGCTGTCTCAGAGAGAATCACCACATCTGCTGCTACGATGTCAACCAGCCAAAGAAAACACACCAGTTTACATCCAGAAAGCACAGAAAACAGACGTTCAATGTGTAATATTACAGTCCAACTGATGAACAACAAGCTGAGAAATCAATTTCATTCCACGTCTTTGCAATTAAGGGATTTGTGCAACTGGTTGTTTGTCTATTTTTATGTGTGTTTACACTGTGCACTGCAATCATTTTACTGGCATACAAGCTTGTATCTTTTATCTCATAAAAGTGCCACTCATTTTGTTTAACTGTGAGACAGAGAGTTCAAATCAAATTACCCTGCACGGACATCAGCGTTGATATTTTCTTATAGCAGATTTTAGAAGCTTAAGAAAGTGAATAAATGGGTGACAAGTAATAGTTAAAGATTGCACACAGAATTGTTTCATCAAGTCTAGACAATATTTCAGTTTTGAGGTATTTCGAAAATAATAAATTGAACGATAACTCACCAAATGCCATTTTATTTATTTATTTATTTATTTATTTATTTATTTATTTATTTAATTGTATTTGTTTGTTTTCACCTTTTTAAAAAAGGTGAAAGGTGGATGGGATTGTAATGCCCTTCCATGAGTTGCACAAGCTGTTTGAATGGATCTGGTTCATGTCTGTGTTGTTTCAATAAGCAGCCCAGTTGTGTTTATGACTGACAATTCATTCCAGCCTGCTGTAGCAAGTCTGCTCAACACTGTGTCAACTGCTGAAGTACAGCGATTCCTCCCTGTGTGGTACATTTTTTGCAGTCTGTGAGTTTTCAGGATTGTGACATGTTGTCAGCATCAATATCGAGCTAAAAGTAAAAATGCTGATGTGTGTCTTGTCGGTTTATAAAAAAGGAATTCACTGCATAGGATGCTTGTTTGCCCTTTTTTTTCTTTTTTTTACATGTTTGCTTTCAGTTTGTCTTACATTTATGGCAAGGCAATTCATCCCATGAGCCCAGGCTTAAGACTTCACAACCACATTTTATACGAAAGCTGTTATGTGGATTTGGAAGTTACACGCTCACTGAAACTCGATACGCACACTTGACATCCTTTACTTGTTAGAACAAGATTTTAGGGAAGTAATAAAGTGCAGAAAACTGTGACAGGGAAAGAAGAAGAAAAAACACATTAAAATATTTTACTAGGGGAAATCCCAAAGCAGCTTCTTATATGAAAATACTAGCACATGTTACATGAGGATGCATGTCATTTTACATACATGTTTTGAAATGTAATATTAGAGTGAAGGTGTGGTGTGTTTGCTGCTTACCTTCAGGAGCTTGTTTGTAAATCCCAGTTGGGAGAGGAAGTGAGATGGCTCGGATGAAGGGAGGAGGAAACAGTAAAGAGAGAGAGACAACTAACAGTGTGTAAGATCAGAAGGAATGATATGAAGAGGACAGGCCCACAGTAACATGAGGACCCTAGACTCATCATCAGAGAGTGGGGGTTACCATGGGAGGAGCTTTCCAACTCTAGTTATCACCACTCCCCAACACACCAGAGCAACAGAGAAGCCAGTTAAAGGCACACAGCTTGGAATTTAGAAAGCTTTTCTCCCCATCCACTGCATATTCCCCATTGACTAAGTAAAGCTATGATTTTATGTAAAACCGTCTGAAAAGAAGGAATGGGAGCAGCTGGAAATCAATACAATAAAGTGCACTATGGCTTTAGTAATCACAAAGTCAGCCTAAGCCTAGGGAAAAAGCAAAGGCATTAGTAATGTATCAGCAATGAAGGATGAGTTCATACCTGCATGCTTACACATTCAAAACGTGCAAAATGTTCTCACCGTGGAAGCTGTTAGTCCTGGGTGTGAAAAGTACTTATTGTACCAACAGAAACGTCTGCGCTTGCAAGAGCAGACAGTGGATAACTGAGGGTGTGTTTTTATGTTCATACAGATTGGTGTTTGTGTGTCCGCAAGGTCTTTGCATTTTGTAAGGAAATAACACAGCAGTTTGAGTGCCTATCATTGTGCATGCTCTAAAAAAAATGAATTAAAACAAAAAACTAAAAAACTTGCATATGTTGTCAAAGGTTGACACAACACGTGGTGCAATCTTTTTGCAACATTTATGTATGTTTTATTCTTGCAAAAAGTTGTGACCAGCAGCAGCTAAACTTTATTAGAGGGAAAGATATAAAAACTAAAGACAGGGTAATGTTACACCCTAGTGAGAGGGGGAAATATAGGGGAGGGGGAGGGGGGGCACAAATGGAATGCTTCTATCATCTTGCATTCTTATTATGAAGATTCTTACACATTAACACAGACTAAATCTTGACTTGTTATCATATTTTGATGTAATATATGTGTTATAAGATTATAACAAAGGTTGAATTAATCTGACACCAGCAGCTTTCTGATAATGCTTTTATATATCAGCTCTGTTGCCTTTGGTGTGTGAATGTAAGTGTGAATGAGTCAATGTGTCTGATATTGTAAGGTAAGGTGCTTCGTGAACACATCTGAGGTATATAACGTCAAATATAAATCAAGTCTATTTCCGTTTATCAAAACTAGAACAACTGTCTGGTGGCACTTTGTCCAGATCAGATTTGTATTTTGCTGCGAGTGCACATCAAAGTCTAAGAAAGCACAAAACCAATTCACACTTTGGACAGATTGACTTTATTTTGAAATACAGAGAAATGTAATTATATAGAGGGTTTTCACGGCGCGTCATCAACCCGGAAGTCGCCATTTTGGAGATAAAGCAGCAGGTCTACAAACAGCACGCAGACAATAAAATCCCGAATTCCGAGACGAAATGGTGAACTATTGCCGTGTTTTTGGCTGTACCAGTCGGTCAAACAGTGAGACACATTTGGGGTTTTATAGATTTGCCAAAAATCACAACAAATCAGGGAGAACAACCTCTCAAGTTATCAGCTACCTTGTGGCTAGCAAAGCTAAACCAGGATCTATGAGGCAAACAGCTGTCTTTTATCTTTTCCAGTATTTACAATAACGATGTACACTTAAATAATATACATGTGTGTACATTCACAGTTACAGTTTAGTTCCAGGGTTATTTCACAGCAACAAGTCTGACACTGTTTGACTGTTTAGCGTTCGTCAGAGTGACAGCCTGGAGGAAGAAACTGTTCTTATGACGGGTTGTTTTGGCGTTTATATGATTTATATTATTATCATCACACTAGAAAATTAGTTAAGAGCAAACAACAGTTTACTTACCTGACAAGAAATGGGCCCAACAAATTTGGATGTTGTCCAGATTTTTGCCCTTTAGATCCTGGTTTAGCTTTGCTAGCCACAAGCGCCTCCTTTCCTCTGATAACTTGTGAGGTTGTTTTCCCTGATTTGTTATGATCTATAAAACTCCAAATGTGTCTCACTATTTGACCGACTGGTACAGCCAAAAACACGGCAATAGTTCACCATTTCGTCTCGAAATTCGGGATTTTCTTGTCTGCGTGCTGTTTGTTGACCTGCTGCTTTATCTCCAAAATGGCGACTTCCGGGTTGATGACGCGCCGTGAAAACCCTCTATGAATTTAGAATCACACCAGTTTAGAGTCACTGAAATGGAAATAAAACTGACATTTCCTCTGTAGAAAGTCTGCTCTTGCACACGCAAACTTGCACAGAAAGAAACAGACTGAATTTGGTTCTACAGTTTTAGTCACCTTGCAAATATCAGTTCAATCATGCAGCATTGCAATCAAGCATTCCAAATGTATTTGTATTCTGTAACGTTTGAAATATCGATACTTGAAAATGAATACTTGGGTATTTTATTTTCTTTCAAATTAAAGTTTTAAGGACCAAAGTTTTCCTTCCATTGACTTCATAAAAGAATAAGTTTCACGCATTCTCTCTAATTGCATGTGTGTCTCCATGCTTTCAATATGCACTAAACTATTACTTTCTGTTCCATAGCACTCTTTGAGTACATCAGTTTCTCCACAGCTGCCACTTTGTACAGTGCTTTACTTCACTCATATAGTGTTTCAACACTTTGACCTCAAAGCATTTTATAAAACAAATCGCATTTACACATGTACAACTAAAGCACTTTGGTCAAAGCTACTCATAGGCTGGTGCCATCATTAGCAATGTGTTTACATCTCCTTTTCTTTTCCCTTGTCAGTCTTACATTCCAACAACATCACAGTGACCATTATAAGAACCAGTGCTCCAGTGAAAGATTTTTACAACGCTCCAAAAGCAGCACTCAATCAATAATAAACAAATGGGATGGGCCTAAGTGAATTAGGACAGTGATTTAGCAGGTAGGTAATGTATATAAAGTATTTTTATCTCCTCTCAGTGAGACCTGACACCTTTTGTTCTGAATGAACCGGAAAGTCTGAGCTCTGAAAATTAGATTTGATCCAAGAAAGGAAACTCACAACATCTCAAGGATACTTTTGTATAGAAAACAAGTAAAGTTGTTCACAAGTGTCCAGAAAAAAAAAAAAAAATTTCTTCAAAAATGTGGGTTTTTGCACTTTATTGCAAACCTATCATTACACAAATGACAAAGAAGCATATCTGTCTGCCTTGTTACACTAAACAACACCACTATTACACAGTACAGTAGTGTAGATAATAAGTTTGCAGTGACGTGTCCAGAATCTTGCAGGGGGTTGCAATGAGAATTCGGTGATGCCAATCATCCAAGCATAGTGTCATGAAGAATATATACAGATCATCAACATAAGCTAACATCAATTACTGGCTCATTGCCTACAATTACAGTTTGATTTAAAAGATAAACAGATGTACTGACTACAAGCTAATAGGGAGGCAGCATGCATACTGTATGATTTTTAAAGCTTTGATTGGATGTATTTCTATCTGAACAACAGGCTGAATACCATACAGAAAATACCAATACACTATGTAATCCATGCATTACATAGTGTATTGGTACATATCTTTATACATGAGAGATGTAAAAGATCTTCCTTTTAGAGCCACTAAAGCAGGAAAAAGTTGAACATGGATCCTTTGCAGAAAGTTC
Organism: Gouania willdenowi; assembly: GCF_900634775.1. NCBI lineage: Eukaryota > Metazoa > Chordata > Actinopteri > Blenniiformes > Gobiesocidae > Gouania > Gouania willdenowi. The sequence continues at coordinate 20,690,462 of NC_041059.1, forward strand.
ATTCTTTCACAACATGTAAGCCATGGGTGTTAAACTCATTTTAGTTCAGGGGCCAAATACAAAATAGTTTGATCTTAAGTGGGCCGCAGATTTTAGGCTGGAAAAAGAGCAATAATTTCTACTTTTTTTTTTAAGGATTTTTTTCTGGCTCTAGTGGCCTTTGTAGGAAACAAACCACATCAAGCGTAAAGCCTCCCCCTTTGCTAGCAAGAATTAACCAAGGAGCCTGTTTTTGTGTTATCACGAACTGTGTAAACACAACTGCCCCCGTAACTCTGAGATGCAGGACTAACCCCACTATGTGGTCTGTGAACTCAATACCGGAGCCGCTAAGACTGAACCAGCTATTTGAAGTACGTAGTATGAACCCTTCTTTTACGACTCCCCTTCCGGCCAAACAAAAGGACCAGAGAATCCAAGGACAGTTTTCCCCTATATTACCTCCCTGCGACATTTATGATCAAAAGAAGAACATCCCTCTTCTCCCCCTTATCAAACAGATACTGTGGGATGCTATAAGTTCAAAGAACGGTCCCAATGCCCTCTGACCCCCTGTGGTGAGACGTCACAGGAGGACACTGTCCAGGCACCTAGCTGAGAGATCTCCACGGGAAGAAAGGAGAACAAAGAAATTGTATTATGTTTGAAAGTTACAAACGAAAACATTTTTGGAATGATTTCTACAGAAATTGAAATTGCAAATGTTGTCTGTTCGATCACACTCGTTTCATGTAACGCAATAACCGACAGAATGCTATTTTAAAGTGTTTATCATTTAAAAGTGCTTAAAAATACCAGAAAACATCACAAACGTTAGTTTGAGGTATCTACGGCAACCATATAGTTAAGAGGAGGCATAACATGATTTTTGATATTTATGTCTATGAGTAATTACAGGTAAAATGCATTAATTAATTCCTAAAGTGATTCTAGGATATTTTCCAGTCATGTTTGGTATCAAACCCTTTCGTAATTCATGATATTTCAGGATATGATGTTGAAAAGATGTTTTGAAATATGTGGAATTAATTATTAGGCATTCTTTTATGTTTAGAATCATCCCTTGTCGTCTGTCTCTGTCTTACACTTACACACACCCAAGACACACCCACAAGCTGAAAGCAGAGACATTGACCAATCACCGAAATGATCACAGAAGGATCCACCCAGACGCCTCCTCCAAAAGGCGTCGCCAAACGCCCTTTAAAAAAAGACGCGCGACCAGAAACAACAGTTTTTGGACGCGGGCGTTCATGCTCACCCGAATTCCCTCATGTTCCAGCTTTCATTTATTTCATGGTAGAAACAGTTAGATTTTTGAGACAACAGCTGCTTGGTTCGGACGAATCCGGCACCGAGGGACGTGCGTAACAGCCGAAAGGAAGCCCGGCCCGCGACCCGTTGGGGTTAGCCAAGAGCCACTCTCTAAGCCAGCTGCGAAGGCCTAACCGCCCGGATCGGCTAAAGGGGCTACACTCTGTTGAACCGAAACAGAACCAACGGTGGCACGTCCTGCTGCATTGCTCAAACAGCACCTCCAGGTCCAACCCTGACATCTTCAAGGTACAAGAATGAACTCTCATCAGCAACTTTCATCTACAATAGATCACATACATACTTCCATAACTACAAACTTACACGCATTAACAACATGCTACACACACAGTACATCTCATTCATGTTTGTTCGTCTCCCCCTTGTCCGTCCTCCTCTCTTTGTTATGAGCTCTCTTTATTTTATTCTTTGATTTTATGATTTTATTATTGAATATGTATCCTGCATTTTTATTCAATATTTGGTAGATTAGCATCCTTCTAGATTAGTGATTTCACTTTATTACGTATAATCCTCACTTTTATTAGCCTAGAAATGCATTTTATCATGATTTAATTATCCCATTTCAATTGATATTTTGACTGTGTTAATTGTTGACTTTTGAATAAAAGGTTAAACATAATATTTGATTCCTCTGATTCATTAAAGCTGTGATGATGGTGTAGATGTCTGGTAGAATTCACGTTTCCCTGGTTTCACATTGATGAGTTTAGTCTAAAAACTTAGACATATATCTCCTGTTAAAAGGAGTGGCACCCCGCAAATTTGAAGTAATATTAATAATCATAATTAATATTCTTAGTTATATAACCCATTAATAATAACTCATCTCATCTTCCTACACCTTTATATGACAGTTGCTTGACAGGAAAGGGGTCAGAGAGAGCAGGGAATGACACGCAGGAAGGGGTCCCAGGATGGGAATCGAACCTGGACCCACTGCAGGTGAGGAGCTATAGCCTCTGTACATGGGGCGGGCGCTCTACCCACTGAGCTAAACACCTCCCCGATAATTTCAATATTAATGTCCCCAAGTTTGCACTTCAACGTATAAATGATATATAAAGTATGTTAAGTGCCCATAAGTAACAGGTGCAGGATTTTCACTTTTAAATTGTATTTATTTTTGTGACCAATTTTTATTTAATTTGGGGAAATTATGTGAAATTGAGTTCTTTGAACAATTTGAGTCACACAGTGACGCATGCGAAAATTGCAACCTCCAAATTTTGTGGAGATTCATTGCATTTGTGTATTTGGACGAGCTGGGAGATCAACAACTGAATTATTTGGTAATTTTCACAATAAATCATGTTTTTTCGCTCTTTTTTTACTTTCTCCCATTGGCCGAATTAGATGGTCTAAAGCAGTGGTTCCCAACCTTTATTGTCTTGTGAACCCCTTGAGCCTTTTTGTCACCCCATGAGTTCCCCCTCACGCATACGTGTTCATGATTCTCCAAAAGTAGAACACAACACAACTGAATATTCAACACAAGTCATTTTATTTCATCTTCTTAAATTGAACAATTAATATTCAGGCAATATCTTCTTATTTAACTAAAATGAAACATAAAATGATGTTACCTTTAAGGCAATAAAAATGATAAATATAAGAAATAATATTATTTATAGTAAACGTTTGTATTATTAATACTGTATTATTAATACTAATATATTTTGATTATATTATTAAAGAAAAATGATTAGGTTGAAATTAGAAATAAATAAGTCATATGAATTAATAAATACAAAACAAATAATTAACCTGCCTGTGTTATATATAAGTTTTATGACATTTACCACAAAAGGAGCTTCTTTGAATATGTCCCCCTTAAACAGGAATTTAAACTTTAAAAACAAGCCACAGTGCACATGTACCATTTTATTGATGGACTTTTGAAATGACTGAGAATGTTTTTTATTATCTTGGAAATACATTCTTAATTTCTCCACGTACCCCCTGCAATGTGCTCACGTACCCCTAGGGGTACGCGTACCCCTGGTTGGGAAACACTGATCTAAAGGGCAGGATTTGGCCCCGAGCCTTGAGTTTGACACTCTCTGTGGGTTTTTTTCTTTACCTTGCAACTCTTTTATTATTTATTATATTTATTATTTAACAATTGAAATACAGTCAGTTATTATAAATATTTGGTTATTCTTTATTGTTGCTAATTAAAGTTTTAAGGAAGGAAGTGTATGTTTCATCGGCTTTCCATTATAATCAGTTATACATAAAAGCTCTCTTTTTTTTTTTTTTTTGGCAGCTTTCTGAGTAGTGTCTTTAGAATGACATGCCTGTCTTCGAGCTTTCAACATGCACTAAACGCCCTAATGAATTTCCACCACATGCCAAATAGGAAACGACACGGCCATGCCTCGGTCCGATCAATCACAGACCAAATGCATTTCAGATCCATAGGATGACCTTTACCCTCTTTGTTCACATTGCGTCATCTACATTTCTTTGAGTTTTCATTCTGCAATCGCACCTGTAACATATGAACAGTTCCTTCATTGATCATCATAATCAATGCAAATGAGAGCAATCAAAGCAGGATCATATATTCTGACTCACAGACGACTTTTATCCAGTAGAAGCCAACCTACAAGTTTGCATTTCCTGTTTCTAAATTATAAGATTACTTTTGAACTTGTTCCATTTACCTTTTCACATGATGCCTACAGTTTTTTAAGATAAAATAGTTACTGTGTGACCAGAGGTGACATGTAACGAAGTACAAATACTGTGTTACTGTACTTGGTATCTGTACTTTACTTGAGTATTTATTTACATTTTGCCAATTTTTACTTTTTACTCCTTACTTTTTCAAACAAGTATCTGTACTTTCTACTCTTTACATTTTAAAAATCGATACTTTTACTTGAGTACTGAAGACAAGTACTTGTGCCACCTCCCTATGTGACCATACAACCAGACATGCAAACACCAAAAGCATGAAAAAAAAATCCATTGTATGGGGTTCGGTGGGAATCTTCCTAATTTTTTTGATTTTAACACATAAACTAAGCAATGTTGAACACTCTGAAGAGCACAATAAGGCAAATACACTATTTTCTTCAAGCGAAAAAAAAAAAACATGTATTCATGCCACTCAAGTTGCGGTTTATGAAAAACAATAAAAATATGTATATGAAGAATTGTGATGTTAAAGTAAAAGTACCTAATATTTGTACTGTTTTTTTGAGTCTCGATCTTTAAAAGCTAAAGACCAAGTCAAAAACCTTGGTGTTCTGATTGACTCAGATCTGACATTCAGCAGTCAGATCAAATCTATTACAGCCTTCTACCACCTAAAGAACATCTCCAGAGTGAAAGGTTTAATGGCTCAGAAAGATCAGGAGAAACTGGTTTATGCTTTTATCTCCAGCAGACTGGACTATTGTAATGGTCTTCTGACAGGAATCCCCCAAAAGAGCATCAAACAGCTACAGCTGGTTCAGAACGCTGCAGCTCGGGTCTTAACCAGAACAAAGAGGTCAGAACACATTACTCCAGTTTTAAAGTCTTTACACTGGCTCCCAGTCAGCCTCAGAATAGACTTTAAAGTTCTGCTGCTGGTGTATAAATCTGTAAATGGGTTTGGTCCAGAATACATCAGTGAGATGTTAGTCAGGTATGAACCCAGCAGGTCTCTCAGATCTATGGACACAGGTCAGATAGTGGAGCCCAGAGTTCTCAGTAAACATGGTGATGCTGCTTTTAGTTGTTATGCTGCATAGAAGTGGAACAAACTGTCAGCAGAGCTGAAGTCAGCATCACATGTGAACATTTTTAAATCAAAGTTAAAGGCACTTTTTCTCTACTGTGTATGAATGAGAGAGATTGTTGGTCATGTTGATGATTTTAATAGATTTTACTGATGATTTTAAATGTTCTTATTGATTTTAAGCTGTTGAATGTTTTCTGTTGCACTTTTTGATCATGTAAAGCACATTGAGTTGCCTTGTGTATGAATTACGCTATACAAATACATTTGCCTTGTCTTGCCTTGCTGCTGAGCTACTGGTTTTATAGTCCTTTTAACAGTTTCCATTATGTGCCTCGTTTCTTTCCTCTTGTGGTCTGGACAAGCCTCTCTAGCTTTCTCCAATGCTTTTGTTGTTTTTTTAGCTGCATTGCACTTTCATCGTCGGGTGAAAAAACTGGCGAACATTAAAAAGACTTACATAGGGCACTATTAAATTATTTGAATTCTTTTCAAAATTCCATTTTATTTTATTTTTCCAAATGCTGTGTTTCCCACATTATTATATTTTTATTCTGTTTTTTTTTTTTAAACTATAGATTGTACTATAACATGGATAATTACTGCTCCTTTTTAATTATTTATAATCATATGTCATATAAAGATGTACAAATGAGAGCAGCATTAATGTCACCTAATTTCCCCTCAGGGATCAATGGTTTACTGAATCTGATCAGGTTTACTAAGTTTTGATCAACTTAAATTAAAATAACTGCTTTGGGCCCCGCGGCCACCAAGGGGCCAACACACGATGGCTGTCCGTCAAACTTCTTTAACCTGTTATTTACATCAAACTGCTACTTACTTGCTCCACCCTATCCTTCAAAAAACACTGTCAACGTCACTACGATGTTGAATTAGCATATATCATATTTGAGGTCCTCCATGGCATGAAGAAAGGCTTAGTGGACTGGCAGTCATCAGTATCAACCATGTGGTTGAAGAAAAACAAATATATAGTCATTGGCAAAAAGAAACAAAACAAAAAAGTGGTTAAGTTCTAAACAATATTTTAATTTATTTTTTTCATCTGAATGTTTAGACTTTTTCAACATTTACCATTTTATAAATACTACTCATATTTATTGTGTTGCAGAGTGTTTTTATTTTTTCTATCTATATCTGTATTCATGTTTAACTTTTTAACTTGTTTTTGGTTTCAAAGAAAAATGTCTTTTTGCAGTTATTGCCTTCAATGTGTTTCTGCTAAGTGGAATAGTTTAGAGATGGATGTGTATTTGAAGGAATTCCTTATGCAAATACATTATTATTGGTTTATTGAAAATAATCATCTATGACTACATTTAAAATCAGGCTTTAACATTTGATTATGTTTATTTATCTTCCATCAGAGTGGCTTTACATACAATTTAGTTCACCCTCAAGGTCAAAGTGGTTCATCAGAGTTGATGTTCGACACTGACGAGCATTCAGACAGTTGAGGAGCTGTTAGTAAACTATGTCCATCATGTTTATAGAGGGAAAAATTTAATTCATTTTGTTTATAATAGAATACGGTATTAGCTTTTGCATTCCTTAACTGTCCATAGTTGGCAGTGTGGGGCCCCAAGATGTCTAGGGCCGGCCCTGGAAACAACCCTAGTATGGGGCATTCTATGATAAATAAACAAATACAAGACACACATACATGATGAAGACGTATTGCTGTGGCCCAATGGATGAAATGTATCACTCAAGTCTCTAATGTGCGGGTTTCTGAGCACTTAAAAACTCAGTCTCATCCATTTTACTTCCCATTCATAGCCTCCATTTTCTCCCTCTCCTCTACTTCTCACCCCACTTTCTACCTTGCTGCGAGTCTCCAACGACTGGAAGTCTGGGAAAATGGATTTTATAGCTTTGCCGTTACATGCTATAGCATCTCCTCTCCCATCGCTGACATAACAGACACATTCCTAATGCAGCGTCTGTGGTGTCAGTGAAATGTTCACTATGTTGAGTTATTAGAGGAAACTGGTGTCCTGATTGAATTCCAAATATTAGTGTTAACAGTTCAATAAGACGCATTAAATGCTCCTCGTGTAATGTGATCCCTACGATCCCAGGGGAAGTTGTTGTTTCACTCTGGTGTGAGCTGATGGCTCTGGGACTGTAATGTTTTCCTGTTTCTGTCTCCCAAGTTAAAAAGTGTCTTGGATGAGCTTTCAGCAAATAACCTCAAACAGCAGATGTTTGAAAGCCTTTCATTCATTGTTTCCTATGTCTTCCTCCTGTTGAGTGACCGCACCCTCTTCCAGTTATTATCATCCGTGTGTGTGTGTGTGTGTGTGCGTTGAGACTGGTCTTTTGTTAAAAGATTTAACTGCAGATTAAGCTGCTTTTTATCCAGTCTCAGGGCGTAGACCTCGATAAGGAAACACATCCAATTTCAGTCTGTTTCCACCAGAAACAATAGCTGCGTTTCCATTACCCTAGTCACGGAAACACCTGAAATTCGTAAAAAACACTCAAATATCGCAAAACATTTTTTACGCTTTTATGAGGAGGAATTTCAAACGTTTTGATATTGAAATTGCAAATTGCAATTGTTGCAAAAGCGCCATGGAAACACGTTTTTCGCAGATACACGCCACAGAATGTGTCGTACCTGGTCACATGACCACTGGTCTCCGAGAAAACATGGTGGGGTACGTGTAGACTGCAGAGGAGACCGGCACTTTTCTTAGCGTTATACTTTAAAATGATTACTGCCACATTAAACAACAAAGAAATGCAGAGTGTTCTGAGCGTCCGTCTTTCTGCAGAAAAGTCTCACAAGATGAGATTTCAGGGGAGTTATGAAGCTCCTGCCCAAAACAATGTTCAAAATCTGTTATGGAAACCCAGCTAATGTTACCGCTTGGTACAAATTAGACCAAGCAATGAGTGGACCATCACTTTTAACTCTCCCTCTAACAACTGCAAATACCATGAGGCCCAGGCATGCTTGGATCAATCCAAAAGGTAATCTGTCATTTTACACAAAACGTCCTCTTTTACAAGGTTAAAAAAGTTTTTGATTCCTGTGGTGGAAGTCTTGTGGATCATCTATTTGTGACCTGCATTGCTTGAGTCTACAGTGTTGGTTTGTAGGGATTCTTCTTTAGTTCTGCTACATCTTCAAACTTGCACAGGGAACGGGATCAACTGCAACCAGCCATTGAATAAGCAGGCCAGGCTCATTGGATCCACTCTAAGGCATAGTATCACATAGAAACACATAGTAACACATAACACCAACCAAATTACCTAACAGCCCTTATAACCCTTATAACATGTTAGAACTGGCCCTGGCCTACATTTTGTCAAAAAAAAAAAACAGCTTCTGCCTTAGGGACAAAACACTCGTGGTTTGGACTAATTATGAAAAATTCTCAACTCTTTAACTCAGATCTGATCTTTTCTGGCTGAGCCATCATGAGGATGTGCAGCGTCATATCACAGAGAAGTTCTAACAAATGCTATTGTTTATTATAAGCGTTTTCAGTGCTCGATTAGGAAGCTGAACTCCCTCAAGCTACAGATGTGCTTATGGGAGCTTTAGTCATCAGACAGCTTTTATGTCCAGGTTTTCAGAGCTTCACAGCATCCATCTCAGCTGACAGGAGAAAGTACAAATGAAGTAGAAAACATAAATCATCACGTACATTAACAACTAATTCAGTTCTATGTCACCCCTATACATTTTTATATTTTTATTTTGAACCAGTAGGACTTTGAGGTTAGATTTAATGTAAAATGCACTGCAAATAAATATATTATTATTATTATCGTTATTATTGGTTTGTTAGTCGGCTAATTGACTCTGAAAATGACATTGTGCTTGTACTGGTGAACAATGCAAACAGTGCCACCCGCTGCACATCTCAGCTCTGGAAGCACTGCTATAAGTGCCTTTTAAAATTTGACTGTTAGACCTTTATACTGTATGTCTTTGTGTATTTGTTTGCTTGTATGGTGTATGGACACTTGAGTCCTTTCTGTGTGGAGTTTGCATGTTCTCCCCGTGCTGTGTGAGTTTCCTCTGGGTACTCTGGCTTCCTCTCACAATCTAAAAACCTGACTGTTAGGTGGGATGGAGTCTCTAAATTGACCATAGGAGTGTGGATGGTTGTCTGTCTGTGTGTTGCTCTGCAACGGACTGGCCCCCTGTCCAGGGTGTACCCCTGTACCAGCAGACCCCCGCGACCCTGGAAAAGGAAAAAGCGGGTCTGAAAATGGATGGATGAAAAAAATTATTATTATTATTATTATTATTATTATTATTATTATTACCAATTGAACTGCAAACTGTGATTTTTCCAAAATCCTGCTAATTCTTACAAACAATCCCAAAAAATAAAATCAGCAGCTCTGAGATCAAACTGGTCTGTATTTAGGCCCCTGGGTGAAAATGAGTTTGAGGGCCTTGATTTAGAGTAGCTATGCTATTGTTAGACGATGGGGTTGGCAGTGCCTACCCAAGAGTGAATTGATATTTTGATCATTTGATTTAATTGTAATATAGTTATAAATAATTTTTCCATTTCTGATAGCCTACAGTACCTATAAGTTTGAAAGTGTTAGCTATTTCCTGGTACAGCAGAGACGCTGCACAGTCTCACTCCTGTGCTGAGAGGGTGTGCCTTTGGGAGAGGCCACACCCTCTCCCAAAGGCACACTGCTGCTCTGCCTCTCATAGACCTGTGTTTATATGGGTTTGCGCATGCGCAGTCAGTTCCCAAATATGAAAACCATTTACGTCCATAGGCAGCTCTCTACGCTGCCTATGGACGTAACCGCGCTATGCCAAATGCTATACGTAAGTTCCCAGTGCATTAGTAAATTGATACAGCGTCGCCACTGCTACGTTCTCTAGCAAGTGGGCGGGATAACACTACAGCGAGGATGACAGCGCTAGAGACATTAAAGAAACTTTCTTTTGAGGAAAAACAACAGCTTTTAAAAGATGGAAGACCAACACCTGAGCTACCAGACCTTCAGCAAAGGTAAGGTCAGAAAATTGTTCCTACTTTCCAAAGTGAATGGTAGGATTGGTTTTGTGGATGCGCCTCACTGAGGCGGTTCCGGGCTGTTTCCCCGTGTTTCTGTGTTTCCAACCCAAACAACAGAAGCGTTGCCGTGTCATGAGATAATTATTGTTGGGAGAGTATAACGGCTACTATTGAATAATTTTACAATGTTGATTTTGTTAGATTGACACTTGCAACGCCCTGCCTACCCAACCCTAGTGCTCACGGCACGTCACTTGCTATGTCTCCTGCATTGAGAAGACGTCATAGAGTGATGATGATTGTTAAGTCAAAGTCATTTCCTTGTTCTACAGCTCCTTTCAGGGATTACAGGCTTCTCCTGTTCTGTCCTGCCCGTGTGAAGATCCCACATCTTACTGCAGCCCTGCAGGTGGATTTCCCTGCGATAGCACACCTGTGTGTCAATGAACCATCTAAACTTGTGAGTGATTCCATTCATTTTGCGCCAGTAGATTAGATAACTATGTTAAATAGTTAAAAACAGGGTAAGACAATTATTTTGCAATCGTTTAACACTTGCTGAGTTAGTCTGCTTTGCAAATAAATTGTAATTTGCTTCTATGACCCTCTTGGAAATGTTGAAATCTTGATTTTCAATCTTCTTAAATATCTTTCTTCATTGACAATAAAGATCAGATGAAAAAAGTCTGAAAATATAGCAGAAATTAAAAGAGCATTGAATTATTAGACTGCATTAGATACAGAGCGGGAACAAAATGTAACGTGCAGAACTAAAGTACAAAAATAATGATTGCGGTGGGCATGTGAAGTGAAGCAGGAGCAATAAACAAACTGAAATTAAAATTTCACCTTAATTCAAAATGAGAAACACCCCAAAAAAAAAGTTTGAGACGTAACCAATGGAATGCCTGCGTATATTTATGAACATGATATTTTTAGTGTGAAGCAGCACCAGCAGTATCAGTATCAGTATCAGTATCATATTTTTGGATGTGGGTCAACCATGATTTCTGTGCAGCAGGGAACATGTTACATGACATGTGTGACAGCATCCTCTTGTGGACAAACTGAGAATATCATACACATCAATTATTTGCCAGGGTTGCAGCAGGTTATGATTTGCAATGGGCATATTGTTAAATTACATGCTTTTTTTTTCATTAGCAGGAGCTCAAATAAATGTTTAATTTCATTGGTAGGTAGAGAAGCAGTGAATACATTACAGTTACCATAAAATCAGTCCATGTTTCAATCAATACTGAACAGTAAAGCTTATTTATTACTGCATCGTATAAAAAGTTTAACTGAATACAATTTTTCTAATTCAAATAAACGTTCGTAAAGATAGCGTTCATACTCATTTTTTAGCCTGTTTTAATAATAAATATTCTCTTGGACAAATTAACACATAGATGATACGTTAATTGAGTTTTTTGCAGATCACAAACTTACACACTGAAAAAACCTCACTTGATTTATCATATTTTGAAATTTTAGATTGAAAATAGTCCATATGCTGTGGTAAAAAGATAAATATCTTGTATTATTCCTGCTTCCTGCACTAAGTGCTGACATTTAACCAGCCTGAGCCTCCACACTGTGTCCAATGATTTATTTATACAGGGTAAAGGGTCAAGTACCTCATTGTAAGCACTTGAACTCAGACCTTTGAGGCAGCATTATTATATCTCATGTGTGCCATCATCGATGTTTACAAACCTGAACAGACAGATACTTTGACCTTTTCTCTAAAGGAGAAAAAAAACGAAACAAAGAAAATTAGATCTATATCATATCTGACGTTTAAAATTGCTGTGTGTTCACGGGCTACGGATTACAGTTTGATACTGAATGCTCGTTTGTGTTTCTAGAAAGCAGACTGCAGCAGGGAAAATGATCTGAAGATGCAGATTTAGTGTTCATTTGTCAACTCCATCTTTGTGTACTCCAGTTGAAGTAACTATTTTCTATATCTTCTACACACATCCAATATTATCATGGTTTCAATATGATTTTGCAAAGGATTAAACAGCTGCTCTGCTACACTTCTACCCAGACAGAGAGAGACACAAGTGATGTCAGTGAGCAAACTTTATTATCACTATGAATGAAATCACATCTTTAAACTACGGCAGTCTATTTTCAAATAAATCTTCACATGCAACCACAGATATAAATATATAACTGCTGCTAGTTTTAACAACAACAAGTTTAACCAACATGGTGAACCATTTTCCTACACAGACAAATGTTGAGGAATCGGCAACAACAACAACAACAACAACAACAACAACACATAAGCAAGACTTGGTTGCCCTGGTTATCTTTGTTTAGTGTACTGTTGTCTTTTATGTTAAATGTAAATCAAAGTATGTACACAAATGTATATGCGAATGTGGAGGATTTGGGGTTCCTAATATATGTTCAATAAATCAGATTTAAAAAAATGCACAGGAATCAAAAGAGTAAAAATAAATGAGTGAAACAAAATTAAATGTTAAAAACCACTTAAAGGTTATCATTTCTGCCTCACAGCCAGATGACCTTCTGAGGTGAAGACCTGAGACTAATCTATGAGGAGTTTGCATGTTTTCACCACCCTCTCCTCACACTCCAGAAACAACAATCTCTAAATTGCCTGTGGGAACAAATGTGTTTTTTTCAATGTGGCGGTGATGAAACAGACTGGCATCGTGTACAGAAGCTGGATGAATAAACAGATTTATTGCAATCATAAGTGTACGCGGTACATCATATATATTATTTTGAACATTTCTAATTGTTTTTCTGTTGGTGTTTCCTTGTACGGAACGAGTATTTTTTTTTTTTTTTTTGGGGGGGGGGGGTTCTCCTGTCCTTGCTCAAAAAAAACTAATAAATGAAAAAAAAACCGTGTTTTGTTCTGATGAGGCATGAACAAACTGTGAATCAAAAAGTTTTTAAATATAGATAAATGATAATAGTAATTTAAAAATTGTATTATTCATTTAAAAGTTTCCATTATTCATTAAGAAGTCTGGTTTAGGTGCATAGGAACTGTATCAATCGTGTGGGTATGTGTTAGTACATCAGTGTGGTGTGTAGGTTATACAATCATTGGTAAACTTGGAATTCTCTGAAAACCCAGTTAGATTCACAAATGTCACGTAACAACCAGGTATACAATGAATTAAAAAAGAAGTATGCAACAATTGAGGACCAGATATTTTATTTTTCATAGACTTATATTTATTTATTTTTGCATTTTTATATGTACAATGATATCAAACATGAGAAAAATATGAGTTAGATCACACGACACATCAGACTAGATGGTTGATGGTTCACACGACTTGACACTGAACTTTTTGTATTCCCTTTGAATCACTTTACATCTATAGAGCTGACCTGGATCATTTGTCCAATCTTTGGCCTCCATTAAGCCTTTCTAAACAATTCACTCAATGCTCGGGCTCCTGCAGAAGCTCAAAGGTCAGCTGTGTGATGTGCTGCCATGCTTTTTGGACGTGGTGGGACTCAATTTTCCGAGCGCATATGGCAAAACGCAGGACGAAGCGGCCAGAGAGCTGGCAGGGTACGAGGTGGATCTCTCGGCACTGGGTGATCCTTTTCAAAAGATTCTGGTTCAGCTCATTGGATCCCTGAAGGGGGGGGGGGTAAAGATTAACAGAGGTCTAAAGATACTGATATATCTTACTCAAGTAGAAGTACTGTTACTTGATTGAAATTGTACTTAAGTACAAGTAAAAGTAAGTCATACATAAATAGTACTCAAAGTAAAGGTTACTAGTTCCTTTCACCCCCCACCTTTATTTTTGGTCATAAATCTTGCCACGGTTCTCTTGCATACAGTAAACATCTCATGTATAAACCTAAAAAGGAAGAAACCAAATCTTGCACAATTGGATCTTGATTTATCTTCCACAAAGGCATCTGTGTAAAAGAAAAGTATAGCTACATTTATTAACTCTATTAACTTAAATAATCAGCATTCAATGCTGTTTTGTTACGCTTAATCTGATTGGTCGGCTATGATGTGATGCATTTGATTGTTGTCTGGTGTCTTTTTGTACTTTCACAATGTCTGTTGATCATTTTAAAACAAAAAATATATAATTTACTCAGTAATTGTTGGTTGTAGAATTGTAACAAATTACTTCTTTTCAAACATACTTAAGTACAAGTACTGTAAAATTACTTTTTTATATATATATATACTATATAAGTACAAGTACCCATAAAAGCAACTCAACTGCAGTAACGTGAGTACTTGTTACTTTCACCTCTGCAGATTAAAGCTAGATTTTGCAAGAAAGAGCTGTGCTTTGCTATAGTTTTAATTTATTCAATATTAATGAATTGATAAATTATATAATTATATCTCACAAATGTATCTATTTACAAAGCTTTCAGTTTTTCACCTTTCAACCTTATAAAATTGATATTTGTAACTTTGTAGCTCATGGAGTCTGTCTGAATGGATGAATGAACTGTGTTGAACATTATAGCCATGATTATTGTTATGATGTAATATATATTTTTTGTTTAATTACCTTGAGCCTGAAACAGACCAATCCCAGGACAACGTCAGCACAGATCTCAAACCTCTTGTCTGCTCGTACAAGACTCTCAAACTCTTTGGCCAGAACCACGTGCTATAAACAGAAAGAGCACGTACAGTATATTGTTTATCCATGTCAGTCTATATACAGCTTCAAACATTGCAGAATGCAAATCTAATAACTGATTAATCAAGAAAACTGTTCAAGTCCAACATATAAATCTATTCTGTATGTATTTCACTAGATGGCAGTGTAATCATAGATCCATCATCTAGTCCAGTGGTTCTCAAATGTTTTTGACTCAACGACCCCTTTCTCTTATTTCTGAATCCAAATACCCCTTTGTACGACTACAACATTTTGCTAAGATTTATGTATTGGTATTATTTAAATTATTCTATCTCAGTGTGTGTCTTTTTGGTGTCGTTTGGATATTTCTTTTATTGTTTTGTATGTTTCTCTGTTATTTTTTTCTCAATTAGTGTGTCTTTGTTTTCGTTTTGGTGTGTTGCTAGTAATAGTATTTTTTTGTAGTTTGTGAGTTCTTGATAATATTTATTATGATTATCATTTTTAATTAAAATTAAATGTTACAAAACCCCATATTTTTAATGCTTTCATTTGTTAATTTTCCACTCTCTCTGTCAAGTACCCTCTGTAGTGCCATCGCGTACCCCCATTTGAGAAAGGCAGTGGCTATCCGTACGTAGCCGTATCAATATACCAACATTGTATCCCTACGTAGCGCCCCTCATTGGCCAGTTTATGTGACGTGGTAAATCACGTGATTAAGACGCTACGTACTTGTGCTTTTGTTTGCCATTGATACGTAGATTCCTGAACTACGTTACGGACAAACTAACCCTAACCGTAACCCTAACTCTAAACTACGTTAAGGACAAACTAACCCTAACCCTAACCTAACCCTAAACTACGTTAAGGACAAACTAACCCTAACCGTAACCCTAACCCTAAACTACGTTAAGGACAAACTAACCCTAACCGTAACCCTAACCCTAAACTACGTTAAGGACAAACTAACCCTAACCCTAAACTACGTTAAGGACAAACTAACCCTAACCGTAACCCTAACCCTAAACTACGTTAAGGACAAACTAACCCTAACCGTAACCCTAACCTAAACTACGTTAAGGACAAACTAACCCTAACCGTAACCCTAACCCTAAACTACGTTAAGGACAAACTAACCCTAACCGTAACCCTAACCCTAAACTACGTTAAGGACAAACTAACCCTAACCCTAAACTACGTTAAGGACAAACTAACCCTAACCGTAACCCTAACCCTAAACTACGTTAAGGACAAACTAACCCTAACCCTAAACTACGTTAAGGACAAACTAACCCTAACCGTAACCCTAACCCTAAACTACGTTAAGGACAAACTAACCCTAACCGTAACCCTAACCCTAACGTAACGCTAACCTAGACTACGTTACAGACTAACTAACTCTAACTGTAACCCTAACCTTCTGAAGTAGATTTGAATTTCTTGCTCGGAATGGTTACATGACTTCCAGTAAGGTCATAGGCTACGTACGAATTGCACCAGGGCAGCCACTTCGTATGAGAAACACTGATCCAGTCGTCTTTTCCACCTTTTTGTTTCACTTATTTTATTTATGATTCAAGAGACACAAAAAAGCTAATGCAAAACACATGCTCTAAAAATGTATATTTGTAGTTAAAAATGAATAAATAAATAAAGACTGTACCGTTTTTAGTTAAAGCCTTTTTACAATGCTGAAACAACATTGCATTACCGTTTAATAAATCCAGAAAAACCCTGCACTCAAAAGCATCTCTTTTTCTCTGATTATACCCCAAAAAAAGGTCTTTTTCTAGAAGCAGTTCATGGATTTTATCTGTGTGGACCATTTCTGCTCTCTGTCACTTCATTTTAAATAAAGACGCAAACATGAAACAGGCTCATTTGATTGACAGAGCTGGCTGGAGGGTAAGAGGGAAATAAGCAGAGACAGGCATACGAGAGGAAATGGAATAAATAATTATGTGTGGAGAAGAAATGCAGGTCACACAAACCCTGCTCCCAGTAAAGAGGAGCTGGGATGAGGACAGAGGACCAATCGAGACTTGAGCTGTAAGGAGGATTAGTAGGTGTGTGGCATCTGGCCTGAGGGAAAATGTGATTGGTGTGTTTCATTTGTGAGTAAATGAAGAGTAAAGAGGAGGTTAGAGATTTTTTTTTAATAGAATGGGTTGAATAATTCCCACGGCCAGGATAAACACATTTGTTAACTGTAAGTGTTGAGGCTTATTTGTTTGCTTACTTTTCGTATATAAGCTTGAAGGCCATTGAGTCCATACATTCGAAAGACAAACCACATCTTCAGCGAGCGAAATCTCCTTCCCAGAGGAATCTGCCAGTGCTGTGAGAGAGACGAGGATGATTGTTTTTATGATATACCAATGGAATTAATATTAATCTTAGAATTAAAACTTACCCTGTAATCTGTGACCAGTCCTGGTAAGAGAAAAAACAAAATTACTCCATAATTGCACACCCATATACTGTATATATATATATATATATATATATATATATATATATATATATATATATATATATATATATATATATATAATGTTTTATTTATCAATGAAATAAATCAATATCATCAGTTACATCACTGAATTATTTAAAAAAACAATTAATATTAATATTTGGTCATTTATGGATTGTTTAGTAATGTAATTGTTTCACTGTGCTTCCAGCTAGGTGATAGCATCATTACAGGAAGAAAGCTCATTTTAGCTTGGGTTGTATATAATAATTAGATGGAAGACTTGTCTTTGTGTTCATGTCAGCTTTTCTCAGGTGTCCTAGTGTGGTGGGTCTTTGTCACTGCCGGCATTTGTCAACAAAATTGTAGGGCATAAAGACAGAGGGATCATTAGCCATTCACATGTTAGATTGAGGAATTTTCTTTGGTTGAACTAATTCAAAATTTAGTCGGTTTTGATTTTATTTTGAAAGATCCAAAAGAAAAGTGGGACATTTGTCAGAAACTATTGGGAAGGAAGGATGGATGGATGAATGGATGGATGGAAGGAAGGATGGAAGGGTGGATGGATGGATGGATGGATGGAAGGGTGGATGGAAGGATGGATAGATGGAAGGAAGGAAAGAAGAAAGGATGGATGGATGGATGGATGGATGGATGGATGGATGGATGGATGGAAGGATGGATGGATGGATAGATGGAAGGAAGGAAAGAAGAAAGGATGGATGGATGGATGGATGGATGGATGGATGGATGGATGGATGGATGGATGGATGGAAGGATGGATGGATGGATTGAAGGAAGGAAGGAAGAAAGAAATAGGAGGAGGAGGAATAAGAAGAAGAAAAAGAAAGAAAGAAAAACTTTTACAATAACTTTAATCATGAAACACTTCCATAAATGTTCACAAACTGGCTTCAAATACATGTTACATAATATATAATTTACACAATGCATTTATAAACTCACAAACTGATCTAAAACATTAGCACCAAGGGGCTATGCTCGCATGGCTAGCTTAGCACTAGCAAAAATAAAATTCATTAAAACCAGGATTTTTCCTTTCTTGGAGGTATATTTAGGACCAAACCGTAACCGTACCCCTAACCCTAAACTACGTTACGGACTAACTAACCCTAACCGTAACCCTAACCCTAGAGAAAATCTCTCCCAGACCCCCCACACAAATGTAAAAAGGTCAGTCAGTCTCGGACAGGACAACTAAATGTTCTACCGTTTCTGTTCCTAAAGAAAACGGACACCCCTTCCCAGTGCACAGAAAGAACCAAAGAAAGTTACAAAGCCAACAAACTAAAAATGTGATTTCAAATGTTCTAAATCACCTCACATTGGTTGACTGTTGTCATAGTAAGTCAATAAATATCTATTTTACCTTTGGTCTTACTTCAATCCAATCCCATAATTACCAAAAACTAGTACAGTGCCCGTCGGAAGTATGCGTTCATGTGGGAGCATAAGGGGTATAATTGCGGGTGCAAAATGTGGGTGCAATTTTCCTGGTTTAATTCTATGGGACATGTGCATGATAAATGTGTTTGTTTTTACTCACTTTTATAATTTTTTGTTTGGTGTATTTTTCTGTAATGTATGTTTTTTGGAGTCATGTGTATTTTTGTATCTTTCTGTTGTGTTTTTTGTGCATTTTTTGTATAATTCAGGTCAAACTCACACCGCGTCGGTTAGATATTCGCTCCACACACACACACACACGCACGCACACAGACATTCCTTGCTTTTATAGGTAGATATCACTTCCTGTTGCATTTTAGTTTAAATAGTCTTATTTACATACTACATGTTTTACCCCAATGTACTGTGGTGATTTAAAGGGGCCTGTGCAGATGTTCAACAGCTTTTTGTGAGTAATACATACTGTAGATCTTAGTGAAGGATAAATATTTTAATGATTCTCATGATATCACACCCATACCTCTAGTTTCAGTTGATCAAACTTGTTATTACTGATGAGGGAAATGTGAAGGAACGTCACCTGATTCCTGGTTTTCATGCTTCAGATAGAGTGGGTCCATTTTAAAGGCTCCAATGAGATCTGCTCTCTTCTTCACCCTGTAACAAGATGATAACCATCAAACCTCTTCACTTTAAAATACCAGTGGAACACATAAACCGCTCATATTTATGGTTACATCTTTAAATGTGTAGCAGGCATTTTTAATTCCTCCTATAGGCTACTGCAAGTCAGCGTTGGGGTCAATTACATTTCAAAATTACAGTTAAGTCTTCAATTATCCATGTTCACTTAAAACTACTCCACGATTACGTTGACTGACATTTTTTCCAATTAAAATCAAAATTGCAATTATTATTTTGCCCCTGAGAGCAAATTACAATTATGTTCTCAATTACTAAAGTTCAAAAACAATTAATCACAATTACTGAGCCTTTACTAAATAACCCCATAAAACTTAACCTTCCTCTTGTGTTAGCTTTCTGTTAGCATCTCTTATGATAATGGGTCGGTATTGACCAATGTGTTAAATTATTTGTAAAATGCAATAAAAAAAAAAATATTATCTATCATCTAATTTGTTTCTCATCTTTTGGTTACGTTGTTTGGCTTCCTTAGCCATGAAGCCTTTTTTGTGTCAGTACACTGCTCAATGAATTTCTTTTTAAATGTTAATAAAATGGTACTCAAGAGAACTAACAGGTAAACGTGATATTTAACATATTTTGATAATTGTTAAGTACGTATGTGTGTGAGCCATAAAACTATAACACAGTTCCACAGGTTTGCATTTAATTACTCTGTAAATGACAATGACAAAGTCAGTCATCTCAACTCAATTACAATTCAATTATGATTACAACAGCAACATAATTTTCCAATTATGACTACAATTATAATTACATCATCATTGTAATGAATTACCGATAAGACTTACACTAACATTCTTTGTTCTTTTTTCCAGTGTAAGTTTTGATAATCTTATATAACCTAAACTAAATGTAATCCTTGAGCAACAAACAGATGTTTCAAAGTGAGTCCATCTTGTAAAGCAAATCTAATTTAGGTGATGCTGACAGAAAGCGCAGGTGGAAAGCACGGCACTATTTTTACTGTCAGGTGCAGACAGATATCAGAGTTCATTGTTCCTGTTATTGATCATGAGTCACTGCCATGGTGAACTGATAAACAACCAGATGGCCAAAAAGTGTGAGACGCTAAAAGGGACAAAAGTCAAGACCTGGGGCCTCATTTATAAAAGTGTGCCTAGGTAAGCACTAGGGATGTAACGATTCACTCAACTCCCGATACGATTCGATTCACGATTTATTTTACAAAATGGGACCGTATATAAATGACTGAAAAATATTCCTTTATTTTTTTTGGGAAAATACTATACTATTTTTCATTGTCAAAAGAATCCTTTGATGAACTATTCAAAACAATGCAATTTAACTAAAGATAAATCTTGAATGAAATAAATAAAGGAATAATACAAATGAAGAAGAAGCTTATTATTTAAATTCTGGTTCTGTAGTAAACAATACAAAACTGCATAATAGTTATTTTTCTTTTTAAAAGTGCAACTGAAAATGTATTTTGTGCCTTAACAATTGGACAAAAAAAGCAAAAAAAAAAAAAAAAAACAGTCATTTTACTGTATTTAGGTCAGATATTTGTTTGGACCAGCAGAGGGCGCTGGTCGGTTGGCATGCAGATATTTTGCAGTGAAGAAGAGATGCTATGCTAGCAGACAGAGCTAATAGAAAAACGTGACTTTTACAGATATTCACGTAATATTACAGATATTCTTTCGGTGCTAAAGGGGTAATGAATCATTTATGAATATGTTTAAGAGTAGAAGGCTGCCAGAAAGAAAGTATTAGCAGATTTCGCTCGCCGCCAACACTTCTGGGTAGCGCCCTCTGCTGGTTAAAAAAAGTACTGCGATTCAATTTTCACAGCATTGATGTGAATCGTTATACCTATGAATCAATTTTTAACTGCCTTACGATTAATCAATACATCCCTAGTAAGCACAGTTCAGCTGGCGTACGCTAAAAACCAGGATGTGCGTACAGTATACAAACCAACTCTAGGGCTTATTAACGGGTGCGCACGCTCGCAGTTTTCAATCACAATCAACTCGGAAAGTTGTCGCACGTGAGAAAACACCTTGCTCCGCCCACACGGTGCCTATAAAAGGTCCGGTGAACGCCCTTGATGAATATTCACAAATACCAATTTCACGGTGCTTATAAGTGGCGTACGCTTTCTTTTTTACGTACGCAGCGTTTATAAATGAGGCCCCGGGGCTGTACAAGATGTACTTACCACATTGCAGAGCAGTCAAAGTTGATCAAAAGCCATTTGTGTGGGTTGAAGTTGAAAGAATCAGCAAACTGTGCAAAAGAAAACAAACAATACGGTACTCATGAGGCTAATAAAGAGCCTGAATAAGTCTTTTTTATTTTCATTTTTGTAAACAAAAACTAAATTATTCCAATTTAGCATTTTCACTCATGCACTCTTTGTTTTCGTCATTACTGATGCAAAGACAAGCTAATCACGAGCAGCTACGGTTTATTTGAAATGCAAAAGAGAAGCATTCAGTGCACAGTGAGTGTCGCACTCTGAAAATCACTCTTTCTTGACATTGCGCATTAAAGAAAACAAACATTACTAATCTGTTCTCATCTTTTTTTTGTTTTTTTTTTTTGTTGGTTATCTTTTATAATATCCTTCACTCTATCCTCACAAAAGCAATAACAAGGTAGAGAGTCAATGTGACGCAGACTCCAGGCTGATGGTTACCATGCTGGCTCATTCAAAGGGAGGCTGAACTCACATCCTAGCAACCAGCAGGCTGTAATCTCATCAAAAAAAAAAAAAAAAAAAAAACTGACTGGGTGGCAACCACATGTTCTTGTTGAATACACACAAACACATGATCCAGTGATCACATTTGGATTTTCATATAACAATAAATATAATGCATTAAAGACGCAACATTGTAAAAGAAAATCTGCTTCTTCTTGTTTTCCTGATACCAAATGTTAATATATATACATATATATATATATTTATATATATATTAACCAACAGTTGCTTCTTTACCGTCAAATCTGCCCACCAACATTGTTTGAACTTGTGTGTCTAATAAACAGTGATATATAAAGGTCTGCCGCTGCCTCAGGATATTACTGAGTCCTTATCTCTGCGTCTCTGCACAGCTTGGAGAGCAGCAGCTGCCTCAGCACAGCCTCAAAAGGCAGATTGATGCTTCTGTTTCTTTTGTTCACCCTAGCATGCTTCCTCCTCAACATTATTGCGATGCCCTTTCCAAACAGCGAAGGCTTTTCATGTTTTTTTTTTGGTTTTTTTCCATAGATTTGATGAGAGATTTTTCCCCTTTAATTGAACAGAAATTGTTTCACCTATTATCCAACACCAACACGCTCCAATGCAGACGACTGCCAATCATGTACAACACATACATTGGAGGTTTACGTCCTTGTTTTTACGACACTGGTCATTGAAGTAAGAAATGCAACTTTAACCCAAAAAAAAAAAAACGTGGGAAAAAATCATAAGGAAAGTGATAAGGACTTTACAAACCTCAACACCATTCAACAACGGTCGGAATTCTGGGCAGATAAATGCACTCCCCGCATAAGCTGCATCGATGTGCATCCACATGTTTTCTTCATTACCTGGAAAACACAAGAAAAAAAGACAAAAAGAATAATTCTCTGCCCACAGAAAAAAGTATTTAAAACCAGCTTTGTGTATAGATGACAATAAAAGTGAATTTTAATACTATTAATACTACTACACACATCCTAAATACATACTAAACACAATCATCCAATGCAAATACATTTAGTTAAGGTGTAAAATATTGATATACTGTTTTATTTTGAACAAATGTAGTAATACAAAAAAAAAACAATATTACAAGAAACAAAAGATTTGATGACAAAAATAAAAACAAAACAATTGCATATATTAGTGCATACATATACTTTTTGTGTTTGAAAGGGAGTGGGTGGAAGTATAAACTTATTAGTCTCACCCCTTTTCTAATTTTCAGTATCCTGTTTTCCAGCCATTGTGGCTGTTAATAAATTAATTTTATCATATCTTTATATAATTTTTGATTAAATACACCAAAAATCATATTACACACTTTCAAAATTGCAATTTATGTTCCTTTTACAACAAGGGTAGTGATTTAAGGTAAAAAAATAAATAAATAAAAAATATGTGTGCATGTGTGTGTGCGTGCGCATGTGTGACCAAACAAACAAGTCAAGATCTATGTATAGATGTGATCTGTTGACTCACATAAGGGCCCCAGCTCTTCAGTTTTATCAAAAGCACAGGATGGAGTTGTCCCCAAAGTTGCACAAAACTGAAATACACATAAATGTGTCATTAACACCTTTGATTCTGTCTCTATTTTATTTGCCGTGACAAGAAAAGAAGAAAAAAAAAAAAAAACAACAAAATTTAATCAAAGTTGATATGATCGTTACAGGCACTGCAGCATATTGACATTTTACAAGCAGATCACAGATTTCTGTCATAGATCATGCACCACATTGACACTAATGATTTGGAGTCGTGAACATCTTGAGCATTTGCAATATTATTAGCCACTGATAGTCATCGGCAGCTCCTAATGAGACACATTATTGTCTCAAACCAGATGCACACACACAAATGTAAAATGCTTTATCTAAACAGGGAGCGCACGGGTACGTCTCAGGATAATCATATCAAATGCAGCTGTCACTTTACACAGCGGCTCCTAAACAGTTTTGGAAGGTCTCCCATATTCAGTGAAGGCCATTCACGTGT
The DNA here is from genome assembly GCF_900634775.1 of Gouania willdenowi. Lineage (NCBI taxonomy): Eukaryota > Metazoa > Chordata > Actinopteri > Blenniiformes > Gobiesocidae > Gouania > Gouania willdenowi. The sequence continues at coordinate 20,714,523 of NC_041059.1, forward strand.
TCTTTACCTTTCAAAATATGTTTAATGTTATAGGAAATGATTTTTTTTTTTCCTCACATAAAAGGGAAGGAGTCCATCGGCCTTGTCCTCCTCCACCATCTTCATAAACATGTCTTTTCTCACAGCATAGTGTTCATCAGTGGGGACTTTCTTCATCTTCACCCCCCCAATCAGAGCTGCACGCTCCACAGACGAGTGAGCCTCGGGAGAAAAGAACCACAAGTGTCTGTCAAAACCTAAGGGGTTAATACCTTATTATTTTCATTATAACTCCACTGCTCCAGAATTACTGAAAATTACAGCGAGGAGACAAACCTCTTAGATGTAGTAAATACAAACATATTTATTAAAAACAACCCATGAAGGAAGGCTAGAATATGTTAGTTAGAATAACAATCGACATGGAAACTGTTTGCATGTTTTATTTTATTTCTAAATAATACTACAGGGTAATAATAATAATGCTACTTATTGAATGCTTTCTATGAACAACGGAGTAGCACATTGTAGCTGTAGTATTACAGACTGGCTGCTCTGTAAAGGTCTGTTTCGCCCTAAGGTGGTCCTTGTAACCCAATCACAAAGTCAGCCCTGTATTAACCCTAGTCAGACCTAATAAATGGCTCAGGCTTACAGGAGAACGTCCTCTTTAGACATAAGAGCTCGTTTTTTGTTGTTTTTTTTTTTACAGTGCATGGTGCAGCCAGGTTACCAATATTATTCTCTTAAAAGGTTAGAACTCCTCTTCATTTGCACAATCTTAACTTCCACTGGTTTATTCATTATTGGGTTTTTGGTGAATTATGGAATAGCAGCCACTAAATCTGAAACTTTTACATATTTTTGAAAAGACTATCAGACAAAAATGAAGCGATGGCGTGACTCTAGTTGTACTGGGTTAAATGCAGCATTATTCCAACTCCAGCTCATCTGGCCAACCTGTTGCTTTTCTATTTGTCCGCAGTCGCTGCAGCAGCTATAAAGTCAATCATCTGTTCCCATGACCTCATTGCTTAAACTGCTTTTATTCTTTAGCTGAAGTCAGCACCCAATGTAAACATTTTTAAATCCAAGTTAAAGACACTTTTTTCCTCTACTGCGTAAGACCTAGAGGGCGATTTTTGGTCATATTGTTGTTGATGGAATGTGTTCGTTGCTGATTTGAAATGTTTTTGCTGCTGATCTTAATATTCTTATTGATTTTTAAGCTGTTGAATTTTTTTTTCTTGCACCTTTTGATCATGTAATGCACATTGAGTCGCCTTGTGTATGAAATGTGCCATACAAATTAATTTGCCTTGCCTTGCCGTTAATTTCACCATATGAAAAACCTGTTTGTACCCTGAGAATAAATACACTTCTTTTTAAACCATCTTAAAAGCAAATGTTTTTTCTTTGCATTTGCTAGTTATAGATGCCTAAAGTGTTTGAATTCTTATTTGAACATGTAAATAATGTTCACACCGTCAGAATAAATGCAGTCTTACAAGTAAATGTTTCGTTTGTCTACAGGCACTGGGTGTATTTGAAAGTTCAATCTGTGCATACTTAGTCCCATACATAGTCCCACCACAAACTAGTATATGATATTGGAAGCAATATGGTGAAAATTGAATAATTAAGAAATGGGGGTGGCATTCAATAAGTCTTTCTTCTTCCCACTCCTTTTCGAGCAAACATATTATTGCAATTATAAGTGTACACATGTATCATATATATATATATATATATATATATATATATATATATATTATTTTGAACATCTTTGATTGTTTTCTCTGTTGGAGCTTTTTTGTTCCTTTTTGTTTTTCTTTCTTGTCCCTGCTCGAAACAAACAAATAAATTAAATGAAACACTATACGTTTCTTCAACATTTTGCATCATCTAAATAAAGGCTTAAGTTTGTGCCCTGTATTACCAAATTCATGTTTTTGAATGCAATGACTCATGAATCTGAATTAAAAATGTCAACATTTTATTTTTAACAGTTTTACATTGTCAAACCAAAAAAATAAATAAAACTCAATAGATCTGTACTGCTTACTTGATCAGAGGTATATGCCACCAGTTTGGAGAGGATTTCCATCTCAGACATGTCAGAGTTGGTGGCCTGGATCCGTCTGACAGCTTTACAGCGAGCGGCGAGCAACGACATGAGGGTGGCCTCACTGGCTGTACCCTGGTTAGGAAAGGAACAGGACTCATCAATGACACCTCGTTGTCCTCATCACATGTGATGCAAATGCTTCTTTTTTTGGATCATATAAAGCAACACAACAGGGTTTTATTAATACTGTACACAAAGCTGCATCCTAATGGTCAAATCAAGACTACACATATTTTCTAATCACAGTGGGAAGTGATCAAATACCACTAAATGGATTAAAACATTACCCTTTTTAAAGTTGTATTATATGCGTACTGAAAAAGAAATTGCAGCACTTAATGCTGCTAATAACAGATGCACAGACATGCATGCGCTCACACAGACACACTTGTTTTTGGCTGCGTTTTTTTTGCTAATTTGATTTTATTTTTTTCCCCGAATAAGGGAAAGTCACATTTTTGTGTGTCAATGATTTGATGGTCAGCTGTTAAGATAGTTTGAGGCCTCACGAATAACAATAATTAACACAATCACAACGGCTCTTGCAAAAACAATAAAAAAAAATATATATATATATATATTTTTTTTTTTTGTTTTTTATATATTAGATCAACAGACTTATGTTAAAGACAGCATACACACATTTCAAGGACTGTCAGTATACTGTATATCAGTGTTTCTCAAATGGGGGAAAGCAATGGCACTACAGGGAGTATTTAAGAGTGAAAGAGAGTGGGAATGTAACAAATAAAAGGGATAAAATATGTGGTTTAATACTGTTTATTTTTAGTTAAAACTGATAAACAATGACGATGAAATGATCTTGATTAGAACATGAACTGAAAATACTAGAGTCAGTGTTGATCCCACACCCGGATGGGAGAGGACCGAAAATTATAAAAACTACATGAAATCAATCTTTATTTATATTAAAAAAAAAGTGCTTTTCGCACAATAAAATGCAGCTCAAAGTGCTTTTGTAAAGTTGAAAAAAATAAATAAAACACCCATCCCGTACAAACCCTGTCTACTGCACACATACACACAGGTTAAAAAAAAGGACAATGGCAGAAATAAATCTATTCAGGAACAACTAATTACTGTTTCATTTCACTTATTTATGAAGTTAAATTCTTTAAAATGTGTGTTAACACTTATTTATTCCATCATTATGCAATGTCGTTGTTTTTTAAATAGTATTCTGAGCAAATGGAGTACTTGAATTCAGAAAGAAGCAAGATACTTGAGCCAAACAAGTTTAAGAACCACTGCTGTAGATTAATTTCAATAAATAAGAGTTCTGCAGTTGTAAGATAAGAGCATAAAGTACTGTATATAATATCACAATTTGTCTTGGTAAAAAATACAAATAAAATAGTGGATAATGTTAATTTCCTTTTACAATGATGAAACTCATACCATCTCCATGTCCACAGGATGAAGACGTTTTTGCAGAAATAAATAAATAAATAAATGCAATCATGGTAACCTTTCCCAGCTTTATTCTGCACTTCACTGTCATCAAGAAAACAAAGCTGATCTCCAAATAGCTTAACTTTCATAATGAATGTTAAAAAATTCTGGCCTGTGTCAAACGATTCACCCTGGATTAAGATTAAAATGTCACCAGAGGTCATTTTGTTAACCGTTTTACATTGACTCTCTTTGGTTCCAGGGTTTACAGTGAGAGCCTGCAGTCATTGGTCCTCCTGCAGTGAGAAAAGCCTCATTTGTTGCCATAGTGAGGCGGTAAGCCGAGGTGAAAAAAAGAACGAGTGGCAGGATAGAAACAAAAGGGCGATGAGCAAGAGAAGCACACTCCCACTCAGGTGGTCACAATAGAGAAGGCATGAAATGATCTGTCATCAGGGTGCACTCTCATGCTCCACTACTCACCATCCAAATAGCACAAACATTAACACATGCTCCACATCACACACGCAGGTTTGCTGTCAATGAAACGCCAAAGTGATGCTTTGCTCTTTTCCACACGGAACAATCTATGGTGGCTGTTCTCTCTGTCTGTCTGTGAAGGACACATTAAAGCAATTTCCTGCCAATTTTCTCCTGGTTTGGATCCGAGTCAATAGGACGCAAATTATTGGTAATTGTCACCGTGAATTGGACTTTGGGTATTTGAGCACAGAAAACATGGCAAGTGAAACAAACATTTGTGGAAATGCTTCAGTTTAGATCTTGTTCAGTGAATCTCGACATTTTAAAAAATGCATTTGAAGTAGAAATATCAGCAGTTTTAATCCTCAGGAGTCAACAGACGTCCTCACAGAGTGTCCATTTAAACGTATGTAGAAAGTGAGAGCTCAAAACTATATACCAGTTTTTAAAAGGTCTCGATAGTCCAAGTAGAACAATAATTATGATAAATGTAGCACTTTTACTTCTTATTTTACTATATACTACAGTAAAGACGAGGCCGTTCTTCCTTCTCTGGCAAAATGAAAGTTTTTGCAAGCGAAAAAATACACTTCTTTCATATTGATGGAAAGTATTAGGTCTTTGATGTGTCCCTCTGTCTTATTAGTGGACAGGAACTGTTTATTAAAGTAGCACAAATAAGTTGTGGCATCTAATTGTGAGATTTTGTAAAAAAAAAAAAAAAAAAAAAAAAAAAGCCATATAACTTGTTATTTTTGTGAACTTGTACATATATTTTTGATAATTACACTTTATATTTGCATTACCATTCATCAGCTTGGTTCGTTAAACATATTTGTGGTTTTCACAATAAAAATACAGTACGTAAAAATAAACAATTATCAGGTAATTCATACAGCTGAAGTTGTGTTGAAAAAAATGATACCCAACAATGCAAGCTAAATCATTTTTATGGTGAGATATAAAGGTAAAATCAAAAGTTAGTCAAAAACGGCCAATTCTACCCTGGACTCCAGAGGGTTAAATGACTATTTTCTTGCCTCTACCTGAATGACACCTCCTCCTTGACCATGTGTTCCAGCCAAAAAGCACTCGGGCAGTTGCAGCATCTTCCCAAGCCAGTCCAGCATCACCGTCTCCAGCTCTGTGCAAGCTGGGCTAGCAGCCTGATCATCAGAAAATAAATACAAATCTGCAGATATGAAGCGGTCTCAAAAAAACTGTAAGAAGTAGCAAGATTCGTCCTTTTTTTGTTACCCATGAGAATCCAATGCAGCCAATGGCTCCACAGAGCATGTCCGCCAGCATCGCGGGGTAAGAGGAAGCAGTCGGGAAGTAAGCAAAGAAGTTTGGGCTGTGCCAGTGGGTGATCTGAAGAAAAAAAGAAAAGCAGTGTTATTTAATCTTCCATTAATAATATTGAAATCTGATCAGATTTCAAACTGAATTTTCTCTTTATTAATTACAAATGACACAAAAACAAGCAGTCACATTACTCATTAAAAGCTTTTAACTCACCCCTGGCATGATGACTCGCTCCACATCTTTTATTATGTCCTCATAGTTCTCAGGGTCTTGTGGGGCTTCGGTGGGGATCAACGATCGAAGGTATCCTGGCTCCACGTCTGGGTAAACTGGTCTGTCTTCTATGTTTTCCAGATAATCAGCCACCAAGTCCACCATCTCTTTCCCCCGGCGCCTAAACTCTTCAGCATCCATGTCGGACTTAAATGGATCTGAAACAGATTTGTATTAGTTTTGCTGTTGGTGAACACTTTGACAAATGACAAACACGCACCATTAACACTTTTGGCCAATTTAGAGATTGCAAAAAAAAAAAAATGTATCACAAATATTTACGAACTGCACAAAAGGACCAGGGCTAGCTTAACTGTATGTGAATCATTTTAATTGATTAAAATGAGTACTCAAAAAGACAAAAGTGCTATTTACTGTTGGTTTTTTATTTTGTTTTTTTTTTTTTTTAAACTTACATCTGAAAAAATCCATGATCCTCTTTTTATTTAACTTGTAATATTAGGTAGTGTCAGCACAAAGTGTTCAAAGAACTGTTCCATCCAACCTTTCACAGTGTAAGGTTAAAGGGCTGCAAGCCATAAGTTTAAAATCAAGGACGATTTACAAATCATCTCAACTTTATTTGTCACATAGACAATTATACACAGTACAATGTGCAGTGAAATGCATTATGTGTCACTCCTCCTGGTACTTACACACAGGAACACCAGGATAAAAATCTAGCAATAAGCAAATACAGTAAAAACATCAATATAAGAGTATAAATATAACATAGATTTACATGCATCAGGGATTCAAGTGTGAAATGGTATGATTTCAAACAGACTAAATCAATCATAATATTTTTTACTATCAGATTAAGTAAAATTTTCAAAAGAAACGTTTTAATGAAGGTGAAAACATTTATTTCTACAATAATGTAACAGTAGTTTAAAATATATAAAAGAAAAAAAAACAGCAATAAGTAATGTATTACTGTGAAGCCGGCTATGGATTGTGTGCACCACTCATTCACAAACAGGTGATCAAACTCCTGGAATAACTGTGAATATTAGGCTTACATAACACACACCGTACTATTAAAGTAAAACATTAAACAGGTCTGAAGCCATAACAGAGCCTTTTTACAATAAAAGCTTGAAGTCATTAAACATTTCAGAACTAAAATACAAACAAAGACTGTATGAAACAAACTAGAATAACAGTCAGTTTTAGACACAGCCTGTTTATTTAGTGACTCTTCCCCATTGGTTAAAGCAGACCATAGTCAACATTTTAAAGGTTTTAAACACTGCCCTCTGCTCCAGATCCTTATCACACTACAAGTGTTTTATCCTGCCTGTCTCTTTCATTTGTTAATCAGCAGAACACTTATCCTTATCCATATTTGTAATAGGATTACAGGTAGGGTGTAAGTGCGTGTGCGTGTGTACTTACAATTAAAGATTACAGCTTCAAATCCGAGGTTTGTATAAATATTCCGTCCTTTTCTTCAATAACCGCTTTCTTTACAATTACAGGCAGGTGTTGATTGTCTGTGTGTGAGTGTGTGTGTGTGTGTGTGTGTGTGGGTAAGCAGGAAGAGAGACATTTGCTCCTTTTATATCATCTCTAACCAACCCCTGTTCACCAACCCCCACCAAGCTGACCAATGAGAACAGGCCTGATGGCCAATGCAAGTAACAATGATTCACACGAAGCTTAAAAGGTTGTGATTATTGTTCCACTGTATGTTTCCATTCATACAATAATGCAAACATATATTCTAATCAATACACTGTATAAACATGAATCAACCTGTAGTTATTTAATGATTAACTACCTGAAAATGATCAACTACCAACAATAATTATGGACTTAGTAACAAGGTAATTATCATTATGATGATGATTATTGTTATGTTACATGATAACTGTTAGATGGAGAATTTGAAAATGTAAGGAAATGCAATAAAATGCTATATATTTTTTAAAAACAAATCAAGTCCAGTTTACTTTATGAATAAGTGCGTCTTTCTTAGATCTCAATATAGAAGAAGAACTTGTTACATACAGTATGTCTTGTAAACAGGGGCGTAGCACCACATTTTAGGCTCTGGGTACAAACCATCTGGTTGGGCTCCTACTATAAGTTATGTACACGGAAACTGTACTAGCTTTCCTTTTTTTTCACATTAACCCAGAAGTTCCCAACTTTTTTCAGGTCGTGACCCCATTTTAATATCACAAATGTCCAGTGATACCAGAGACATCTTTTTTTCTTTCTTTCTATAATTAGTTTTTGATCATGTTTATTAAAGTGTGTTACAAATACAGAGTAGTCAGGATTAATGACAAAGTGGCAAGTGCGCCACCTTAGATATTTTTATACTGCATTTTATTTGAACTAGATTTATATTTGAGAACTTTTTTTCCATATGTAGTCCATGATTCATAAGGCGCTGAACTTATTACTTTCTAGACTACATGCATGCATGATATTGAGTACTTTTACTGTGTGCATTTTGAGTAATCCTCTGTCAAAATAATATTTTTATTCCACGTCAACGTTGGGTGAAACAACCTTCATTTTGTGATCTCTACATGATTTTGACAGAGGATTACTCAAATAGTACACAGTAAAAGTACTCAATATTATGCATGCAAGTAGTCAAGGAAGTACTGAGTTCAGCGGCATTTGAATCATGGATTACTTGAGGAAAATTAGATTATTATTCTATGTCAAAATTGGGTGAAATATACTTACATTTTTAATTTTTTATAACTTTTTTTTCTTCTTACGTCGTCCTTTACTTTGAAATCCGGACACATACCTTCTTGATATCTCCAGTTTATTACTAAAGATAATCTCTGTATTTGATTTTTACTGATTTTTTTTTTTTTTTAACTTTTATTTTAAGGTGGGGGGAAAAGAGTTTCACTGTTTGGTTATATATACTGTATATATCATTAATCTATCTAATTATTCATGAATTCATTGTAAAAACAAGGGGAAATATTCTAGCCAAGACTAAATGATTGAAGCTAAAAATAATTATAATCTAATTCACCAGAGTGGGACAGACATCTGTATATAATGTAAATCTGAATTTTCTCTGGTTTTATTTGACACATACATATAATGCTAATCTAACAAAATCATTATATACAATATTGAAAACGTATTTTCCAAATGGATGAAACCCAGTGTTTTGAGTAGTACATCTGTTATTATATTTACCTTGTAATATTGTGCCCTCTGGTGGATGAGTTGGGATCCAACTCATAATAATTTGTTATATAAAAGTATGCCTATTTGTGCGGTTATATTAATTTACAAAGTAGGCTGTTGTTCTTTCATATCTGCATTTTGTTTCTTATTTTTATCTGCACACCTGGATATAGAGTGGGAGGAGCTTAAGTAGAGTTGTCACTTATGGTCAAATAAGTATGTGTTTGAAGGTTGGATGTACAAAGAGGTGGACAAACTCTGTACTCTGTAGTGTTATAAAGGGGTTTATTTGCGGGGTGCAAAGTAAAATAGTGTGTGCGATTTCCCTGGTTTAATTCTATGGGACATGCTCATGATAAATGTTTACTCATTTTTATATTATTCTTTTCATTTGGCATATTTTTCTGTAATGTATGTCTTTTGGAGTCATCGTGTGTATTTTTGTATCTTTCTGTTGTCTTTTTGTGCATTTTTTGTATAACTATTTTTTTTTTTTGTTTCCAATTGTAGTGTGATTCTGGAGTCATTTTGTGTATTTTTTTTCATAAATATTTAGTTTTGTGTATTTTGAGTCATTTTCATATTCTTCTTTGGTGTAATTTTCTGTAATATATGTGTTTTGAAGTCATTTTGTGTGTTTTTGGAGCCTATTTGTATATTGTTGTGCATTTCTGTTGTCGTTTTGTGTACTTTTTGTATAAATATTGTTTAGTTTTTTTTGTTTTATTTTACTCATTTAGTATAAATTTTATTATAAATACCTTACGTGTGTGTCTCTCCTCCGTGGATTCTCTCTCACACACGCGCATCAGCCGTGCGCATGCACATAATCCGTCAAAGGTTGTTGAGGGAGAACAAAACGGACGCGGAAGTACAACGAAAAACAAGACAGAGGAGGAAGTGGACTCCGTGATCGTGGGCGCAGTAAAAAGTTATATTTCTCCGTCTGAAGAAGCAGATAGTTTGTGATATGGTTGGCTATTGGCCGTCAGCACAGCTGCCGCACACACTGATGGAGAGACGGAGGAGGAAATGAACTCCGTGACCTGTGATTTAAAGGAAGTTTGAGGTCATGGGAATAATTTTAAATACCCATGAAATAATAACTTAAATAACTTACAAAAACGTTTTTAACATTGACCTTTTTTTAAAAAAAAAAACACAAACTGCAACTTAGTGACGTCATGAACCAGTGACCCGGAACCGGAAGTAGCGCGCTCAATACCGCGCCTAATACTGAGAGGGAGACGTAATCTTAAAATAAAAATGAACGTTTTGCAACACCGAATCACTTCAAAATAACGGATTCTCACACTTGGGGTATGTGGAAGCCATTGACAAAGTTTCAGGTCGAACTCATGCCGTGTGGGGGAGATAAACACACACACACACATACAAAACTTTCTTGCTTTTATGACTAGTACAGAGCCCGTCGGCAGCATGTATTCATATAGTGGGGGCTTAAGTAGAGGTGTCAATTATGGCCAAATGAGGTCAAAAGCTGAATAGGTTTCACTTCTTATAGGCAAACTTGAATGTGTCGTCCGGGCTAAATAAAATTAAAATAAACATTTTTGAAATGTCCAAATAACTGATGCACACATTCGGGCTATGTGGAAGCTGTTAAAAAAGTTTCAGGTTGAACAGACACTGCGTCGTGGGAGAAATTCGCTGCACAAACACACACACAGAACTTTCTTGCTTTATAGATTGATGCGTTATCGATAAGATGAAATAGATAGATAAATGTTGGACAAACTGAGCAGATCATAAAAGCACGACAGCATAAAATAGTTCAATAGGATTAATTCTGTATTTTTTTCAGTGTAAGGTATTTCTACATACCTGGACATGTTTTGGTAGGAGCTTCACTCTCAGAAGTGTGATCCGCTGATGTGAGACTTTTATTTGATGATTTCACAGATGGTATTGATCATATCAAAGGGGCGTGTTTGTGGGTGGGGCTTAGCCTGGATGCAGAAGTGGCCATTTAAATAAATTACCTGCTATAAAAATGATTATTTCAGCCGCAACGGCAGAATTAAAGTTACCACTTCAAGGTGTGGCTCTCAAGTATTACAGTTTTTCCTTGATTGCTTTGATGCATCAGTAAAGTCAATGTCCACATTTTCAAAACAAGGTTGTGCATTGCTATGAATCTGATATAAGATACAGTTCACGATTTGCATGTCACAATATAATATATCCCGATATGATAGCCTATACATTGCGACATATCACAATATAAGTAATTAAAAATGTCACCTTTACTAGTACAAAATGGCATGAAACATCATTCATTTCATTTTGTAAAACTTGTTAGAACAAGTAAATAGTAACTAACTGTAATTCAAGAACAAATATCAAAAACAATTGGTATGTTCATCAAAGTACCGGTTAACTTTTGCTTTTGCAACAGATTCTGATTCTGTTCTTAAATTATTATTTTCCAAAGTAACTACATACATCTATAAAAGTGCCCAGTTTGTTTCATGAAAATAAAGTGCCATCAATCCGAAATGCTTTGATGCGAATGTTATTGACTCCATTGATTTATTTTTAATTTTTTTCAAACTGCGGCTGCAAACTCAATATTACACAAAATACATCTAAACCAAAATAAAATCTATTAAAGTCTAAGAAATCAAGATAAAAAAAAAACATAAAATCTATCACTCTTCTGTATTGACGATGTGGCCACATTCCTTCTTTGGATGGTAGTCAATGGTGGTTACGCTCACGTTGTTGATGTTACTAAACATGTCCTCATTTGAGATCAATAATGACATTGTTTGACACAACCATGTTCACCAGAGAATGGTAGCCTTTGGATTCTATAGAAATATCTACATGTAATGGGAATTAGGAAACAACTGTACAGCAACAATACCTGTTATCCTGGCAGAAAATTCTGACAATGGATGCAACAATGCAACCTTTACTCTCAAAGGAGCCATTTTACCTCATCTCACCTGGTTTAAAGTCCTCCTGGATATATCATGATTTTATTTGTCATTAAAGGTGTAGTGTGCGACTTTCAGATCCCTCTCTCCCCATTGCTCTCTTGCCCTGCCTCCAAACTTTCTAAAGTCCCTCCCTCAGAGGAGCTAACAAGCTAACGTTAGCCAGACAGCAACATCACAGTAATATAACATGCTCTGTTAAAAGCATATTACTGCAACACTTCTCTCTCTCTATGTGCACACGACTCAGCAGCAGCAACAACACAGTGTCACTTACAGCAGCCAACACGGAGGCTGCTGCGCGCACATGAACAACACATGCACCACAGAGTTCTAGTGTAACAATTACGAATCAAACATAATGTAAATCAAGCAGCAGGGGGGACTCAATGTGCCTGTTTTTTTTTTTACACAAACTACTAGTTTCATGTAAAGCTGTCCATACATAGTGACAGTTTTTTTTTTTTATAAGAGTTGCAGACTGCGCCTTTAATACTCTGTAAGAAAATAACTCATTTCAATATTTTTTTTAAAGCGATAGGGAGCCATTGCAAAAGAGTCAAAGAGCCACAGGTTGCAGACCCCTGCTCTAAGTAAAAAGCCACTATTTATAGTGTGATGAATAACAGTTGCCCGAATTTCATTAGAAACCTTAGGCTTTCCAGCTATAGCTCCACCTCACACTCGGACCCCTCTACCTCTTCCATCCATGTTGGCAAAAAACAACAAAGGTGCTGCACCTTAGAAGGCCTGCAGAGTGGTTGATAATTAAAGATTTGTGTGAAGCAGTGTCAAGGAGGTGCTTCAGTGATTTAATACTGATGTAGATTGTTTCTAATATTAGGAACATATAGTTTCTGTTTGATTACCATAACTAATACAATGGAGTTTGGACTGCTTGAATGACAGAGGTTAACACATTTGCAATAAGTGTCTTATGCTCTGCTGAGACAGTGACGATGAAAACCCAGTGGAGCCCAGTTTATTTAAGCAGTTCAAAGCAATCAAGAAAAACTGTAAAATTAAATATATATCACTAATAAAAGTTCTTCATTCAAAAATACCAGGACACCATTTTTATAGCAACGTATGAATGTTTTATTCTAATTACAATAAACAGAATATATCAGTCCCTTATTTGTACAAAAATACCTGAAAAGGTTACAATTAAGATTTATAAGTCATTCCACTATTTACAGATCAAAGCAAAGCACATTATGAATACAGCTCTCTTTTCCTGTTTTCGTTTTGCATTCCCTGAAATACATGTTTTTTTTTTGTTTTTTTTTAATATAAAGATATATTTTCACATTACTAATTTGTACAGGCGTGTTATCTTGCATTGTGGCGATGTTATACAGAATGCCTAGGGATCGGGTTATAATAGTCATTCATTCAAAATTAGGTTGAGATGCAAATGTCTATTGAAAAGCAATTCTTCCCAACGTGTTTAACAAGATTTAATGAGTGTTGTTTTCATTCGTCTTTATTTTGCGTTGGCAGCTGTCATTAAATTCATGTTAAGTCAGATTTATGCGGAGGAAGAGGGATCAGCAGAGGCAAGATCTGTGCACCTGGCAACCAAAAAGTGACAAGAAGCTCCACTGTTTCTACTTGACATTGTCAGCAATTAAACCAATGATTTGTAAATGCAACCAAATATGATCTGATACTTCAAAGTTATGCGTTTATTGTTTAGTTAAAATTTCATGGCTGCCAGAGATTGAAATATTGAGTAGATTAAGTGTGTTGCTGATAAAGTTGTAAATCAGCTCAGGTAGCCGGGCAAGCATTTCAGTCCTTTAAAAAAATAAAACATTTAAATTATTTCAAAATGGATTCAAAATTCCAAGTATTCTTCAAAAACTAAATCTGCTTTATTTTATGCAAGTATAATTTTCAAGTAATCACAACTATCAGACAGGTGGTGCAGATTGGTCTGTAATTGTAGGTCCAGTATATGGAGTCCATCATCACCCTGTACACCATGTCTTCAGATGGACCAGTAGTTTTTCAAACATGCTCCAAGTCAACCCTGAGCTACCCAGTTACATTCGTTTCCTTTAGACGTAAAAATCTGGACCACTAAAGCACCTGCTGTGCATATGTCGACACGTTCATTGACTGAATTATTTTTCTTTTGCCTTTTCAGGTTTAAACAAGCTTTACAATGAGCGGTTCCCTCACACAGCATTGTCTGCTACATTCCACGCGAGGTTGATAGACTGAGGATGAGTGCGTGTGGAGTGTCTCCGTTGCATTTGTAGCAATATAATGAACACTGAGTGTATCCACATTGGTGGTAGACAAACCTCACAGTAAACAACTGAATACGCAATCGTGCAAAAGCGAAAAAGTATATAATTACTCTTGGAAGAACTTGGAAGTTCCTAAACTGGCGTGATGATTAGGTCACTGGTGCACAGTCAGCATGACACAAAGGTTTAAAATCCATAGCGGAAATATTACAATGCTTTACTATGACTGTAGGGCTGTTGTAATCTAATCTAATCTTTTTAAACTACCTTTACTGGATCGATGCCACTTGTGTCCTATTTCTAAATCTTCTACTTTTTTTTTTTTTTTTTTTTTTTAAATCAAGGCATAGCATTTGAATATAAATCTATGAAACATTTGTAAATCAAATAGATTTCATCAAAACATCTGCTAAGGTTGCTGGGACTTTAGTTTATAATTTGGTTATCAAAGGATGGATGTAACTATATATAATGTTACACAAGAGATTTTTAAAAACCTGTTTAGTCAATTAAGTGTCCAATGGTTGGTGACATGTTTTTTCCTCTCCAGTGTTAATTTACAACATTCCACCCATCATCCACTGGAATGTTTAAACTCCTGATGCCATAGTCCACCACTTAATATATCATAAAATGGCTAAATCAAATTAGGCTTTTCAAATCTAGAAGAAGAGGGGAAAAATACAACATAATCTATGCAATACACACAATTATCCCATCATTGATTAATAATTGTATGGTAATGAAAGAAATAAAAATACAGTACAGAACAGCGCTGAGAGAAAGAAAAAAAAAAAAAGACCATCTCAAAATTTCAAGTAATCAGCCACATCCAGATAAATAAATACATTTTGCTGCAACGATAATTAGCATCTGAAATAACTTACAGGGACCAAACAAGCACATGTTGTCCAATATAGTTTTTTGCCTTTTGTTGCGGTTTTAGTTTGTTGATGCTTTATCTTAGAACTATGACCAAGCCAGTTGGGACACCCCTGTGCATGTTGTAATAAAACCAACAAACAAACATTTCAACACAATAAAATAGAGTTCAAACATGTCACTGAAACAATTCCAGCTCTGGTGCTAGAGGGCTGCTGTTCCCATGGTTTAGATGTCCTAATGCAAACACTACAAAAGGCCTTAAAATACACTTGGGTAAATCAAGTGTGTTGGAGCTGCAAAGGATCCAACACAGGCATGACAGCAGCCCTCTATGACTAAGGATGCCTTCTAATTCTTTAACAGATACAAGAAAATACCTTTCATCCTCCCACATTGCATGAATAGGCACCAGTAGTTGTACCTGTAGTGATATATATGAAGACATCATCTGCATAAAGCTTAACCCCCCCCCAAAACTAGAAATGTACTTGTAAGTGTTGTGAGAATTAACTGAGGCATATCAAACTTGAGTTTGTTGTAGCTTATCTGAATGGTGAAAATTGCAAATATCCAGACTGCACCTTGAGGAAACAATTACACCCAATACAATAACTGTTAAAAACACAACAAAACAGCAAGTGGTGCATCATTTAAAAACAGACTTCCTGTGTAGACAGAAATGAGCAAATACCGTACATTTCAGAGAAAAAGGCCAATGCCGACTTTTAATGATTCACTAGCGAGCTTTCTTTTTAGTAATTTTAAAATCAGATTATGTTATCATTTCTTACCTCCTCCACTCTCATATTTAATTTAGACATCATCTCCATGCACACGTACAACTATTTCTTCAGCAGAGAGGTCATGCACTGACGAAGGCCACTCCCACTTCAAGTACAAAACTAATGGACAATAAACTTTCTATATTTTCTATAATCTTTGATCATTTCTGAGTAAAAGTTTGCATCAGGAACATTGGTTCACAAAGAGCAGAGTGGTCCACACAATAGAACGAGCCCCCTGATTGTCCAGTTTAAGAAAAACAGGAACAGATTCCTGATCATGATTAAAAAAAAAGTCTTGGGGTCCATGCATATTGACAGTGATTTGTCGCAAGACTGTGGAAAACATTTGCAAAATTGTCGACACAAAAGGCAGTGTTCATGTCGTTTATCTTTGTGTCTCCTGAACTAGAAGTCTTTTGAGCAAGTTGTACATTTGAGTCTTCAAACGTCCATGCAAATCAACAGAAATCCAACCAGTCAGCATTCTCCAGCGGTCTCAGGACAGTATAAAACAATCAGTTAATTCACCAGCTTCTTTAAAAAAAACAAACATATTTGCTTGCTGTAGGCAGTCAAATGTTAGGAGTCACAGGGTCACATGATCCAGAGACATTATAAGGCCACAACGGTGCACGGGTGTTTGAGTTTACAAGGCAGCACTCCTCTGTTTAGCTGGTAAAACTCCACCAGCTGAATCAGGTCAGTGAATTTGGTGGTTCCGTCATCAAGGCTGAAGAAGACTTGGCCATCATCTTCACACTGTGTGCGGCGGAAGAATCCAAGAGTCCAAGAAAGAGTAAATATAAAAACACCATGTGGGGAAAAGACAGGAGTAAAATTAGACTTAATCAAATCTTCCTCTTTAAACAGTAACTAAACTCTGAGGTTTTGATCAACAGGCTGGAAGTGCAATAAATGTTTTGATTATGGGCGGGGCTCCTGGAGCAGTTAAGACACGCCCAGTCCATACTATAAACTCTCTAAAGAACAATCTATGCTGTGCTAACTAGCTACTCAATACTCACTAAACCTCTGTGGTCACAATTCTTTCAATCAACCTACTCAGACTGTAGAGTCCACAGCTGCTAGTTTTCATAGAAGGGGCAGAGCTAACAGTGATGTAAGAAGCCACCAAAACTTCAATTCATGGTAGGGATGTAACGATTACTCGTAAGGCAGTTAAAAATCGATTCATAGGTACCACGGTTCACATCGATGCTCTGAAAATTGAATCGCAGTACTTTTTTTAACCAGCAGAGGTATATATTAATCCTTCCAGAAGCGGACGTGACGGGCGGAATCTGCTACTATTTTCTTTCTGGCCGCCATTTACTGTTAAACATGCTCATAAATGATTCTTTACTCCTTTAGCACCGAAAGAATATCTGTAATATTACGTGAATATCTGTAAAAGTCACGTTTTTCTATTAACTCTGTCTGCTAGCGTAGCTTCTCTTCTTCACTGGTGGAATAACTGCATGCCAACCGACCACTGGGTTACCAGCGCCCTCTGCTGGTCTAAACAAATATCTGACGTAAATACAGTAAAATGACTGTTTTTTTTTTTGTTTTTTTAAAAGTCCAATTGTTAAGGCACAAAATACATTTTCAGTTGCACTTTTAAAAAGAAAAAGAACTATTATGCAGTTTTGAATTGTTTATTATAGAGCCAGAATTTAAATTAATAGGCTTCTTCTTCATTTGTATTATACCTTTATTTATTTCATTCAAGATTTATTTTTAGTTAAATTGCATCATTTTGAATAGTTTATCAAGGGATTCTTTTGACAATGAAAAATAAAAGGAAAATAATATAGTATTTTCCCCAAAAAAATAAAGAAATATTTTTCAGTCATTTGTCTACAGTCCCATTTTGTAAAATAAATTGTGAGAAAATCGTATCGTGAACCCAGTATCGTGAATCGAATCGTATCGGGAGTTGAGTGAATCGTTACATCGCTAATTCATGGCCAATAGTAAAATGTATTTATAATTAGCTGGGTTTCAACCCATAGAGGGCAGTCACTCTTACATATTTATAACAAATCATGCCAAATTGAAACACTTTGATTCTTGTCCAAATCTTGACATTTTAATCAATGAACAACACTACTTCATGTCAAACGCATTTGTTTTCAGTAGTAAACAGCAGTTTTGGGCTTTAGTTACTCTTTAAAGACAATAAACGTGATGCAAATATAATATCATAATAAACTGCTAGATTTACTCACCGGTAGTATCTGGAAGTGTTTGATTTTCTGGTGATGGCAAAGCGTGAGAACAAATGCCTTGGGGTTGCTCTGACTGACTCGAAGCAGAAATAAACTGTGAAACCAACAAAAGAAGACGTCTGCGTGAATTATATCAGGATTGATCATTTACACAGGGCAGAAAATAAATCCAGGAACTCATTTACTGTGACTACAAGAACTATATGCGGCTCCAGGATACCTACCCATCTACTTGGCCTTGCTGGTGAATAATACGATGAGACTCTTCTCTAGTTATTCTGCCATGAAACCACAACTGAGTCATGTGAATGACTGCAGAGAATACATTAGAAGGTTTAGTAAACTTTGAAAAAAATATACAGGGCAATGTAAAACAGGGGTGTAAAAAGCTTAAAAAAAAAAAAAAAGAGGTCACATGTCTTTGTATTTACCTGAATTTAGTGAGGAGTGGTGCAAAGGACTGTGGGAACCCAATATGTTCATTCGTTGACTTCTCTTCTGAGAGAGATGCCAAAGAGAGACAACACATGTGGGGATTAGTTCAGCAGCCGATCAGGAAACAGCTTTTAAAGTATTGCTGGAGCAATGTGACAGAAAAACCTGAAAATAAAAAATTAAGTGCACAACAAATGTAAACTGAAGTTCTTTCATCTTTCAAAATAGGAATCAACCCAAAAATCCAAATTTAGTTTCCTCTGAAAAAAAAAATGTGCAAAAAGAGGTTATGTCTTACCCTCCATGCATACCCTTCTTCCATGGCTGCACTTTGAGCTTCCAGAGGATTCTCTATCACCCTGCCTATATTCCCTGAGAAATCCATAGCAACTAAGGAGTTCTCCGACACGCTCCGCTAGAGGGAGACAAAGCCACATGACAGTCAAGAAGAGGAACACAAAAGCTTAGCAACTCGAGCACCAAACACGACTCCGTCCATGAAAGACAGAAAAGACACTTTCAACTTACCACAGGTGTTGAAAAGTGTGAGAGTAAAGTTTTCTGTTGCTGAGGAATCTTGTAATTCTGGTACAAAATAATCCCATACTGTAAAAAACAAAGGAAAACAGTCAGCTCAAAAAACCCCTACAGAGTGTAATAAACACATCTGTTCCATGTTAAACTGGTACAATCACTTGTTATTGTATTACCTTAAAGAGTCTAAAAGCCGTCATCCAACAGGTCCTGCTCTGCTCATCTTCAGCACACAGCATCCTTAACTCCTTCATTTCCCCACGTCCTTTATTGGGCTGCATAGGATAACACAAAAATCGATTATTAAAAGACACTGCTGTGCAAATTCACATTTACAGGTTTCTGCTAAATTATGAATTCCAGTTGCATTATTAACATGCAAACCTGACTTGATGGTTTCTTAAAGCATTATAGGAGTTTGCTCCGACTTAAGTTGTAGATTATGATTTTAAAACTCAGACTAGTGAAGTTTGGTTTCATTCTTTTTGTTTAACTTTTTAAAATGTTGCTACATCCTGCTTCAGGGTACATTTTAAATGTCTTTTTTTTGGCCTGAAATAGCTTTTATTACCTGAAGTACTCTACCTGTAGTAACATTGCCTTTATTTAAAAGGGATTCCTGCAGCTTGCTGCTCAATGGTACTTGTACAACCACAGCAAAACGCCGACTATATATAAACATCACAATCATTTGATTCCAAATTTCTTTCGTTCTTCTTTATTGATCAGTTTCCTCGGGTGCCAACTGAGACTGACCTTTATACAGAAGCCAAAGTCTGTGGGTGCACCATGATGTTTTTTGCCAGTAATGACAGTAAAGATGTTGCTGTCTTCTAGGTCTGCGAGCAGCTGTAGATGCCTGGGTTCCTGGAGAGAGGAAAATAGACGAGGCTAAAACTCAAATAAATGTTCATAGGGCACAGGGAAAGCAGACTTTAAGCTGGATCAAAAAATATCAATGTTCAAGCAAACTTTTCATTTTCTTTGGTTTATTCCTTTACAAATCGCCGACAACTTGGCGGTTCCACATGTCTTCGAGGTTCCAGGTTAAAAAAAAAAAAAAACGTTACGCCTATGCACTTGCCCCGTTAATGAAGGATCACCTGGTTCCTAGAGATTGACTATAGAATTTACCCAGTGAAAACGATAAAATAAATAAATCCCACAAAAAAAAAGTTTATATTTAAATAAACAGTAACTTAACTCACTCACTGCCATTGATGCATATATGCGTCATTTCAAATCAAAACGCTCGCTGCCATTGACGGATATATGTATCAATTGTGTTTTTGGGGTTGCTTGGAGACAGTGTGAGCCAGATAACAAAATAATAATTTTACCATCAAAAGCCCAGTCTCAGTGTTGTTTTTGTAGTATTATAGAAGAAAACCAATGTTGAGGTGTCACTAAAGCAAAAAAATATATAGTTTCAAAGTCAGTGACAGGTTTTTTTTTTTGTCAGAAACTGGCAATTTGTGTAAAACTTGCCTCTATTCAACTGCTGATTATGAAGAACGAAACAAACTAAAAATTAAAAAAAAAATTCTGATGAAAGTAGAGAGTAATCTTTCCGAATCTGGTTCAGATTGTCATAGTACAAAATATTGTGTGGGTCTGTAAAAATCAGTCAAAATGCTCTAAAATGGCTGGCAATGAGGGGGGTAGCCATTCTGAAAATGGATGGCAGTGAATGAGTTAATTAACCACTTTAAGGTAAAATATTAAATTATATAAACATAGAAAATAGCTCCAACATATACATTCAGGAGATCCCAGTGAGAATTAAGCTTGAAGATGGACAATTTCAGTGAAACATTGAAATGTCGTACCTTTGAGGTTCCTTTAGTGGAACAGTAGAGCCCTGATCGACGCAGGAACATGTAAACTTTCTTCCATGACTTCCGGCCCACCTCCTTCATATATAGATGACCTTGGATTTCAGGACAGCTACTGGTTGCGAGAAAATTCTGGAAAAAGATTTTTAAAAAAGAGCAAAAATATTTGGGAGTTCACTCACAATTGGATCTTAGGTTAGAATAAAGACACTATGATGAACTCTGCAACCACATCCACCAGATTCATTGTATTTTATCCTTTGCATATGCATATATGGTCCAAAATGTAAAGAACATTCATTATCATCCTGTGTTACGAAAACAATTTAAAAATTTAAGTTGCAATGTAAAAAGTACTTAAGTACATTAACATTTAGGACCAAAAAAGGGCAAAAAAAAAAAAAAAAATCAGCTTTGGGTCATTAAAAACCCCAACATTAATACAAAATTACTTTTGCAAATCACTTGCTTGTGCTGCCAGTTATGCTTTATATACTCCAAATGTACAATTGCTGCTAATGTTGGTGCGTGCACAATAAAGGAACATTTAAATGTATGCACTCTTACATTTTTACAACAAAATACACCAAATTAATATACTTTAACTAAAATGTCAAGAGTTGGTCAAGAATCAATCAACACTCCCTTGTGCACAAATAAATTAGTTTTCAGCACAAAAAAATGTGGTTTTGGGCCTTAGTTACTCTTTAAACTTCTGAAAATTACTAATTATTATTCATAATCTTAAAAAAATTAAACAAAAACATTTTTTTCTTGTTTTTATAAATATTTTTAAAAAAATTCCAGTCAGAATTGTTTTGTAGGCTTCCGATTTTTTAAAAGTTTTGATTATTTATTACTTGTCAATCATCATTAAATGGCAGGTTAGGTCCCTGCAGCTGATCATGTGGCTTGTGGCTGTAGAATGCAGTGATCAAGAGGATCTTTCAGGATTTGAAGCACGTTTTTTTCAGTGTTTGGAAATATCTTTTGCTGGGGCCTCTCATGCATTAACATTTTCCAACACTTAGAGGGTGCAGGTTCACACGCTGAGAGATTTCAAAAGGCTTTCTCTCTCACATGCTACACCTCACTGGTTTGTGTTGACATGCGCTTCTGATAATGACAAATATTGCAAACACCTGTATGGGCTTGGTTGAGAAGAGGCTTGCTTTACATAGAGCTCCACTTTAGGAAAAGGACTTGTCTTTAGACAAAAGCCAACATGGAGAATTCCTGACCCGAAACCGAGTTCAGCCCATTCCCGCTCATTCATTGACTCCTATGTGGAGCATAGCATCTGTGTAATCAGCATAGGAGTTAAAAGCTTTCTGTGAGTGGAAAAGATGAAGGGATGGATTTAACTGGTGGTTGTGTCTCTGACAGCTCCATTACGTCGGGTAGGGGAGAGCCAGACTGCATGTAAACCCACCATCCATTAGGAACAAAGCCGTTCAGAGTCTTAAGTCTCTATTTGTTTGGCGTCTTACTTTTTTCTCTTATTCATGTCTTTAGCTTGGAGAGAAGCATGTGGCCTGCAGAGGCACAGACATTCAAGTGTGCAAATTTGCACAATGCAAACAGAAAGCAGAACAGGACAGTGTTTTCTGTTTCTGATTGCTTAGCTCAGAGCATCACGAGAGCTGGTCCTGTGGTGCGTGTATGCAGACAGTCGTGTGTCAACAGAGGATCTACAGTAGTTATTACTGACGAGACACGGCGGCTCAGGGTCAGGGGTGAGGTATGGCAGCTTGATTGTGCAGTATGCAACAGGTGATGACGCTGAAGTGTGTGCGTGTCAGGAAGACAAGTGACAATAAAATAAAAAGACGGGCTAGGGGAGACGCGAGCATGCATGCATGCGCAAAGTGTGTACCTGAAGGAGCTGCGACTGTGGAATGGTGTGATTGGTTTCCTGGCACCAGGCAACCATGTGCTCCGGGAAAAACGTCTGGTAAAAGAAGAAGGTAGAGACACAGAATGTTGTACAAGTGTCAATAATTACAGGGTGCAGACTCCTGACAGAAAAGGAGACGTCAGACAGGTTTCATTGGTCCAGCCAGCTCTTATGACACAAAATAACAAACAATTAACCTTGTATAAAAGCATAACGGTACATGCTAATATATTGTCATCCCAATATACATTTTTTCATATTAGACTAAACTTTGATCTGCTATTGCCATCCTGCCCCAAACTATTGTGGAAATATTCATAACAGAGATAAACAGTACTGACACAACACTACATAATTCCCCAGGTCTGTTTTGTCACACTATAAATGTTTTAATTAGATGAACAGAGTGACACAGAAAGTTGGAAATAATAAAATAAATAAAAATGCCATTACCAAAGGGTTTCTGAAGAATTCATATTTGGCATAGTTCTTCCTGAAGAGGAATCTACTTTCACTGTTCATGGAGGCCTGGACGTGAACCACTAGCTCATGGTCTTCTAGACAACGCTCTGAAAGGAGAAGAGAATTGGTTTTAATGAACATATGCACATTGGTGCTGCAGAGATGGAAATTTACCTGCATGTATTTAAAGAGTATGTTTTGTCATTTCTGGTGTGTATCAAAAAGAGCATTCTGAAAGCAAAAGGAAACAGTGATTCCATCCAATGTTCAGCCATGGACTTCACGGTCAATGTTTGTCCAAATAAAGCTCAACTATGCACAGTGTACACTGGTTACCAGATGGACTATGCATGCTTCTCATTGTAAAGAACTGCACATTTTATGTAGTTTAAGTCCTTTTACTAAAATTACTTAGTTTGAATCCTAATTTTGCATTTTGATTTTTTTTGCCTCAGTTTTTTCCAATCCAATGAGTTAACATGAGATTAGTCACCTCAATATGAGCTTTTTTTTTTTTTTTTTTTTACTAGATTTACACTCTTTTCTCTCTCCACAGCTTGATGTTTACACTAATTAGCTACTTTACCATCATTTTCTACCCTTTTAGATTTCCTTGTCCTTACCTCAAAATTAGGATTTGTTGAAAATATTATATTAGTCATCTTGTCTGTTTCCAACAAGGGATTATCGAGTTTAGTTATTTTAGCCGACACATTTAACAACGTCTACATGCATCGTTTTTCATAAAGGTGTTTTAGTCTGACTATATCTGTAAAATAAGATCAGCGACTGAAAGTGGTGAAAGGATGTTTAAAAGCCAAGTTGTGGCACGTCTTCAAAGGGAAAAAAAATCTTTTGTCTGTCATGAATAATGCAGCATGGAATTTACTTGATTTAATGGGGGAAGTATATAAACAATATAGAAATTTTAATGAAAAATGATCTCCAAATCTTTATTTTAAAGCTGTAGACTGGTTTGACTGGCTTAACAACAAAGGCTTTCTAACATTTTCAAATTAACACCTGGTGTTCATGTATGACAGTGGTTGCTCTGATTCATATCCTGTGTTTGTGACAAACCGGAACAGAACCAGATGACGAATACCAATACATATTCTTTTGACATATAAAACTGTATTACGTAAAAAACCGACTTTTTGCAACAACAAAAAAAAGCCATTTTTCTTATTTTTCATTTTATTGCTGTTTTACGAGGGTCCTCCTCTCCTTTAGCCTAGTCTCCATCCATCTCTACACACTGTCACGACTCATCCTTTTCTCTTCCCTTCATCCCGTCGCCTGTCGGATGACTCACTCATGTTCGTGACCGTGAGTCAGCCTGACAGCTATAACTCATTGTCCCACAGTGGAACTGGTTTGGAGCTGACAAGTGGAGGTCAGCGTTACTTATCTCAAAGAGCCATTTCATCCCATTCAGCCGCAAAAAAAAAAACAAAAAAAAAAAAAGAGCGGGCCAGGATGGACAAAAATAAGCCTCACTGTTCAAACACGGTATTGTTCTGGACTCTGAGACTTTCTATTCTCGTGTTCCACTCAACCACTTGTTCCCACTGATTATGGTAATTAATATGCATTCATACATTCAAAATGAAATACATTCCAGACACTGCAACAGTTTTTAAAATGCAGTCTTTTTAATATTACAGTATTTTTTTACATGATCTATTGATTTAAAAGTCCATTGGAGTACATGATCAGTTGAGCTTCATAACCAGGTACTTCATATTGTTGTAAATGACCATTAAAACATTATCCAGTGTTATCATTAGAGAATGGACATTTTTTATTCACTAGGTCGTTTATCTTTTTCAATTATATCAGCAACAAAATAAACCACTCGTTTATATTTTGCCATTCTTTACTTTAAACGACAAATCTAGATCAATCAGTGCAAGCTTGTTTGTTTTGGGGTTTTTTCTTTTGTGTTTGTCTGAATTTTCCTTAGGATTTGGCACCATTAATAAAGTCAAAGGTTGTGTAGGATATAGGCGCTTTAAGTCTTGCAGAGCGTGTCGTTGCCTTGTATGTGATCATCCCATACCAGTACTGTCCCAGTGGCCCAGTTGTGATGCCAGGTTTTTTTTAGAAACCAGATTTGTAAATCATTGAGCCAAAAATAAAAACCTTGAACCCTTGCTGCATTTCAGCTCACACATAAATAGAACCTAATTCCTCTCACAATAGTAACCGTTGAGAATTGATTTCCCCCAGTAATGTCGTGCACATTGTTCAATGCTATTTGTGTACACCTGTTTGCGCAGACACCAAAATGACTGAAAACTTAAAAAGTCACACATAGGATTGAAAAATATGAGTAGAATTGCAAGTGCTTTGAAGGAGGCATAAATGAGAAAATGGGTTTTGTAACACCCCCACCTAACAGCAGAAACAAACAGATTATGATAGATGATAGGGCATTATGTCAGCGCTTTGGGAATTGCACTTAATAATGAAGGGTGTATTTGATCAGTTACATTACTCAATATTAAGGCTGGGGTCTAGAACTTTCAGCCAACCGTAACTATCGTAATCTACTGTTAAATTTCTTAGTCTTAATACAATAACAAACGGACAAAATGTGTAATTCCTGTGCATTATTTAACAAAGAGAACACATTCCCATTTTAATGTTTCTATTTCCAGGAGAGCAGTGCTGTTAGTTCTCTTCATGTCTAAATTGATGAATTTCCAACATGAAAAGAAGTCTTTTAAATGCTTCATACATCACAACCATCATGTTTTTGATTTCCAATTCACAGCACTGTCTCTGTAGTGAAACATAACTGACACTGGGATCTAAAAAAATCTGATAAAGTTTTTGTTACAAAATTCATCATTACACTATATAACACCTGCTATTCATTTGCTAACGTCCTCACAAATCCTTGCATGTAATTCTGCCTCAGTAACAGCTCCAACAATTGATTACATCACATGTTTTACATAACAATCCTGATCACGAAGAGGTTTGTGTAGTTTGGAGTCACGGAAACAACCATGAACCAGCCTGCCAGAGTAAAGTAAATCCTATTGACATATCCGAACAACTCCCCTCTCAACCATCAACAATTACTTGCGCTTCTATGCAAAGCTGAAATCTGCTTAAAGCTGCAGACTTCACACCGTTAAATATACTGGTTGTTGTGTTTGTTCAACAATTAAATATAAGACCGGAGGAGGATTCTCAATGTTCCTGAGAAATGGCCAAAATAATTAGTAAGCTTTACAGAGGGAGACTGCCAGAGACGGAAGAATTGAGCTAAAAAATAAATTTTTCTCTATTCTTTCTATAAGACAAACCGTGTCTACACAGCTTTAGCTAAACTTATTTCTCATTTTAGGTCTTATGTCTCAGGTTAGAATCTGTTTTTCAATTGTTTCTTTACTATTGAATCTGCCTTGAACTGTCTGTTTTGTATTGAATCAAGATTTAATCAAGGCTTCATGTTCACTCAGCGTCATCCACCTTTCACACAGCAACAGCATTGCAATTGATTAGATCAAAGAATATCATGGCTCCATGCGTGCGTACAGTATGCACATTCAATCATGCCTAAGTGCATGCCTGCATGAGAATATGTGCCGAGCACGCATGCATGCGAACGCACCTGTGGAAATGAATGAGTTTATTGCATGTCTCACCCCACCCAAAACATAAAGAGTCTCTGTGTGAGCAAATGTGTGTCTATAGTCTCTGCTCTTACACCTATACGTGTGTGTGTGTGTGTGTGTGTGTGTGTGTGTGTGTGTGTGTGTGTGTGTGTGTGTGCGTGTGTGTGTGTGTGCGTGTGTGTGTGTGTGCGTGTGTGTGTGTGTGTGTGTGTCTCACCTAGCCCGAGCAACGGGTGATGTTCGACAAGTGCCCAAGTATTGTCGTCCACACAATGGCTTTTATAAACCAGGAACTGGCACAGGTCTTTGGCTGTCATGTCTGCTGGTATCTCCACAACTTTACCCATGCCATCTTCACTGAAGATCTTCACAATCTGGATGAGAGAAGAAAACAATACTGTTGAAATTAGAGACAATGTTGAAAAAAAGAAAAAGTTTCTAAATGGAATACTTTTTAATAAAGGATTTTCTTTTTAAAGCCATCTCAAAATTCAATAATTTTTGAATAATTCTACAACCAAATAAATGGCCTATTGTGCAATGTGGATTGCCTAATGACCCAAATATAACAAATGTGTTTGAATTGAATGCCTGCTGAAAAGCAGTAATAAGTTTGACACTTAATGACACAAATTACATCATTAGTATTAAAAAAACAATTAGCAGGTGAAATCACTAAAATGTAACAGTGTAGATCATGTTTGTCCTGAATTTGGGTGCTTAGTGAAGCAGAAGATGAGGAAGCTGAGAGTATGGATGTGGTCTCTGCAAAATGCAAAATGGAGCCAACTTGGAATGGCAACATTTCAATGAGCGCTGGAGGTAGGAGCAGGAACCAGGATTTAGCATTGCACGCTACTACCATACTGTGAGGTCCTCATGGTCCTAGTGCCTGACTAGGTGCAATGTTTCACTCCTGTCATGTCCTTATAGATCAAGGATTTATGTGTATTGCCCAGCTGGATGGTCAAATTGGTTTTGCAGGTCTACAAAAATCTGGAGCCATCACCAGGTTTGAATAGTGACAGAATTATGATGGTAACTTCTTCCTCATCATTCTCAAATAGCTTACTTGAATCAGTTACTTAAAATTATGGCAGCATATATGTAATGTTTATGCTACAACCAACAGGGAACATGTTGTCATTTGATGTAAATTAAATCTATAATCTAACCGCAATGTACAGTTGTCAACACTGTTCTTTAAAATATTCCCATATCCATAATAGCAGACATTTGCCTGTATATAAAGTAGTGAAAACCCAGATATATGTGACTATGTATGTATAAAAATAATTGATCCTGATGTGTGTTGTATGGAAGGAATAAGGTTGACAACTAATTTCTTTCATCACATAATCCTGGAGACATGACTGACACACTTCTTTCAAGATAATTTCAACCGTCGTCTTCTCAAAAGATGCTGTGCATTAACATTCATTAATGCAATACAGCGTACATAGAAAACTAGAGCAGCCCACTTAGCCGACATAGGAATCCAGCCAACTGAGCTTCAGGTGTAATTTATGCATACATCCTACCTACAGCACAACAAAGAAATTCTGAGCAAAAACCATCATATAACATCACAGTCTACACAAACCAAGCCTATGAGGCATCTACATTATCAAAGTATTCAGGATGAGTAGCACAAGAGTCTCAATTAGTCACAGCTTCTGACATATTTGGCTCTCCGATTACTCTAACATCTTAAATTAAGGCAAACTGCCTTAATTACTGCTTTAACATTTCATTTAGGGATGTGGTTAAAACACACAGCAGTGTAGTTAAAAGAGAAAAGTAGTCCAAAGTAGTCCAGAAATAAGACGAGTGGGGAGCACATACACACATGAGATAAGAGACACAAAAAGAGAGCTGTCTTACCTCCACGGCCCGCAATAAGCAGCAGTCCGGGGAACAAGAAGGCATTTTTAGACCGAGTCTAGCTCTTCAAACACCTACATATACACACTCAGCCGCCTACATTAACAAAGACAGAAGACTTAGTCTTATCGCTCCGTCTCCCCCCTCCCTCCCCCAAAAAAGCAAAAATTGAACACCTACAAATGACAGTTCAACAGTTCGTCATTTAGAAAGTCCTTCCATCCATTTCTAGGACAATGACTGTCACAAAAAATAAGAAATTGTCTCTGTAAATTTAAACCAGTGTGTGTACAAGTACACAAAGCAGAGGCACTGGTAGAGTCATTGATCAGATGGCAGCAGGTACATTAGTTCGTCTACTGCCGGCTGAGTCTGACAACTATCACTCTCCTCCTCTTCCCCTTTCTCTTTTCTTTCTCTTGCTCTCTCACTCTCCCCGTCACAAAGGGTTACAGCCACGGCTCCGAGGCACACAGACTCAAACCACACGCTCACCAACCAATCATAAAGCTGCAGTGGGCTGATGTAATCATTCCCACACAGACCTAAGCACACACACTTAGAGGGATACTCACAAGCGCATATGCACACACCTTCGAAAGTACACAAACTCAAGTAGACACACAGACGCGCAGTAATGCACACACAGCCAACTTTTTCAGACCTCTTCAAGCTCTCTGGCCGAGCTCAGTTTTGGAGTTGGATGCAAGAGGGTTAATTTGCGATGGGTGTTGGGCAGCGAGGAGGAAGCGGAGGAGGAGCAAGGAGAGGAAGGAAGTAAAACCGGGAGTAGGAAAGTTTGTCTTTGTTGTCTCCAACATGATCAGAAGTTGCAGGTTCCTGTGTTGCCCCCCTCCCCCCCAGCCTTACTTCTTCCCTTCATTTCCTTCCTTCCAGTGCCTTAACATTGAACTCCCAGCCAGATGTCTCTACCGCTCACAGCAATAACATAAGCAAATGAAATAAAACAAACTTTGAGGAGCCCTTGAGTATTACAACCTAAAACTTTTCTCCGAGTGCCTTACTTTCAGTTTAGATCCTCTCTCTTTACAGGAAAAAAAAACTGCTGATGCATGCACGAATGTGCACGCGCGCCCACACATAAATACAACCCCGCTTTTAGCTTGGATATTCTATACATCACTAAACAGACAAAAGCTTTGACACACCCTGTCTGGGAAAGGCAAGAACAGGTAGAAAATGTCCTTGAAGTTACAACTGTGATTTTTTTCCCCCTTGCTTTAGCAGGAAGTCGTGATGAGTATGTGACCCTGAAGTGAGGAAAATATGTAACTTCACAAAAAAATGTAATTCATTTTGGTTACACAACTTAACTTACTGAAGTAGGTAGTTTAGGGAAGGAATGGAGCATGAGGAAAGGCGGGAGCAGTCTGAATGTATGATTGAATATACAAGCAGTACATGTGGAGGTGAGTGTGGGATCAGAACAAACTAGGGACAGAAAAATGTAAGAAGTGAAAGAAAATTGAGTGGGAAGTAGAAGGACGCAAGACCGATGGAGAGCAAGAGGCACTGTCTTGTGACACACTGCAGCAGAATGTGGAGTATGAATGGTCCCTACTGTTAACAACATATCTGGCCTGTACAGCTGTCTCTCCCACCCACCCCCATTACTGACACTGCACACTCACACTACAGACAGACACACATACTCCCATGCCGACGTCACGATTTGTCAGCCAGCAAAGGGAAAGACCCGAGAACTTGGCACACATCACACATGGTGCAACAAGGATTCATACTCATTCAGTCCGTGTGGTAATTATTGGACCAGGTCAATGAGTTCAAGCAGAAAATGATAATTATTCTGAAAATATTAATTCTATTTTCTGAATAATGCTCTTATCACAATATCTTAGAAAACATTGGCCGTAAATATAATTAAAACATTCAGAATCAGATAAATCAAAGAGAGTATGCGCAATATTAGGAATTATCACTAATACTGTATAAAGGTGCCTCATTTTGCTCTTATTTGTTCAGCATTTAACCGGAAAAGATTAAAAGGCAGCTGTATTATGGCAAATTGAACCCCGGACAAATATAATGAGCCCAACAACAGTAATCAGAGATAATGATACTTTTCTAAGTGTTTAGGAAAACTAAAATAAATGCAGTAGTTGATGAAAGGTCAAAACAAGACAACTAATCGTTTGCAGCCTGTTAAGTTTTTCCAGGAGCACTTATGGTAGAAATATCCTCACTAAATATCCTGATCACACCCCAATAGTATTCTTGTCTTCAAGGTTTTCACGTTATTCTAAAGTGCTTTTTCCCCTTTCAAAAAAACATGTAAAATATGTTCACT
Source organism: Gouania willdenowi (assembly GCF_900634775.1). Taxonomy (NCBI): domain Eukaryota; kingdom Metazoa; phylum Chordata; class Actinopteri; order Blenniiformes; family Gobiesocidae; genus Gouania; species Gouania willdenowi. The sequence continues at coordinate 20,745,405 of NC_041059.1, forward strand.
CAAGTCTCTAGGTTCACCAAAGAATGAATGTGTATGGCCTTGCAACAGACTGATAATACATACTGAGTGACTCAACCTGAAAAGACTCCAGCTCATACACAAGCCACCCAAAGCTTGAATCAGAATCTAATCCACTGCAATATTGAAACTTGGAAGCAGAGCAGGGGATTTATTTTTTGTCACTGTCACTGGCGAGACACCAAAATAGTGATCAGATGAGTCCGATCAGATGAATCGGTGCATGACAAGTATCATCAATGAGGAAAATGTTTCTGACAAGAGCATCCAGTAATCTTGAATTTCTATCGTCAACAAATACTTTGGTGAAGAAAAAAAATGCGACAAGAAAATGAGGGAAGCAAAAAAACAGAATTAAAACTTGAACACTTTTTACAAGTCTTCGATTGAATGAGGCAAAACAGGGCCTTTTAACCTAAGCGATGACTCAGGGCTGATAACTACCCTGTGATGTAATCCTTCAGGGCGGGATAGACTAAAAGCTTCAGGCAAAACACACAAGTGTGCACACATTCACACAAGCATGCAAAAGCACACACACAGAATAAATAAATCAGCTCTCATGACGTAAACACTAAGAGTTGTTAAACCTGAACAAAAATTTATGGCCAGAATTTTTGAGAAAAATTAAGGTTAACAGGATCACTGCAGCACCTATGACGGTGTAAGTGTTTAAACAGTAGCAGGGGAAGGCTAACCACACTTTGAAACTGTCCCAAACAAATAGAATAATATTTTATTCAATATTAATAACTAGTAATAATTGGAAAGTCTTTCAGATCTTACTGTACTTTATGAGGACTTGTTTGTTTCCTACAGTGGTGCTAACATGCAATAAACTATAACAGGTATAATATTAAAGCTGCAACTATTTCCAGAAAAGAACTGCAATGATTAACATAATCGGTCAGATTTGGCTCCCAATCCTTTATTTTTCTGCAAACAAATGCACTCTATTTAGGCCCCGTGTCTGTGAGGCCATCCTGTGTGTGGTCTGAGCTGCCCCTGGAAGCTGACGTCTGGATTATGGGATAGAGACAAAAACTTGAATGAGGCTGGGACAATTGACCATCCTCACTCAACGCCTGTGGTCAGTAGGAAAGGGGGGAGGGGGGGGGGGCTGGTAGCCAAAAAGACTCTGCTGGCTCATGAGGAAGGAGACAGTGAACTGTCCCCCGTCGTCCAATTACTGTGTCAAATTAAGACCTGAAATCTGGGCTCAGTGGAGCAGAAGGAGGCAAAATGGGATTCAGTGGGCAGAGGACTGGACTGAATGATGGTGAAAGGGAGTGGTAAAGGGAGGAGAAGAAGGAAGATGGATGGATGATGATATATAAAGAAAATGTATATAGAGAGCTAGGAGGACAATTCTCCCAGTGCTCACAGACAATACAAAGCCGTGTACAGTGGCAGGTTGCCATCACTGCCAATGTTCAGCCATCCATCAGACCATAACAGTGCATATAGAGCAGTTAGTGAGCCCACAGAGCCTGTGCTGTCTTTAAACACTACAGTCTTTACACCCACTCACTTACAAAGTTGAACTTGGCAAACCGAGTCAGAACAACTCTGAAAAGCATTTCAGGTCATGCAGAAAAAAATGAAGGTCAGGTATTTGAAAACGTTACATACACGTGTAGCATTTATGAAAAGTGAACAAAAGGTGATGTAAGGTGAAACAGAGAATCCTAGATGTGTTCCAAACATAACCTGATGTTCTTCTTAAAGCTTTAAGATTTTCTACCAGTTCGCAATTATCCTGGAACAAATACCTTCCACAGAGGACTAACTGTCGGCGCACATTCCTAATTGTGCACCAGGGATGGTTGCCAGCAAACACTGGGCAACAAATGTACTTTCAGACCGTGGCGGATTTGACGCTATTGCCCAATTATGTTAGTAAGAAGAAAAGAAGGGGGAAAGAAGTTCTACTCCCAGTTTAAGTACTGGGGATAGTGCATTAAGGACAATCTAGTATGAATGAAACACATAACTCACTATTTCATAATGTCAATACTCAGGACAGAGAGTGTGGACCAGGAAATGAGAATAGAAGCTGGATTTAAAATAATATACACAAATATCAGAGGTCACTTCTTGACCTATAGGCCAAATATAAATGTAATTGAATAACTGTTAAGTAATTAGCATGGAAATTCTATAAAAACTGTAATTTACAATTTAATTAATAGCAAAACTGGCAAACCATGTTACAGTTTTATGGTTTACACAAACTTACAAATCATTAAAATATGTTTTATATCAAGTTTACCCGTCTCTTGAGGATCATTTCATTATTTGAGAAAAAAAAATGAAATTGAGGGGTATACAGACACAAAAAAGTGGTGGCAATATTTTCATTGATTAGGAAGCCTAACAAGGTAACCAAGAGATGAGAAACAAATTGGGTGATAGATAATATTTTTAGTGTATTTTACAGCTGATTAAAGACATGGTTCAAAACTGACCCATTATCATAAAATATGCTAACAGAAAGCTAACACAAGAAGAAGGTTAAGGTTTTTAGGGTTATTTATTAAAAGCTCAGTAATTGTAATTGCACTTTAGAAATTAAGAATGTAATTGTAATTGACTTTCAGAAAAAAAAAAAATCATAATTTTAATTGTAATTGGGAAAAAGGTTGAGCAACGACGCAATCGTAATAAAACATGTATAATTTAAGACATAATTGTATTTTTGAAATGTATTGACCCCAAACCTACTATAGGTACATGTGGGTGAAATGGCTTTGATTTGGGTTTGTTTGTGATGTAGTAAACCTGTGGGGTTTAAAAGTTACCTTATTGTCCTATTTTCTGTAAATGCTGTATCATGTCATGCTGTAATTAAGTGAAACCAGCAAACCTCCTCTTCTTACGGTTTAACAGGCTATATGACTCATTTCTTTAATTTGTCTTAGCAAAGAGTAATCATGACCTTTGATGTTCAATACATGTACGTCAAAGATTTATTTATTTTTTGGTCTGCACATGCTGTCGAAGGTCAACACTACAAGAAGTGTAATCTTTTTAAGACAGCAATATATGTTTTGTTATTGCAATTAAATAAATGTATTTATTTAACCAGCCCTCCCTAAGGAGGGTAAGAAACATTTTATTAAAGGGAGAATTTAAAACGAGAGGGCAGTGTACATCAAAGATAACAGAGAAGTCAATTAAAATATACAGTGGTACAACAGTTCTTAATGCAATCGTTTTCAGATTTTTCATTTAACCCCTTCATCTGATAGCTTTTCTTCATTTGACAGCAGCAGCAAAAGAAATGTGAGATGTCCTACTTTCCTGAGAGAGAGAGAGAGAGAGAGAGAGAGAGAGAGAGAGAGAGAGAGAGAGAGAGAGAGAGAGAGAGAGAGAGAGAGAGAGAGAGAGAGAGAGAGAGAGAGAGAGAGAGAGAGAGAGAGAGAGAGAGAGAGAGAGAGAGAGAGAGAGAGAGAGAGAGAGAGAGAGAGAGAGAGAGAGAGCTGACCTACATGAGTCCAACGGCTCTTTTCAGCTTTGACCAGATGCAACGGCTGCAGGCAGCAACACATTACATGCAACATGTGGACACATATCTAAACACATCTGCTTACACACAGCTCCTAAAATGCATTGGCAGATAAGCAGTTAAAAATCTAATTATTATTCTTATAAACATCATTTTAACAATCTTATTTTGGACTCTTGTCAAGCTCGGTCATGGATTTAATGCGAGTAAAAACCATTTCAATCACGCACGACGAGGGAAAGTCAGAACCATCAGGGATTCCCATTAGTCGTTGAAGTACGTAATGTGATCCTGCACATTTACGTGGGATAATTTGTGCCTTCTAATCTTACACTGCTTGTTTTCTAGAACAAGGAGCGAAGGACGGACCATTAACTGTGCATCATCACCGACACTTGGGTGGTCCCTTCACGTTTCCAAGGTTAGACATTTATTTCACTAAATTACAAACGGGGAAAAGATGAAACCGATTTTTAATTGTAACCATTACCTAATATAAAAGGTTATCATTTCTTAATCAACATTTTTTAATCCAAAAAAATAAAATAAAAATCCCCTCATCTACAGAAACTTTAGTTATGATGTTGCAGTGTATTACTGTATGACCAGTCTAGTGTGTTCCTTGGGCCTTTGGACCAATTACTTGCACTTCATTATGTAAGCATAAAATGAATTGTCCATTATTTGAACATAAAATTACTCGTCCATTATTGAGCTGATAGAGGATGCACTTTGTTTTGTATTTCTGAGAAAATTAAAAAATAGACAATGAAAAAAATAAAACATCAGTGAACAAAGAGGCAAACCTCACACATGTACAGATGCACCGTTAAGGTGGTCGAGGCACTTCTGGCAGGAAACTATAGAGCCAACAAAATAAATAAACTTCAATAGACGTCGATCTGATTCAAAGTTTTCAGACACTGTTGACTGCCTGTCCCAGAGCAGTACATTTGCTCCTTCTTTGACAAAAACGGCTCTATATTTTTATCTACCATATATGTATTCAAGTTGAATTTCTTTTTAAAGTGTTCTGAGGTTAGCATATCACAATTGTAAACTGAATTTGCATCAACAGATAGGTGTTCTATGTTGGAATATATTATACATATACAGTACACACACATTATTACACATTTTGTTCTTGTTGCTATATGTGTTTATAATAAAAAATATTTTCCCAATCAACTTGTTGTGCAGTTTACCTTGTAATACATTCCTTTTTGCCAAAAAAGCACTTCCTTAAAAAAATATTTTATGGAAATGTACAGTTTCTAAATGATTCCTCTAACAATATCTTAAAGTAATGTCAGGGTAAAATTGTTAGTTATGTTTATTAACATAATTAACAGTACTCAAGATTACTAACAGTAATCATCCTTGTGAAGTGTCCATCCAGATGTGTTCGAGTCTGATTGAGTTTGTGTGATTCAGTGGTAGTAGCGAATCATACCAGCAGGTTCAGACATGCTTCCATTTGGCAGCTTTGAATAAATATGAAGCTGAGACTTGAGATGTTCCACACACAAACCGCAACCTGTCTGGCTCTCCTCCAGCTCACATTTGTTCAATAGCAGCCAAACAAGTTGTATTTCACAGCAGTGTCTGCAGCAGATCAACTCAGTAGTTGCATGCAGTGTGTGTGTGTGTGTGTGTGTGTGTGTGTGTGTGTGTGTGTGTGTGTGTGTGTAGTGGCTCCTTGTGAAAGCGGAGCAAGGAAACAAATGGTGAGAAATGGTTACTATATGACTTGCATGCTCCCTTCCTATACCTCTGCCACAAAGAGCAAACAAGTAACTTGGCTTCTCTGTGTGTGGGTTGGTTTCCGTTCGCATGGTTGTGTATTAAATTAAGTTATACCCAGATTTCACAAAAGTGAAAAACTCAAGATCTCCTATCAATTTATGTTGACATCAGAAACAAGTCAAAACACACACACATTTACACTACATATACAGTACATATTAACGTCACTAGTCACTGTAGCTGTGTTTCCATTACCCTTGGAAATGCACAAAATCTAAATAGTGCATTAAAAACCAGTATTGGAAATACCAGAATTAAAAAAAAAACCCCACTAAAATATCACTTAAATGTTTTGACACTTTCATGAGGAGGTGTTTCAGAGGTTCCGATATTCAAATGTGTTACAAAAACGCCAAGGAACACTTTTACTGCAAATGCACGTCACAGAACGTGACGCGGTATGTGTCAACAGATGAGGGAACCGGGACATTTCCTAGCATTATACTTTAAAATAATTATTGCCACAATACACGTGAAACAACAAAGGAATACAGAGTGATATAAGGAGGTTTTGAGCGTCCGCCTTTCTGCAGCAAAATCTCGCGGGATGAGATTTCAAAGGAGTTACGAGGCTCCAGCCCAAAGCAACGTTCAATGGAAACACATTCAAAGCGCAATTTTAATTTAGAAATATCCCTTTTATTTTGCAAAACCTAGCTTGTGAATACAAAACACAAGTGCCTGTATGTGTGTGTTCCATATTAAAGTGGACTGGCTGCTGGAGGAGTGAGCCAGCACATTTCTAGACACTGTGTCACCTTTGATCTCAGCACACTGCTGCAGCTTGCAGAACACATCAGCACCACATTGAGAAACAGAGCCACTCACATATATAAGCAAACCATCCAACACTCTTGCAGATGCACGCATTTAAAGTATCCCCCGCTGGTGAAGACAGACAAATGTATGCTATAAAGCATGTGAACACCCAATACACAAAACAGAACCGCCCTACAAGCACACTTTGGCTTTTTAAATACACACAGCAATCCTGCACATGGTCACAGACGTTCCCACACATTGAGGCCAACATTTTGGGCATCAACAGCATTCCTTTCTGCTTTTACAGTGGAAAAATCTGTCCTTTGACCCAGACTACTTCCAGCATTTAGAAAAGGAGCAGCTAAGGAATGCCAGCATTCAGCCTGAAGAAAATGTGATGAAGAATGGACCAATGCCCTTTGTGTGGGAATCAGATGGGTCTCGTTTGCTGCTGGTTTCACGCTGTAGCTACTAGATACGTCTGTCCATCATCCATCTATACAAAAGGTAATTAGCAAAAAAAGGTTTGAGTCACAACTTTGTCTTTCTGGATAAACTAGCAGCATAGTAATGCCAATGCATCGGTAACTCAACTTTAAAACAAACTAAAGTGTGCGGACAAATAATCCTCATAACAACTGGTTATGATTGCTTTAGGTATATTGCAGAACAGTGCAACACAAATAAAGATCAAGCAAATATTAAAAAGCAGAAATGTATAATCTAATATAATAATAAGATGACAAGCGTTATATATATATATATAAATTATTATTTTTTTAAATAAAAATTAGAACACAACTGTTGCCACAGCTACAATGCCACTGATCAAATTGTTCCAGAAGATTCTTCAATAAACACCAAAAATTGCTTTTTTTTTTTCTTATTGATAAAGAATATTCACAAGAATAATGTCAATACCTAGAATGGAGTATGATTTAAATGCTGAAGTTTATGAAAAAAAAATAATGACGTTTTTTTGCCGACAATAAGCACCAATTTCCACTGGATGCGGCTCCGCTGCGTTACGTCACCGCTGCGTTACGTCACCGCCGCGCCACCAGAGCTGATAGGTTTCCACTTTAGCCTATGTGTTCATTTCCACCGGGTCCGCTGCGGTGCGTGTCTGCTCATTCCCAGCTGCGGTAGTCTGGTGCCCTCCGCCAGATATACGCAGGGCTTCTATTTCTGGCGGACACCGGAGCACGACGCATCAATCAGCACAGAGCAAATTAAGCTAAACAGGAATTTAAGCATGTATTTCACAATAAAATAGCCGGTTACTTTTCAAAATAAAACATTTCAGATTATATTTCAAGTAACTACATCACCAAAATGTCATGTGTAAAAACAAAATCACATTCACTATGTTGTTTCCTCTCATACTGTAAGTGCACTGTAAACTGCAGCAACTTTGATTTAGTTCATGTTTTACTGGTGCAGTTTTATCTCTTCTCTGTTGGCTGTTGATAAAAAATGTGGCTATGACAAATCCAGAGAGTCCAACCTTCTTGTTCTCCTTTGTTAGAAACACTGACCTGTTTATCTGCTTATTGTTGCATTTACAACACATACATTTAACGATTATATAAATATTGTAAGAACTGCTCTTACCCGGAGTGCAGCGTGGTTCACTCAAAACGCAACCGCTGGGGATCACCAAACGGCGGAACAAAAACCGGATCGGTGCCGTGGCGCAGCGGAGACGTATCCAGTGGAAACCCGGAGTAAGATGCAAACATGACACTAAAAAAGGTAAAATATGCTACTTTTCCACATATTTCACATGCTATAACAGGTACAACTAAATGTATTTTCATTTTGCTGAATCTTTTATAGGACAAATAGCTACTATGTTTTTTCCTTGTTTACCTTCAACTAATCTTGGTCCTAAATATCAGAGAACTGTAATTCCTGACTTTAGCCATTTGCTACTTAATTTGCAGTATGCTTCACACTTTTGAGTTGTTATAAAACATGGTGTATAATGGCATCATGTGTTTAATGTAACCAATGTGATTGCTAACATTGTTAGCAGATGTGTTTTAGTCTTGGGATTACATAAAATAAACATGTTAACTTTTGTTCAGCTTTTGGGTTTTTTCCCCACTTTTTTTCCTTCAATCTTGATCATTTCATATATGCCTCAAATACAAGTTTTTGCTTTTTGATCATTGTAAATAAAACCAGAGTTTAAATTGAACCACGTGGATACATTTGGGTAAACAATCCTGGATTAAAGTGCCTAATAAAGGGGTTACAACTAGAAAATAAATAAAAAAGCACAAGCTTCAGATTTCTTAATGTTGGCAGAGAACTAAGGTCCTATTTTCTGTCATTATGAGTGTAAACCCAACCTCTCCGGTTAGTCTGACACCATGCACTATTTTAGGCCTGTGACCTCATTGTGTGCAAATAAGTATCAAGAGAAAAGAATAGTTGCAAGGACTCGATACAGAACAGCTGAAGAGAGATTAGCAGGACATAATGTGACCTAAAAAGCATTGGCTTCAGGACTCAAGAAGATATGAAAGACTACAGAACCTGAATCTGTGACGATCCAGCTCAATTAAGAACACGAAATCCAACAGAATCTAGAAACTGTAGTGACAAAATCCTGAAGTCACCACAGTCACACAAGCAAGCAGATCTATCTCAGAAGAGAAATCAACTGGGTAAAAACTCAACTGGAAACAGATTGAAGTGCATTGATAGAAAAAAAAGAACATATATAATATTAAAAACTAGTAATCAATGGTAATGTGTTTAACTCGGTTTACAGTTAATGTTATTGTTAAACACACCCACATCTTTCCACTTAACATACTCTTTAAGCCTTTTGACCTTACAGCAAACCAAACGTGTGAACATGGGCACAATCCCAAAATTAATCCATTTACCGTATTTTTCGGACTATAAGGCGCACTTAAAATCCTTTAATTTTCTCAAAAATTGACAGTGCGCCTTATAATCAGGTGCACCTTATGTATGAAATGAATATGTCAAAATGTTTTAGTACAACTTTGGTAAACTATGAAGCTGCACTGCTTGATGGATTTTTGGCACTTTAGGGCTACCGTAGTCAGGCCCCTCGTGGAGTGATATGTACCTGTACTGTGCTTCAACATACTGAACTGAAAAAGTGAGTGTATTGTTCTGTATTTTATGTGTTAAACCTGAGCAATGTTGAGTTACTGTTAATGAGTTGAATAAGGTTTTACTTATCTGACTATTTTTGTTTCGCTTAATGCGTCTTAATAATAATAATAATAATAATAATAACAACAACAACAAACCGGTGCGCCTTATGTATGAAAATAGACCCAGTCAGACCCATTCATTGATAGTGCGCATTATAACCCGGTGCGCCTTACAGTCCAAAAAATACAATAAACCTAATCTTTACTCAAATAGACAACAAAATTAATACGAAATAAATCATATTAAACATCTTTAAGTACTGGTAACTCAGTACAAGGTTTTACAGTGACACAAGCTTCTACACATATGTAAAATAAGGAATAAAAAGGAATGCTTCATCATTAGGATAACCTTGAGTCAGATAAGGGCCAATTAAAATGAGCTGCAAGTCAATCATAATAATGTGAAAAACACTTTCTCTGTTTCAAAAACCTCATTCATTGTGGTTAGTTAGTATATTCAGGCATTTTAGAAGCTTTCTATCATGTTTTGTTAGTTTTATGTGGACAACTTAACTGTCTGCAAAAGCATTGGTCCCCAACCAGTGGGCTGCGGACTGGTCTGTGGACCATTTTTTAAGCACACTGCAAAGAAAGACTTACGTTTTAAAGTTATTTGTATTCACTGCCCTGGTGATAGTGTCGCGTGCAGCACCACGCATCGTACAGACACACAATCTCACTAGGACTAGACAATACAGTATATCAAGATTCAACATATATTGAGGTTTTTTTTGTATTTTGGCCATATAGAAAATTACAATATGGCCTACATCAATATATGGATTTTTTATAGCATATTTCGTTTCGTTCAAAACTTCTCAGAACAGCATGAAAAGCACAGTTAGATGGATTACTGAGTGCATCCTAGCCCAGACCTTCCCCTATAGAACTCACTCACACATTCATAAATGTGCCTGTGTGGCATTTTCAAACATTAACAAATTAAACCAGAATTATCTCTCTGGTAAGACTTTGAGTAACATTTTTATTATTTTTTTTAAAGATTCAAGATTTAGATCATATCTTGCAATTTTTGGCAAAAAACATTGAGAGATTAGTTTTACTCCACATCGCCCAGTCCGAGATGAGAGTCATTTAAACAAAAACAAGAAAACTAAAATGAAAATAAAATCTGAATTTGGAATAAAAAAATGAGAGGTTAAGATGTAAAGGTAAATGTTGCCATCATCCTGTATCTGTGTTTCAAATAATGAGATTTATATCATATGTCATCATTTTGAGAAATAATATCAAGATATGAGGTTTGGTCCATATCGCCCAGCCCTAACACACCTGAACACATTCAGATTGGACACGCACCAGCTACACCACATGTACACACACATGCATGCTTGCACACAAACACGTAATTCTAAGAATTGTGGGGGCCATTTGGAGACCAAAATTACATGTCATTGTGAGGATGAGCAGGGGCCATTTTAAAGGGGGTGGGGGGAGGGCAGAGTTCATCTCACAGCAAGCTTTGACCCTCCTGTGCCCCCTTATAACTAAAAAGAACGGCTAAAAATAACAGCTGGCAGGAAAAAAGAGATAAAGTTGGAGGAAAGTGAAGTAATCTACAATGGTATGACCGTGTCACACGTTCACAGCCACACTCTGCATCCTCCTGCAGGAAAGGGGCAAAGGGAAACTAAGAGCAGAGGAAAAGAAGTGTAAGATTCTGTCAGAAAGCGCTCGGAGGTTGGAAAATCCAGGTAACTAAACAGAGAAGCTTCTCAACAGCATGTTGACTGCCTTAGCTGGATGCTTGGAGCGCAGAGAGACGTGTATGAGGAGATATAGGCATGATGAGAAAACATGGAACAAAAAGAGCACACATGGTTTAAATGATTAAGGCTAGAGGTCATTGTGAGTGGGACCAATAATTTACCTTCTCACGATCCCACTTGTCAAAACCAAAACACCCACTCTTTCACTGATCTGAAGCACTCAACAGTAAACTGCATGTTTGCAAGTAAGCAGTGTCTCCACAGCCAGGCTCCAAAACTCTGTGTGTGTGTGTGTGTGTGTGTGTGTGTGTGTGTGTGTGTGTGTGTGTGTGTGTGTGTGTGTGTGTGTGTGTGTGTGTGTGTGTGTGTGTGTGTGTGTGTGTGTGTGTGTGTGTGTGTGTGTGTGTGTGTGTGTGTGTGTGTGTGTGTGTGGCTCCATGGACCTTTTTTTTTTTCATGCAAAGGTGTGGAATAGAATTTCCATCTAGGAATAGAGACAATGAGACATACTTTCCATTGCCATTGACAATAAACAGACACTGCCAGTGCAGTAAATAGTTTACACAACTCATTAGGCAAACAGACGGACACAAACACACGTGCGTTTGAAAGAAAAGGGCTCATAAAACAAAACATCATTAAACAAGTGTGTGCAATGCACATACACACAAGGAACTCACTTTTCCACAAACATTTTTGCAAATCCAACTTTAGAAAACTTTGAGCAGATAGTCAACAGTTTTATAGGTATAGTATTTTAAATTTGACACCTTTATAAATAAAAAAGGAAAATTCCAATTGTAATCTCAGTTTGCAGAGACATTGTAACAGATTTTTGAATATTTAGCACACATGGCCACTATATGGGTCAGTACATATCTCTATACAAAGGTCATCATTAATGAGTTGAACATTTATCCATTATAAAACAGCCAGTATTAAAGGCCTACAAAAACTTTTTTTTATTATTATTATTTTGGTCCAGATGGAAAAGCCAAAACATTTTTTGGCATTTATTGTTGTAACAGCTAATTGGGTGTTTTATGATGAGACGCAGCAAACACAGCAGGTCATGTCAAAGTCCAACTTGTGTTTTTGCTTTAAATGACTCGACTGGAACTGCAGCCTCTGATCTCGCGCCGTAACTCAGACCAAAACAGACCCTGATTGTAGCCAGGGATAGTATTTATGAGAACCATCCCACCCCCACATTACTGTAAACTGGTATGTTACTGTAACCAGTATTAACTGGTTTCATATGAAGACTTTTAACAGTGATGACTGGGAGAACTTTGACTTCCAAGAAACGACGGACAAGTCTTGAAAATATACACACACACACGCACGCACAAACTATTATTGGAAGCACACATGCATTCTACAATATGGTACAATTGCATGCAGGCTGCAGTTTTACTCAAAACAGGGGAAAAAAAAAAAAAAAAAAAAAAAAATCAGAAATGTCACACATGGTGCACCAATAAATACGGATATTTTATTAAAAATAAAACTGCTTGTGCATCACCCTGAGTGAGATACATGAGTTGTGTTTATTGATTTTTAAACCAACTTTTAAAGAAAAGAAACAGAAAGACTCAATTCAAATTGGGCCATTCGTGTCTCAAAGTATTAGAAATATTAATATTACAATTATTCACCTGAATATTGTACAAATTGTGGAGGACATTAATTAATAAACCCACCGACCCCTCTTTTAAATTAAGGAATGTATTGTATATTATGACTTACATAGATTTCTGCAGAAGGTTCTCCAGGAGGTAGAGAGCCCGGGCTGAGGACTGGTGAGCTCGCTGGGCTACAGAGCTCAGGGAAAGGGTTGGGGATGGCTGGGAGAGATGATGTCCTCAGCTGCTGCTCCTGTTCCTGCAACCTCCTGAACAACACAAAAAACCCAACAAATAAACATCGTACTATAGCATACCATCACGTCAGCAGTAGTAGAGCTCTAACCAGGGTTGGGCTTAATTAGAATCTTGATTATATTTGGGAAAAATCTGTTGCTGTTGTAATCATTATTGAATTGTAATTGAGTTCAGATAATTGACTTTGTAATTGAAATAGTTGTGGAAATTCTATAAAAACCGTCAATTACAAGGTAATTAAACAATTTTTCCCACTACCTGTCAGTTCTCTTCAAGATCATTTTACAATTTAAAAATAATTAAACTCTAGGGGTATATTGACAGAGAAAAGGCTCAAAGGCCCACAAAAAATATTAATACCAATATTTTCATTGATTATGAAGCTGAACAAGGTAACCAAGAGATGAGAAACAAATTAGATCATATTTTCTAATGTATTTTACAGCTGATTTAAGAGACGCTAACAGAAAGCTAAAACAAAAAGGTTACATTTTCTGGGCTTATTTATTAAAGGCTCAGTAATTGTGATTAATTGTAATTGAACTTTAGTAATTGAGAACTTAAATGTAATTTACTTTCAGGGGAAAACAACAATTGCAATTTGAAAAAAATGCTGGTCACTGTCATCACAATGGAGTTGTAATTGAACATGGATAATTGAAGCCCTGACTCGAACTATCAACCCTGTTTTGCTCAACATTTCAACAACAACAACAACAACAACAACAAAGAGAAATGAAACCTAGTGACCTTAAAAAGCCTCTTTTAATATGAAATGGGAAAACTTTGTATGGACCGCTGCTTTTCAATGAGCAGAAGACCATATTAAATACGCACTGCTCTGCACGATCTGCTCCTAATGAAGACACTGCCAATGAGAGAAGAAGAGCACAGACACTCACAGCCTGGTGGATAATTTTTGCAATATTTATAGCACATGAATATTGAATTAGGAGATCACTTTAAAGCTTAGTTTTTGAATCCAACAAAAAGCAGCTGAGGCTACAAATCATGATTTGACATCTGATTATAACAATTTTGAGGGAATGATCCTAAAAATAAAGGGCACAGCAGTATGCAGATTTTGAATGCAACAGCATCGCTTTACAAGAGCATTCGTCTCTTTTTCCCTTTCTGTCAAACTCAGGCGCTCTGCAGAACCCAGTGAGTTCAAAAGGGAACGAGGCTTTTGAAGTCCTCCCATCTGAGCGCGAGCACAGGGTTATCCAGAGGTCAGCCCTGAATAATAAGAACTTCAGGGCCTGCATCTGTGCCAGTGTGTGTTTGAGAGAAAGAGCTCATAAGACAGAATACTCCATTACCTGATCCTGCCGCTGTTTCTGTCATATAGTCAAAAAGCAAGTAATGGGAGCTGACACCCGCTCCACTTTGAACGTGTGCGTGTGTGCGTGTGCGTGTGTGTGTACTGCAATTATGCAGCTGTTGCATGTGTGTGTATGTGTGAAAGCACGCCCATTATTCCAAAGCAGCCTTAAGGAGGATGTGCGTTGGTATGCTTTGAATTGAAAAAGACGTATGCAGCAAATAAATGAGAATTTTTACTTCTCCTTCCATGTTCGTTGAGTATCAGGCAAAGGAGACGAGACAAGAAGGCGTGGGTCACTGAGGGGCTACGGGCCATGAGAGGGGAGCTAAAGTTATGCCAATTATATACAGGGAGTAGAAGGAAGATAAATGTACAAAAGGAAGTTTTCTTTTTACCTGGAAAGAGAGTTTCACTATGGGGAGTACATTAAGAGTTATCTCTGTGAGGTACGAACGCGCCACAACTTAAGTTCAGTTTCAATGTTTTGTACTGATTTTTCTTTTCCAAGTTGAAAGCTTCTTTTATACAGGTGCCTGAGGGCATTAGTTGCTGCTTTGATTTGAATGTTTCTCTCTCACTGTAAGCTCATAGCTTAGAATTGTTTTAATTCTAAATATATTAGTTATATTAAATATTTTTCATTTAGTCTACGTCGTTTATTATTTTTTTTTAATGATTCATTATTTTATTTTCAAATAAAAACCATAGAAACCCTTAAATCATGTGCAAGCATCATTATGAGGGTATCAATACATTCCATTAACACAGACAAAGAAAGAAAGAACAAAATAAATAAATAAATAAATAAGTGTATTACTATTTTTAAAAAACCTCAGTTTAAAATTGTTTTAATTGTAATATATTATTTATTTTATATATTTTAATTTAGTCCATGTCATTTATTATTTCTGCAGCTGCTATCGTCCATATACTCGTATAATAATTTTATTCAATTTGCAACATATAAAATGACAAACGAACATAAACGATAGAAAACAAAATATTCTGGTTTATTTTTCCATTAATTTTGTTACAAACATAAATGATAAAAAAGAAAATATTCCGGTCTATTTTTTTCCATTACTTTTTGTTTTGAACGATCATAAACGATGAAAAAAAATACATATGTATATGCACTGTACGTTTGTATAGTATTCTTACATAATGAAAAACCAAATGTGAAGTTTAAAATGTTATTTTGTGAAGGAGGGGTAGGCACCTATAAGTTCCTTGAACTTCTGCCTACTACTTTTGAGCACTTTCTCCTTTGAATACGTGTTACGTATTGTACATAAACTGTGTTTTTTATGTTGCTCAAATAAATAGATACACACATTTCTCAATTAGTTAGGATTAAATTGCTGGTACTAGTAGTCAAAATTGCAACCTTTAAACAAAGCATGGCATGTGTCTACCTGACAGCAAGGATGTGCATTGGCTGCGACCTCCGGAGGACGGCCTGGGGCGAGTCTGTAGATGGAGAAGAGAGGGCTGGCTCCGGGGAAAGGTGATTTAGCACGTGCGGACCCTGTCTTGGTAGGTTGTGATGATGATGATGTGAGGATGTGGCCTGTCCATTGGGTAGTAATGGGGTCGACTCAATGGGTTGACCACTGCAGGAGGAGTACAGGCTCTCCAAAGAGGAGTTCATGTCATTCACCAGGGCCTCCAAGTCGACATCATCCTCTAGAAGAAAAAGGGAGAACAGAGAGACATCCTGAAGTCATTGCTCTAAGAAAGGCAGTGAAACAGATGGATGATGATGAAGCTGGATATAAGTAAGGGTACAAAAGGGTCATTTCACAAATGGCCCACACACTTCAGTCTCAATAAATGTTTTCTGTATCTTCAGAAGCTATCATATTCTTCCATCATGAGAAGCTGTACCTCAAAAAGTATGAATCTGAACCCCCCCCCCCCTCCCAAAAAAAGAAAATAGTTTTTCTATGTTTTATGTTGCTAGTGAAAAACTAATACAAAAATAAATTATTATAAGACACAGAGGCAAACAATTGTCAATAGTAAGTGGTAAAATAACCCAATGTTGGGGTCCAAAATAAAAATGAAGTTGCAAAATGAAAAATTGTTTAATATTCCAAGAAAGAGTCATCTTTACTCTATCAATTAAAACAGTAAAACAGAAATCAGATTGTTTCTTACATTCCCACATGCAGTTATAGACCAATGAAAAGAGTAAAGAAAAAAAAAAGTATGCATATGTCTCACTAATCAGTGATTTAAACGCTCTATGTACATAGCCTAAAGCTGATCAAATTACAAGGAGCTGAGGCATATGGGATGTTGTTTACTGAAGGCCTAAACATGTTGAAGCCCAAAATCCCGAAAAACATTTTTCATTTTTCCAACTTTGAGGGGTTAGAATGTCCACCACGTAGAATGTATAGCAGATATGTTTGTATATTCTGAGAGAGTAGGTGGAGTTGTATTAGTATACCAAATTTAACTTTCCTATGTGGTGTCATTTCTTAGACATTGGAAACTGAAAATGGAAGAAAAAAAAAAGGACGCATGAAAATCGACATATCCCCTCACTAAATTATCTAGCTCTCAAAAAGTATAAATGCAACCAAACTAAAATGTTACAGTGTGCCTATTGAATTAATATTGAACAATTGGTAAACATGTCAGAATTTGTTGCGCATGGGATGTACTGAAAATTAAGTTAAAATGACCCAAAAGCAAAACATACTCGTTACTCTTTGAGCGTAACATTTAAAAGCCAATTTGAACAATCAATCAACCCAATCCAGATTTGTATGACGCGGTACGAGGCGCTACTAAGCAAGTCCTAATCTCTGTGGGTACCAGGTACAAGCACAAACCTGCCCATTCTTCTCACCAACACGCACCACTTCAATTTACACTGTAAGCAGCTCCTGCTCCAAATTCGCCAACATTTTTTCCCTGCATTCAGCATTAAAGGTCTTTAAATGAGGCATGAGGAATTCTTTTCGGAGATGGCAACCATCCCAAAAGCCCGGGTGAAAACTTCTTTCTGCATTTAAATTCATGAGATGAATATTTCAACAGAGTCCAGAAGCATGTTGTATCAAAGTCTGCAGTGAGCTCAGCTCAGATAACCCTCATCTAATTGCTTCACGCAGTGAAAGTTTTATCATTTGAGTGAAAAACAAGCTTAACTTTGCTCTTTTTAAATTACAATCTGCACCGGGGACTCATCTCAAAGGAACAAGTTTGGACTCAAGAAGAAACTTGTTTCATGAATTCATCATCAAGTCTCAGGCTCTGCCACTAGGGGGAGACAACAAATAAATGTAAGTGGTTGAACAGCTCTGCCAACAAAACCTTACCAATCTTGAGACAAAGTAATGCCCTTATAAATCACAAAAAAACTAAAATACAATAGAATTATTATATCCTAACCATCAAGCTGCTTTATATAAATACATGTATACACAATATATAAGGGTTATATTATGCATTTTCTATTGCATTCAAGGTCTTTTTGCGTTACTACAACATGAACAGGTTATTCAAATGATGATTTCAACTCTGTGCAGTGATACTATAATACTTGGCTATTCTATTTTTTTTTTTTTTTTTTTTTACAAATTGCAGAATCTAGATTTCTTTTTTTATTGTTTCAGTGGCAACTGCATCTATTGTTCTTATTAGAGCCTCGTAGCTCTTGCTCTACCTGATACAAAAAGCATAATTCTGAGTGCCTTTGCTGTCTGAATAAGTCACTCCTGTTAGGACAGTTAGACTGTGCCCCCGATGGAGTGTCACACCATCAGGGGCACAGTCAAGTTACAGTTACAAACAGGATCAACATTTTAAGCTTTCAATAAGCATGTACCATATTTATTTTATTTTTTTTTAGATTAAATCTTAGAATAACCAAACACTAAATATCTGTGTACCAGGTCGGATCACGGCTAGTATCTCATTCTTACCTTTGAAAAACGTGTTAGGTGCCTGTGATACACAAATGGTTAATCTGGAGGTATTTATAGTGACAGGTAAGATGGAGCAGGTACATATAAATAGCCTGGAGAACTAAACCCCTGCATGCCACAGGGTGCACATAGGTGCAAACTTGTCTGAAGAAGGGGGGAAACAAGTACAGCAAAGCAATATGCAGAAAACTAAAATATAATGGTATTTCTTATGGATGTATTGAAGAAATTATTCACATACTAGAAAGCTAAAAAGACCGCACACTTCCTTGTATAAGTTGCCATTTTTGCTTAGCGGGTTATTTATTCTTCTGAAGGACGTCATTATTTTTGTTTGGCTCAAGCAAAAAATGTGTCTACTGTCTACACACACAAGTGATAGAACAAGTACATGCACTCAAGTACAGGTAGAAGTATAAGTACAGGTACGTACACACGAGTATGAGTACTAGTAGGACTATGAGTACACACGTACAAGTAGAAGTACACGCACACAAATACAAGTATAAGGACAAGTACACATGCACCAGTACCGGTAAGAGTACAAGTACAGGTATGAGTAGACGTACACAAGTACAAGAACATGTCAAAGTATGTGGACAAGTAAGAGTATAAGTATGATTAAATGTGCACAAGTAAAGATATGAGTAGAAGTACACAAGCACAAGTAAAAGAACAAGTTAAAGTATGTGTATAAGTATAAGTATGATTAAACATGCACAAGTAGAGGTAGGAGTAGAAGTACACCTCCTGACTGGGAGGAAGAATGTGGGTGTGTCAAAGGGAAACAAGAAGAGTGGGAGAGAGACGGACATGTAGGAAAAAAATAAAAAGTGGAGATAGTAGCATAAAGCTTATTTAAGGGAAAGTTTTAATAGCATCACAGAAAGATAATGTAGATGAAGAAAAGGGAACTAGTCATACTCAACCTACATTTTAAGGATCAATACGGCCCAATTCCATCTTTAACATCAACTTGTTGACCTTGACATGTTTGCACAAAGGATAAAATGCTGATTTCATCTGTAATGCTGAATATGTCATGACATAGTAGGGCGACGTTTTGATATACCGTGTCCTAACTCAGCTATGTATTCATACTATGTATCCTCATGCATGTTGATATAATGCGTTACTTGTTTATGGTATGTTGCACTTTGTGAAAACACCATATTCAGCTATGAGACAGTCCCCAGTTCACCACTACAGGGCCATGCAAACAAACTACTGCACTACATAGGTGCCATTGATGGGATTTGTTGCCTAGCAGTAAAATAACTCTCACACCCAGAAAGAATGGTCCCACCCATGTTAACCCGTAAAAAACCTCCATAATTAAACTGCTATACAAGCTGGTTTAAATCAATGTTAATATTGGTGATTTATAATTTTCAACATAGTTTGTAATAAATATTTTCTTACCTGATGCAAAAAAAAAAGAAGAGCTAAACAAGTTCAAATGAACTACGGTCAAATTATGCGATGTAAAATCTTAATCTACGTTGAATTACCTTTGAATTGATATATCACACGTCTATGTTCCCATAAATTTGGAAATTACCAGAAATGGGGCGTGGGCCCCATTCCAAAAAAAGGGCTCTGAGCGTCTCATCATATTCATACCCAACTGCATTCCAATCTAATGGAGTAGTCATTTGAAAATAGCCTGGCGCCCTTGTGACATGTACGGGGTAATAGGCCCCATTTACATAATGGTATGTGCCAATGATTCGGAACCACCAACTGTCGTAATAGTTGACTCGCAAATAAATGAGAAATCGACTTTTGTGTTTTTTTCTTTTGGGGCTCCGAGTGGATATGCGTACACATCCATAGAATATACCTACCAAATTTCAGAACGATCCGTTCACGAATAACAGAGGAGTAGCTATTTTAACTAGTGTACACAACAACAAAAATAACAAGAAAAAGAACAAAGTGAGTGGCGTTTTGAGTCCGGTAGCCCGGCCTAAAAAAATGACTTGGTATAAAGCTAAAACAAAAACCAAATTGAATCAAAATTTGGTGCCAAAGGTAACACTTGAGAAGATACATTACAGTTGTTACAGAATATGACATACTGTATGCAAGAATATGAAACTCTTTCACTTAAGTGGTAATAGATGTTTAAGAAAGGCACGGGTTTACCCACACAATCAGACTGAAAACTGTGCCAGTTTGGAATTAAATTCAGTGTTTTATTTAACACTTTGTGGTAGGTAGCTTAGGGGATGAAATTAGCTACAGAAACAAATACTTGTTGGTGAGATACTCACTGAAGTCTGTATTTCATCTCTGAATTGAGTTAAAAAAAAATGTACAGCTTACTAAAATGGAGATGAGTACCATATTTTCCAGACTAGAAGTAGCTTCTTTTATGTCATATCAGCTGATTTTTCAGCAGGCAAAACCATCTAGTAAGGGTAGGAATTTTCTTTTCTTTTTTTTTTACAATTTATAGTAATTTTTTGGGTGCCGATTTTAATCGATTCTGCTTCCCAGTATCAATGTTCTTGTAAATGTATTTTTCACATTTTCGTGGGAGACCACTGAGTGGCTGTAATGCACCAACAAGTGAGTGCAAACACGAAGAAAACTTGCAGCATGAAGAAGACTTACAGCAGCTGGGACTTCCCTTAAGCAAACAAACCAACAACCGTGATTATACCTGCACGACTTAAATCAAAAGTATGGACATACTTTTGATCAATTCCATGGCAAACAGATTTAGACATAACCAAAGCTGTATTAAACTCTGCTCCGGACAAGTAGCGTATTGTATAACACAGCGAGCATTACTGCTTAAAGCAAGAAAAGACACCCAGCAGCAGACCAACGAACCCTGGATGGGATATTGAATAAACTTATCCAGGTAATGAAGCCAGTCAAGGTGTCTACGTGCGTTATGTCAGATGAGGCGGACCCAACCCTGTCCATCATAGCACTGCTACACGCACACCTCCTCCAAGCTACACATGCACACTAAAGATTGACCTTCAGCATTTCTAGTAAGTTTTAGACAGGATAAAATGTGTTACATGAAATTATATTTTATCCTTGTTGTCCACTCCTTTTCTTGTGTGCCGCGGTGCGCACGTCAGCTGCAGCTTGTGAGATGAAACTGCATAGTGGAGGAGTACAGTATGTAACAAATGTAGCAATTATATATTAAAAAAAAAAGTTCAAGTTCAAATAAAATTAAGCATACCAATTTTAGCTTTTAAAAATGATAATTTGCGTGGGACAATAAACTGTTTAAAAAAACAAAAACTTTAAATCCCTCCTAACAATTTTTGTCATAGAAAGTAAATAAGACCCTAGCCCTATCAAAATTATTTAAATTTATTGGATTCCCTGACTCTCTTGAGTTCCACCCTTATGGCAGATCCTGAAAAATGACAATGTGATTTCTGCTCTATTTACTTCCCATGACAAGACCATGCAATCTGATTCACAGGTTGAGCAGGCTCTGCTCCCTCACCTCCCATGCTGAGCCAATATTGTGCTTAAATCTCATGCTCCGATTGTCATGGATGAAATCCGTACTGCACAATTAAATAGACGACATAATTATAATGGCACCCTGCGTCCATGCAGATCACTTTTTGAACAGCTGAAATGTTTACAGCAAAAGAGACCCGAATATATAACCATAGCCCTTAACCCGCCCCAGAATGAGGAGAGAAGGATAAACCTCAGGATCCCCTCCATAGTGCACTGAAGCAAGACCACCAGGCAGTCATTCATTATGGCAGGACTTGATTCCAATGATACCTGTAGCTTAGGGCTGCTCGATTATAGGAAAAATAATAATAAATATTATTTTAGCCATAATTGATTATTTGTCAACCAAAAAGTTGTTTATTTTTTGCACAAAACAATGTAAAATATATTATTTAACCATGATTAAAATCCTTCAAACCCCAAAATCAAGTATGGTAACGTTTGCACAAAACAAATCAGTTCTTGCATGTGATGCGTCTTCATCATCAAACCCAATGTGTTCCCAATAAAACATATGGAAAAATAAAAATAAAAAATTTAAATAATCATTATTTTCTCGATTATTTTATTTTTGTAATTGTTGGGTGTAATAATCACAATTTCAATTAATTGCACAGCCCTTCTGTAGCTTTTCAATAACCATTTATAAACACAACAAATATCATACATTTTAAATACATGCAAACAGTGTGTTCCTGTATGCTACAAGCAATTATTAATTTGTAACAACATTTAATTTGATGTGGTTTAGAAACAGTTATGCAGATTAATATATAAACATAAATACAAAGGCAGATTTGTCAACCTACCTTGATGGTTTGGAGAACTCTGATTCACTGATGGCTCGAAGTTCTGCCCAATGAGATCAGTCTGACGGTGACTAGAAGATCGATCAATATTGTCCGGCTGAAGAAGAGGGAAGCAAAAAAATATAAAAAATGTAAATGATAAAATATAATAGGTATAACTTTTTCGGAAATATTATTTCTAGTCTTTAAAATGAATATGATCAATGTATGATTTTGTTTAAGGACAAAAATGTTTTCAACATGGCCAGTAAGAGAGTAGTGCCACATCCTGTGAATAGTGTGTGAAATGGGTCAGGTGTGCATGTTAACATTGATGATAAGCATTAACAACAACAACACTTTGCCTGTGATGTCCTGGTTTAACCTACACAATGCAGCCTCAGCACATTCCACTTAATGCAAATCTGTTCCATCAGAGGTATCACAGATGAGACGTAACTATACTTACAAATGCATAAACATACTTTACTGTTATTTCCTCCTGGTACCAGCAACTGTTTATCATTTGTGGCGTGGTGTTTTGATCGTGTGTGTGCATGCGTGTGCGAGCTAGTGTGTGTATGTGCTGGCATCACACGGAGGACAGCCAAACTGGGAACAGAACGTACTCTGGCGGACCACTATGTACAGAACAACAGCACTACTGAATGTCTTTCTATACAGCGGACATCCTCTGACGCTCTACTATAATACAAAAGCTGTTGCTTTTTCTGCCTCATTTACAGCAGAGGCAGACGATGTTCCCATTGTATGACTAATGCCTAACTTTAAATAATAAAAATAGTGATTACCTGACTGCCGTTCTACATTTAATATAGGTATTTCAACTGTGCATGCGATTTAGTAGAATAACTTTTAGTTAATTAGACTTAGACTAAATTAGACTAAATTAGAATTTAGTTAGTCAAACTAAATACTCCAATAACCGAGACAAATTAAATGCATTGTGTCAGAATTGTGATACATCAGGAAATTGCATTTTATTAATTCAAACATTTCCCGAGGATATTATATATAAATATATAGCATATATGTATTACAGCATTAGTTTTTATTAGCTTATTTATAAAATCTCAATTTGTTGCATTTTATATAAATCAAACAGTTGAACAAAACAACTCACTGCGTGGATAAAGCTTGGCGAAGAATTCCACTCTGTCTCCATGCATCAGATCAAATAAAAATCTCTCCTGTAGTGACTCTTAGTACATAGTCATTAAGTCTTAACATTTAGTCCTCAGCCGTAAAGAACCATCATCATACTGGTAGTCCAAACTGAATCTAAGTGGATGCACAACATCAGTATATGGCTCTGTCCACCTCCACCCTCTCGCCCCTCTTCTATACCAACGGCCCCAGCTGCAACCAATCATTACATGGCATTGTTCCGTCTTTGCATTGTCTTGAATTCCAGCTGTCTTTATGGACAGAACAGGACATTTCAGCTGGTAATGGGACTAACTGAAACATATATAATATACATATATAAAAAGTAACCACAGCATCACTGTTTGTTTTTGTGTTAAAGCAGATACAGCCATCCTTGGACTATGTGGGGAGGTCCGTTACCAGAGTGTGACCGATTCCTATCCACTCATCAAAGACTGTTTGGTTAGTGGGATGGTACAGTACAAAGTTGAATTGTGTGTCTTTTCAGGGCAGGATGGTCATGGTTGTGCTCAAGTGAGCGAGAGTCTTTATGGCATGAACTGGATACGACTTTTTACTTGCGTGTTTGGATATAATAGACACACACACTCGTACACACAGACCCACACACATACTAAAGGACTATGTTATGTGCACCTAGATGTCCACAAACAAAAACCAGACAGCGTCTGATTCCTCTATCGACATTTGACAGAATGTCAACACTATAAAAACTGTTTAGTATAATTTTTAGCCATTTCATTGACTTATTCTGCATTTGGTTGAAGGAAGGTTTATGGTTTTCACAGAAAAGTGGCGAGTTCTGCAATTTGATCTGCTTATTGGGTGTAATTGCTTTCTGACCCCACTTCTCAATCTCACTCACACTTGATCGCTTACACACAACAACAAAAGCACCATCACGTACACGCAGTTGCACACGCCTGTTGCTCAGATTCTTAAGAGGGGACAAAAGGGTTTATAAAAACGCCAAAGTTTGACAAGGAGAATACAAGGTTACTTTGAAATTCATGTAGTTGAAAGAAGCTTGAAATGGGAGACAAGAGGTTGTGGGTTCAGCCTTTTAAAAGCGGTCACTGGAAGGCGATAGACAAGGTTACGATACTGAAAACAGAACAGATGGAAAGGTCTGGAGATTGAACTACAATTAAGGGAAAAACACGTTGACTTGCTACATGTTTAGAAGGCAGAAAAGTCATTGATATCCTAGGCGTGTTGAAAAGCTGGGAACCTGTTCTTTAATAAGACCCACTGGTTGTCTAACACTGCTTTTTACTATTAGTGATGAAAACATCTTTCTTGAGCATGTCCTTTCTTCACAGTAGTAGAAAATAGGTCTACTTAAAATGGTAATACACACATTTGTTTAACTATCTTTCAGTTCTGGTCTTTAATAAACAATTTACCAAAAGAAGTCAACCTGATTGGGTCTGGCTTCACATTATTAACATACAGTATAACATTTGACAAAACTCAATTGATAGCCATTCATTATTTACTAAGTTTAATTCATAATTTCCTTGTAGATCATGAAGAGAAATAAGAAATGCTTCCTCTGGCCCACAACCCTTTGAAGATCTATCAACTCACAAACTTTCTCATCTACACTGAGCTCATTTTTAATGTAGGCATTCCTTTTTTATATACTGACGCTCTCTCTTTTATCCAATACTTTCATTGAGTGCTTTTTACCCTTGTTATACTTGGCTAACCATAATTCTTACTACAAACCAAAGCACATGCTTAATTACACATACAAATTCACTTTGTACATCTGTGCTTTCTGTCTCTAAAGTCTTAAGACGACCTTTGAACTGAGAGCCAGAGGAAAAGCTTCTCATAAGGCCAATCATGAACCCGTTTTCTTATGAATCTTCAGAAAGTCTTTGCAATGAACATTCTTCAGGAACTGATGCCAAGAACTAGCTTGAAAATGTGTATAAAAACCTTATTGTTTAAATTAGGAGGTAACAACATTAACCTTTTATAACATAATGGAAGCATGTTTGGAATACCCGATATCCAAACGACATACATCCTAAACAAAATTCTAAAATACTTTGACAAAAAACACACTTTTGCATTTACCTGATAGTTTGGATGATGCAGGAAATAATCAGGGCATCCAGCCACTGCCATGCTTGGTTTTTCCTCGGGCTTTTGTGCTTTCCGTTTAGAAGGTTCTCTTTCAACCAGAAGCAGACTGAGCAGAACCTGTGGGCGAAAGGCAGGAAATTAAAAAGACAAATGATGATTATAAGAAGAACTACAAAGTACAAAACAGTTCAAGAGAAAAGGCGCTGACAGTAGGAGGACAAAGGAAAGAAGAAGTTAGCTTCTGAGAAGACAGAAAAACACCCAGGGCTTCTGAACCCATAGTTCCACAGTAACACGGCAAGCTAGACAAGAAAAGAGCTGTGGGTGGATGTCAAATCCATGCGACACAAAACACCTGGAACTTTGGTGAGAGTAAAAGGGGTTTTGCATGAGACATGATTTCTTCAGATTTATCCTTTGGGCTACTGGAGCAGCATTATTTTAGACTAAAACAGAATTTAGCTCAATTAAATTCTGCACCAATGGAATGCTTGGGTGCCTTTGCAAGTCTTAACATGTTACATATTCTCATCAGAATATCCAAGACAACAATGTTCTCATACCTGTTTTACATGAGAAAAATGTTGGACTTTGTTAAAATTCAAATATTTTTCTTCCATTTAAAGCAGTGTTCCTTTTCATTATCCAATATACCCATAAATTCAACAACATGGGTTGCTGTGTATTTGAACTTCTGAAAGACGGTATCCTACTAACCTCTTGGCACCACTGCCACCTATAAACAGTCGCCCTAAAATAACGTCCAGGCACAAATCCAGGTCTGAAGTTAGACTACAGTTATATTTGGACTCAAGCAGCCTGGCTCACAACTATGATGGTCTTTTATTCAGTAGTTCACGACCTCTTGTGTGTATCTTAAAAATAAACCCCACCATTTTTCAGATGGCTATTAATATCCTATGTTTGCATTAGTGGTTCAGAGCTGGCTGCCCTTGCGGTCATTCTGTGTTTACATGCGTGTATTTCTGCTTTTACATGTTCTGCATGCATACATGTACTGCAGGTGGCTATGTGTGTGTTGGCATACAGTATGCTGCACGTGTGGTGGTGCATAGGTGTGCAGGGACTTATTTTAGACCTTTTCAGGGTATTTGAATGGATTTAGTTGTGAAGTTAGCTGTTTACTTATGACCTAAGACAGAGCTTCACCACACATTACACACGGATGCATGCAGGACAAACTTCTACATATAAAAAAGTTGGGTTTTCAGGATGTGTTTTCTAGCTAGAAGCTTTTTCCCAAAGACTGCACTTTAAAAAAGCTATAATAAATATCTGCCCAAGTGCCGCATCGCTTAATGGTGAAGTTTGTAAGTATGGAGATTTGTTTTATTTGTCCTCATTTCAATAGTAAATAAAAAACTAGCCTTTGTCACGTTTGACATGGATTGACTTGTTGACTGATAATTTGCCACAATATGTGAAAAGATATTTTGATTGTACAATGGTAAGTCTAACACATCAAATCATCTTAAAATCAACATTGCCACTTGTTCACAATCTTATCAAAGTCCATTTTTGTCTCACCTCCCACTCAGAAGTCAAATTGAAACTGTGTCAAATGAGGACCCTTGTTCCCTTCCAAATAGTTTTGAGAACTGAAAATAATTTTTTTTTGTGTATCCTTTATCTTCATCCGGCGACTAATGGGCAAACATGAACGCATCCAAACAAAGAGCCTGGCACCACTATCAAGGACTTACTTGTGCCCTCGCGCCAGTGTGTCAGACCATCTATGCAGCCCAGCCAGTTGGCATGCAAGGACAACTTGTCATTTACACATTAGCCACAGACAAACAGTTTACAACAAAAACAAACCAAATTAACATCAGCCCCAGCCCTTCCAGGAGTCCCTCATTAAGGCCAGACTATTTGTGTGTAGTTGAACACAGTTTATCCTTTCCTCAAGTCAGAAAGTTACTAAACAGACATTGCATCATTCAACTACCTGTGTTAACCCTAGATAAAAGAAAGTCAGGTGGTTGGACCTTGTGGGAGCCTAAACTTTATTCAAAACAGTAATGTTGTAAGGACCAAAAACTAAACATTTAATCTGACAGATTTAAAGATACACTCATCTTCCTACTGAGTAGGTCAGTCTATTTCAGGCCTGCGTGATTCAACATGGGAAAAAGATCAGGCGTTCCAAGTAGACTTAAAATACCTGGTTTCAAAGCAGTCATACGTGCCCCTCTGACTCTCTGTGACTGATATGACCAAACACACACGTGTTTAATTGCACCCTGACACAATCAAAGCCATTCCAGTGAGGGGGATCAGACCTGCTGCAAGTGCTTTGATTCAATTCCTTCCACTTGAACAGTGTAGTAAAACCTAACATCTTTAACCTTGATATTGCTGTTATCTTTGTAGTAGAAAAGGGAACTTTGAGGTACAGCACCTGGATTAATTCAAGTGATTTTTGCTCCAACCTGCATGAGTGAGAATGTTATTCAGAGGACTTCAGAAGGAGAAGCTGTTATTAGGCATTTTAAAAATCTAAAATCTGTCCCATCTCTGCAAATAACTAAGGGATAATAAGGAATCTGCTGAAGGTGTATTTTTTTTTCTCAGTCTCATTTTGCTGGTATTAGTCATTGGGAATTTGCTTGATAACCAATTGTTGAATTGCACATTCTTGAATTTATTTCGGCAGTCTTCAGACAAAAAAAAAATAAAAATAGAGCAACCAACACTTAATTGTCTAACTCTTCAGCCGAAGGGGTGTAGTTTGAAGCAAAAGCTTATACACATCTACCCCTTCACAAAAAAATAGGAGTATCCGATATATCGCAACATTTTTTTCCTGCGTGATCGATTATCGATACGCTCGCGCTAAGTATCAATTTTTTTTTTTTTTAATTTTTTTTTTTTTTTAAATTTGATGAAGATTTGTTTTATTATTTTCAAAACCTTTTCTGCTTTTTCACTAAAATATGCAGGTACGTCTTCACAGAAATTTTGTCACTGTTGAAAGAACCAATATATTGTGGAATATTGCACTATAATGGTGTCACTGTTCATAGGACACTTACAATTTATTGTATTTCAGAGATATTGAATAAAAATTGTATTTTTTCAGTTGATCTTTTTTTTATTTCTTGTTATGTCATTGATTATCGTAGATTGATTTCTGACCAATACATTGAGAATCGCAGCATCGTCATGTCACGAGCTGTGTATCGCGTATCGTATCGTGAGGTTCCCACCCCCTAGTGTCCGCAGGCACCAGGTAGCCCACATGGACCATGTGAGAGGCCCTCAGGAGCTCTGGTCACCAATGAGCTCCATCTAAAATATGATTTATTTTCCACGATTCAAATTGATGTAGATAGCATTTAGAAGAGTTACATACTAAAGTTTTAGTATTAAATTACCCATCTTTAAATGTTTATTTTAACTGAAACATTATGAGAAACGTTTTTAAGTGTTGCAGATTTGGTGTATGGGTTGTGGTATGTTACATACAGTATAATATGACAACGATATATTTTTAAAAATGCAAGGTGGATTTTCTTAAAATATGACATAATTGTTACATTTTACAAATATTACATGTTGTACAATTAGTTAGAAGTTTGTTAGTAGCTAGTAAAGATAGCAAGATGATAATTGTATATGAAATGTAATGAAAATTAAACAATTACTGTTAACCTCCTATATTACCTGACCCTCTAATTAAAGTGAAACCGTGAACATTTAGTAATGAAGAAGTGCCCTTCGGACTATCAGTTTCAGAAAGGTTGGTGACCCCTGGTCTAGATGACATCACAAATATATAAATACTCCATACAGTGTTGTACACTCATGTTGATAAGAACAGTATACACTTTTAGTACTATATCTATACGGTAAGATGTCAATGTTTTGAGTTAAGAATTTTGAAATGTGCCACCAAACTTGGCCTCAGCTGATTAGAGCAGACACAGTTTACCAGGAGGCTGCTCAGCTTGCTTCAGTCATCTTTGGAACACAGGGAGCACATTCTTTCCTTAAGGGCTTGAAGTGAAAAAACACATGCGATAATGTGAACTTTAACCTCGTGAAGCGGCATACCGGGATACAGTGGATGGCTTTGAAAAATGTGAGGAATGGGAGATTATTTCTGTAAGCTGTGCGTGTGTAGCCAACCCAGATGCTCACAGTCACACAAACATGCACGTGCACTCACAGGCCTACCTGTGCTAACTAGAGAAGTATGTATGATTCTTGCTGATATCGTATTGAATCAATATCGGTTTTGGCTGATACGCAAAACTGCAATAACGGTATCCTATCGGAAGTGAAAAAGTTGTATCGGGACATCCCTGGTGCTAACAGACTAACTCAAATTTGCGTAGCCTCATACATACAATTGTTTTCTGCACATTTATTTGCATTAGACGCATTTCATACAAAAGGCAATTCAATGTGGCTTTACATGATTAAAAGTGCAACATTTAGAAAATGTTAGTGTTTGAACACAAGAGGTCACACTGTGTTGAGGAACCAAAATGTAGAAGCATGCATGGGACATCTAACATAGCACTCAACTGCTTCTGCAGGTTCCTTAACGCTACAGTGCAGGCCTGATGCACCAACAAATACTGGCTGCTATAGAGCATCAGGTCACCCCATCATTCATTGCACTAAACCTATGAAGATATATGTTACACATTTTCAGTGATCTAAAATGAGTGAGGAAACCTTTGAAAGTGTAGCATTTGACTATAATTTTGAAAATGCACCTCTGGCCGGCTTTCTTCTTCATAAACATATCTCTTTAGATTTTAAACATTATAAAAAGAATTGGTAAAAAAAAAACAAAGATATATATATATATATATATATATATATACACACAGTATATTTTTCTAAATTTCTAATGCCATGTACACACTGTCAAATAAAACCTTGCTCCCACTATTAACCCAAGCCACAAATAATGTAGCAGCAGCTACAACCCCCACACCCCTCTATTACCCATCATCTACCCTCAGTCCCATTAACTCCGCCCCAAACCAACTCCTCCCATCATGCTGCTGTGCCCCAGTCAAAAGTGTAAAACAGCGTCTTAATTCTAGAAATGGCACAGCTCCAACTCTGTGTCTGGGGGAGGTCAATTCTAAAGCATGTTTAAAACGAGCCAAACACCTAAGTGACAAATATTTAGCTCAACACTGAGTTATCAACCTTGCCATTGGCGGTATATATTCACGCTCTACTCTTATTCTCCACAGACATAAATCAAACTGAATAGAATTATATGAACTTCTTGGAAAAATTAATTCTAATCCATTAAAACCATATTAATTATTCAAGGAATCCATAATTTGTCTTGCCCAGTAAAAACTGTCTAAGCTAGCTGGTTGTTTCTGCTGTATGCAACAGAAAGGTGAATACATAACTGAACAGTGCATCCCTGTCTCTATTTTAATCAGCAGATTAGATGGTAGTCACTCCTCACTGGATGTGCTTGTTGCACATGTTGATTAGTCATTAATTGGCAGCTTTCATTATTTGGGAGCAGCAGCGTAAAGTGGGGCTATAAGAGAGGGCCTGATGTCATGCCAGGGGAGTCTGAATAGCACCAGTCTGTCTATGAGAGAAAAGCCTTTTAGAAATGTGGACAGTGCCTAATTGGATGAGGATTTCATTTGGCTGCTTGGGAGAGTTGGTCTTATGCAATAGCATAGATGAATGGATCAGGCTTGGGAGCGCTGACGGTTGAGAATATGTTGGCTCTAAGGGTGATTCCAGGTGGGGCATTAGATGAATCTGTTGTCTCACGGCACAGTCTTAACCATTCCATGGATACTTTCTTCATGGAAAAGCAAGGCAACTCAATCAACAATAATGAATTCAAATACAAAAGGCCCTCCGGTTTCATGAGAAAGTATAAACCAGGGATGGGCAACTCTGTGACTGTATTTTTTTTTTGTCATTTTCTGTATTTTAGCAGTCGATTTGTGCATTTTTTGGGTCGCTTTTTGTATTTTTATTGTCGTTTTCTGTATTTTCCTGTCATTTTGTTGACAGTTTGTGTGTCTTTGGAGCTATTCTGTAATTTGTGGATGTCTGTGTTTCCATAGTCATCTTGTTTGTTTAAGTGTTGCTGTGCCTCTCTTTGTGTGTACTTTGTGCATTTTCCTGTTGATTTGTGTTTTATGAGTTATTTTGTGTATTTTGTTTTGCTTTATGTTCCATCCAACTTCTTGAATTACAATTTTTGCCCAATAATGGTATAAACTGTAGTTTTTCTTTTCATATTGCTGTACTTGGAGATAGAGCTTTTGTCAAGAAATATATGGTCTACCGAGCAAATCCCCAACTAGCCATGGTTTGTTTTGATAATCAGTCGATTCCATCTCAGACGGAGCTCAGTGAAGGGAGACGCTGTAGAGGTGGTGAAAACAAAAAGAATGTGGGCCTTCTGTGATTGAGTGATATTGAATCATCACGACATTACATGTACCCACTAAAACCTTGGGTGTTATGTTACCTCAACAATAAAGGCAACATTGTTACCTCTAACATGGGCTTTTAAACTTTGGAGTAACACTAAACAATAGGAAATTCAAGCCAGTGCACTTTACAGAATTACATCATCTTTAAGTGTCAGTGGAAAGAGGTGAGAAATGAATGCAGGTGTGTTCATATAAGTTTTTGATCAGGCAAATATTTCTGTTGTTAAGACATTTCACAATACAAATAGTGATTATTTAAATATAATTGTTATCCTTGTTTCTGGGGACAATGCTTAAAGGAGAATAGGGCAGTATTTGTGAAAAAAACTAATATTCACTTTAAGTTTTTAATGCTAATGAGTGATGAAGCGTTCAAAAACCAAAAAGAAATGGATGAAACGTTTGCAGCCGGATACACGATGAATTCCTGTGAGGGTGTGTGTCTGTCAATGCTTTCCGTGGAGGGCGTGGATTACGTTGGCAGTAGGGAGTAACGATTCACTCAACTCCCGATACGATTCGATTCACGATACTGGGTTCACGATACAGTTCTCTCACGATTTATTTTACAAATTGGGACTGTAGACAAATAATGATTGAAAAATATTTTTTTGGGGAAAAAACTAGAAAATACTGTACCATTTTCCTTTTATTTTTCATTGTCAAAAGAATCCCTTGTTAAACTATTCAGAACAATGCAATTTAACTAAAAATAAATCTTTAATGAAATAAATAAAGGAATAATACAAATGAAGAAGAAGCCTATTAATTTAAAATCTGGTTCTATAGTAAACAATGCAAAACTGCATAATAGTTCTTTAAAAAAAAAAAAAAAAAAAAGTGCAACTGAAAATGTATTTTGTGCCTTAACAATTGGACTTTAAAAAAAAACAGTCTGCATTGTATTTACGTTAGATATTTGTTTGGACCAGCAGAGGGCGCTGGTAACCCAGTGGTCGGTTGGGATGCAGCTATTCTGTGCAGTGAAGAAGAGATGCTATGCTAGCAGACAGAGCTAATAGAAAAACGTGACTTTTACAGATATTCACGTAATATTACAGATATTCTTTTGGTGCTGAAGGGGTAAAGAATCATTTTTGAACATGTTTAAGAGCATAAGGCGGCCAGATAGAAAGTAGTAGCAGATTCCTCCCACCGCCAACATTTCTGAATAGCGCTATCTGCTGTTTAAAAAAAGTACTTGCGATTCAATTTCAGAAAATCAATATCAACCGTGATACCTATGAATCAATTCTTAACTGTTCTTACGATTAATCGTTACATCCCGAGTTGGCAGCATTATTGGAAAGCCGCTAGCCATCGACGTAAGGGGCCGAACTCTCAGAAGGAATCCACCGTGGTTATTAGTGGAGAGTTTGTGTCAAGAGACTAAGTCGGTTATCAATTTTTGTCGACAATGTCGACTAATCGTTGCACCCTTAAAGCTGAGTTTATGGGGCGTACAAATTTTTGTTTCGAATTCTGTTTCAGGGAATATCCAATTCTGCTCATTTCCATTTCAGAAGCCTACTAAACACACAGACCCACATTCATTGTTCCCAGAGTCCTATGTTTGGCTGGTTATATAAGTTTCCCTAGAAACCACATGTAGCCAATAAAGACATTGCTTTGGACAAGTGCCCAAATGACAAGTATCATTACAACTACCTTCGAAGAATTGCTTTGTCAAGATATTTGACCATGAGGTTAAATTAGATAATGGCCAACCTCCTTCCTCTCTAATAGAATCACCATCAGCAGGCATACAATGTGTATAGAATTGAACAACACACCAAATATCACAAATGTTAGCTTCATAAAATATATTCCCCAATGAGGAAAAGAAAAAAAAACTATAATTTACTACATGGGTTTTTACACTATGTTTAAAGAATAAAAATAAACAAAGCTAACAAAACAAATAAACCTATTGGAAATATTTCCACATTTACCTTTTCTGTGTTTTATATTACAGTCACTAATGCTAAAAAGTAAAGCTGGGCGATATTATCGGCCCACTAATATCACGGACTGATATTAGCCATAAAATGTGATATATCGGTTAACACTGGTATCAGTTTTTCCATAGATACGGAAATGAAAACCTTTGTGATGTCGTTTGAGACAACAAAATTAAAAAAGTATATGGCACTTTTTCCATAACTAAAGTTGAATAAGAGTTCCTACTTTGCCCAGATGTTTATTTGTGGAATACATCAAGTCGGTTCAACCTGTTATTTCCTTGTAGAGATATATTATGCGAGCTAAAATCAGGTTGGTGGGCCGTGGATCCGTCTATATTAGTGATAGACCCATACATCGGTCGGCTGATTTTTGCGTTTTTTACGTGTATCGACATCGGCCGATGAGGGCTGCTGCATTTGCCGATTCGCATTATTTAAAGAGAGCAGAAATATTTTTGTTTGTTTGTTTTACAGCACCTGTTTTTAATATTTGTTAAATATTTTTGCCTTGTTGTCAATTCTACCTCACCTTTGTTCATTTCAATAAATATTCCTTTTTGTAAAAATTGAGGTTCGTACCATTTTGTTACATCATTGTGTAATTTTTTTGATGTAAATTGAGGGGAAAAAAGTATTATCAGCTCCAAATATCGCTCAGGAAAATCGGCAGGTCCGTATCGGTCATCTGCTAATGCTGGATGGGGGAAAAAAATTAAAAATCGGTATCGGACCTAAAAACACAAAAAAAACCCATATTGGTCTACCCCTAGTCTATATATCGGTAAATATCGGAAATTTAGTGTTGACAATTTCAGCAAAAAATCTATAATTGAAACATTCCTACGAGCGGTGGTTCCGCGTCCTCACACAAAAGCTATTTTTTGATGGAACGACATAGGCTTAGAAGACAACTCTACCCTAACTCAAAGACCAGAGTGAAAGCGATTCAAACTAAAGAAAGGATAGTCATTTTAAAGGACCAAATTAAGACCTGAGTCCTGTGGATAACCTTTGTGACTGAAAGCACTGTCATTTTCTGTCAGAGTTTGACACTTTACAAACCACTCAAATGGAGCCAACTGGAAGCTTGAACCAGTTAGTGTAGGGCCAACTATGCTGGAATGATGTTGAGGTTTGGAGATTAGACAGCGTGGTGCATCAGTTTCCAAAGTTTGGAAAAAGTGAAAGTCATTTTGAGTTCACTCTGATTAGACTAGAGCTCACACTCTCTGTGGGAGTATTTTAACTGGATATATTGATTCTGCTGCTCTCCTCTCTGCATTAACTGCCTCCATCTCTCTCCGCATGGCTGCTCCAAAACTGATCCACTTCATCAGGTCCTTTGTTTACATCTGGCCTCCTGAAACACACCCCTTTGACACACTGGGGGTCCCCAAAACGCACTTTGGGTACCCCACCTGCTCCCTCCTCTTGTAGGCGGAGGCAACACGAGTGTCCATGGGAAAACGCTTCCGTCCCCCGACCCCTTCACCAAATCCCCACCCCCAAAACAAATGCTGCCAAAAGGATAAGGCGATAAGGCGAGACTGGTGAAACTCTCCAAGCTGAGCCCAGGGGAGGAGAAGGGAGGGGAGCTACTGGATACAAAGTAGGCTTTGGGAGGCTGTGGACTGCTGTTTAACAACTGTAAACGAGGCACAGCGTCGGCATTAAACTAAAACTACAGCTTTCAAAGGAAGACTCTAAAGAGGCCTGAGAGGTGCCAATAGCGGACGTTTTTTCACCCTAAAAGCTTCAAACCAGAAGCCACAGTCATAGACACACCCTATGTCAGGTTAATTGGAAGTAAAGGGGTCCAGATGAACGCTTACGCACATGTGTACGGAAGGCGCGCGCCACCACGTGAAACTTTACTGCAACTCCGCGAGCGCTTCACGGACTTTTTACCCTCCACACCTCCCAACACCACCCTACCCAATACACACACACTGAGAGGGGAGGGGGGGGGGACATGAGACCGGTAACGTATACACTCACCTCAGAACCAGACCAGTTCAGACGTAGCGTGACCGCGTGGACACGGAGCGGCTCTCAGGGCTGTTGAGATTCAGAAGCGGTGGCCAGCATCACCGGTGTGGGCAGAACAGAACCGAGAAGAGGGAAGAGAAGGTGAAGACAGCAGCGGCAACGTAGCGCAGGCAGCTCATCTCATGTGGCTGAGGAAGACCCACACACACACGTTACATACACACACACACAGGCACACGATTACAAGCACACACGCGCAACTCCACCTCTTTAGGCAAAGCCACGCCCCCACGGAGGCCTGATTAATGCGGCGTTCAGGGCGTGTTCAGACGACCCGTTGTTTACATGTTTATGCTCTTTTTTTTCTTCTTTTTTTAAACACAAATAATAATTAAAAAAAACAAAAAAAACACTGTTAATAGAATTGTATTTATTTTGGTCATTGTGACCAATAATCGTTATTGTTACATATCCTCAGAGGTGTAATTGTAACTTTTATATGTTCTTGTACTTTTTTGAGTATATTTCTAAATCAGTAATTGTACTTGCACTTAAGTACCTTTTAAAAGAAGTAAAGTAATTCATTACATTTCTACACCCAACCGTTACTGAGTAAATTATTATTTTTTTATTTTAAAATGATCAATGAACATTGTGAAACTACACAAAATTAAAGCTTAAACAACATT
Source organism: Gouania willdenowi (assembly GCF_900634775.1). NCBI lineage: Eukaryota > Metazoa > Chordata > Actinopteri > Blenniiformes > Gobiesocidae > Gouania > Gouania willdenowi. Next base: position 20,782,272 of record NC_041059.1, read on the forward strand.
CAAATGCATCACATGCATCATAGCCGAGTAACCAGGATTTCTGTACTATTTGTTTCCTCTTTGACTTGTTTGAGATATTTCTTTCTTTTTTTTTTAAATACCATTATTATTTTTTTTATTTTTTTCCTCATTGTGAGATACACTGTTGTTGTTTCATGTTCGAAATAAAATTAAATCAATCAAATCAAAACCAGATTAAACGTAATACACAGCGCCAAAACAGCATTGAATGCTGGTTATTTTCTCAGTTTTAGAAAATAAATGTATCGAACATTTTAAGAAAATTATACATGTAGCTATACTTGAATGCTTAGAATTTTTTAGTCTTTTTATTTTTTTAAATTGAATTCATTGGTGTTATTTTAATTAAAAGTTTAAAAGTTACAATTGTACAAGATTTGTCTTTTCCTGTATAAGTTTACACATGAGATGTTTACTGTATACAAGGGAACTGTGGCAAGATTTATGACCAAAAATAAACATGATGGGTGAAAGTAATGTTTACAAATGTACAACACTTGGAGAAGTGCTATACAGTTCATTGTTTACAATTACAGTACATTTATCCTTGTTTACTGTTTGACATTTGAGCAACTTCATTTTCTATTACATTTTTTCTATTGTATTCCAGAAATACACACACAAAAAAAAACTGTATCGGTATCACATCGGCCGTAAAAAATCCTGTATCGGTCAGGCTTTATAAATTAGATGCAAGCATGACACCTGATCTTAATCTAATACACGTGTCAAACTCGAGGCCCGGGGGCCAGATTCAGCTCATTAAAGCCTCCGATTGGTCCCAAAGAATGATTTCATACAAAGTAAGCATCAAAACAAGTTAATTTTGAGTCCTAGGCATTTGTTTACCGAGCTATTTAACTTTAAAAAAATTTAATAATGTAATTTTCAAATGTAAAGTTTATTACCTGTGTAGGTTGCAAAAATTGTATAGGATTTTTTTAAATTTCAACCAAATGTAACTCCTGGACTACAATAAATTTGAAAATTTTGGTAAAATATGAGCCCTTGAGAAATGACCTTTACCTCTAAATGCTCCTCACACTGCTTTCTAAAGGAGGCAAACGCTAATTTACTTTTATCTGTGTATAAATGTATAAAAATTACATTTATCTATATTTGATTTCAAACATTTCTGATCACTTTAGGTCAAATTAGTATTATTTTTTTTAAAAACTACAAAAGCCAGTGACGTGCCGTCAGGGTAGGCAAGGTAGGCAGTGCCTACCCAAGGGTGAATTGATATTTTGATTATTTGTTTTAATCATAATGTAATTATAAATTATTTATTTTTCCATTTCCAATAGCCTACAGTACCTATAAGTTTGAAAGTGTCCGCATTTTGTGCGTTTCATAGCCCAAATTACTAAACAGCGCTATTTCCTGGAACAGCTGCACAGTCTCACTCCGCTGTAAGGCAGAGGGAGGCCACGCCCCCTCCCAAAGGTAAGTTGCTCCTCTGCCTCCATTCCCATTGTGTGTTTTTACGTGTTTGCGCATGCGCAGTCAGGTCCCCAAGATGACAATCATTTACAACCAAAGGCAGCGTAGAGAGCTGCCTTTGGACGTAACCGTGCTATGCTAAATGCTATACGTAAGTTCACAGTACATTAGTGAATAGATGCCACGTGACCGCTGCTGCTACAATCTCTAGCTAGTGGGCGGGATAACACTACAGGCAGGATGACAGCACTAGAGATGATAGAGAAACTTTTTTTTGAGGAAAAATGACAGCTTTTAAAAGATGGGAGACCAACACCTGAGTTACCAGATCTTCAGCAAAGGTAAGGTCAGAAAATGTTTCATACTTTTCTCCAGTGAAGGGTACAAAAGGAAGTATTGGCTTTGTGGATGCTCCTCACTGAGGCTGTTCCGAGTTGTTGTTGTTGTCATTTTCTCTGTGTTTCTGTGTTTCCAACACAAACAACAGATGTGCTGCCGTGTCATGAGATATATCTTCTTGGAGAGTATGGAGGCTATATTAAATAATTGTTTATGTTTCTTTAATGGTGTTTATGATGTTGATTTTGTTAGATGGCTAAACACTTGTTCATGTGGATCTTATTGGGTTTTTTCTTTCTTATTATGAATTTTATATTTTGATAAGCGCGTTGAGATGACTTTGTTGGAAATTGCTTTATACAAATAAAGTTTATTTGAATTGAATTAACACTTGACAGTAGAAACATATGAAATTGTCATTAATGGTCTCGATTTGCAACGTGCCTACCCAGCCCTAGTGGTCACGGCACGCCACTGACAAAAGCCTTTTAATTTGTAGATACTTAGAGATATTCAGATTCAGGGTATATTAGGACACAAACACAATTTGTGCACAGTACCAAAATCCAAGTCATGTGATAGTGTTTTCAGCATGCTGAGTCAACAAATAATGAAGCTGCAGCACCAGATTTGGCTTCCTGAGCATTTGGGTTAGATAGTTTGTGTCTATGGTCCTTTTTGACAGCTTTTCAATTGAGTACGTACATGAATCAGTACGATTCAGACGTATGATCAGAAGGGATTTAAATGTCGGGAAATCCTGTTTATGAAGCTAAAGATGGCGTTGGTCCTATTAAATAAATAAACATTTACTTTTCATTTTGCACTCCGAGGTGGTCTCAGGGTTTGCTAACGGCTGTGCATTAAGGCAATATCACTGGTTTGATTCCTGCTGGTCCTGGTGTCCCTGTGTGGGGTGTGGAATGTTCTCCACAAGATACTCTGGTTCCTTTCACATACCAATAGAATGTAGGTTTTGACCTTAAAGTGTTTGTCAGCCCTGTGATAGGGTGGTCTCCTTTCCATGGCAGTTGGGATAGGCTCCAGAACTATATGCAGGCATATATGTGTCTTCTAATATACATTTTTACAGGATATACAGTAGGTCTCCAAGATGAATGAATGCTTCTTTCACTTTCTGGCAGAACATCAAGTACTGTACTTTTATAGTTTCATAAATGCTTTCAGACAATCAATAACTATGGCTAAAAGACTTTCTATTCCCTGAAATAAAAACAATGATTTTTTTCATAGTCACATTTTTCATTTACAAACATAACCTAGTAAGAAATCATCACTAAAGATGATGTATTTCAAATGCTGATATTTTTCCTATTTTAAACACTGTGTGTTCAAGCTTAGTGAGAAGCATATCGGTCCTTAAGCTACAGGAGCCGAAGTTCAAAACACTCATGTGACAAAACCATCGCATAGATACAAACATCTCATAACCTGGACAAGCATAAAAACACACACACACACACACACAAAAACAAACAAGAAACAAGGAAGTGCGTAACTTGCACAACTAGGGGGGGTCAAATCTCATTGCACCACTGTTACCTCTGTGGTATGCTGTGTTTGCATAACATCATCTGATGTTTATGTGAATGACGGTGCCATCAGAGGTGTACATTCAGTCCCAGTGTTTGCGTAATTTAGGCCATTAAGTAGTCTTAAACATATACTGGTTGATTTCACCGGAATTGGCATTTACTACAGGCTACATGTCCTCAACTGAACTCCACAGAACTGTCCAGCATTGTTCTCATTCAGGCTAAATGGAGACCAAGTGTGTTTTTTTTTCAGTATTTAGCAATATGTGATGGGGAAACCTGCACCACAGGAGTCTAAAGTACAAAGCGTCATTTCCCGGAATGATGTTTGCATCAGAACAGAGAGCTCTCACTGTGTATCATGCACAGACATCAAGGTTGGTGTCAATTACAATTTTCAGTTACAAGTACGTTTTAAATTATCCACGTTCAGTTACAATTCAATTACGATTACCAGCATTTTTTTTCCAATTACGGTGAATTTTTGATATTTTTTTAACCACTGACAGTCAATTACAATTACATTCTCAATTACTAAAGTTCAATTGCAATTAATCAACACTTACTGAGCCAGAAATTAATAACCTAATATAAGGCAACCTTCCTCTTGTGTTAGCTTTCTGTTAGCATCACTTATGATAACTGGTCCTAAATCAGCTGTAAAATACACTAAAAACACATTTCTAATCAATGATTGATTAAATGGTAAACTGTGGGAAAGCTTGATATGAAACACATTTTAATAATTCTTTACTACATATGTGTTTTGCGTTAACTTATAATTGACAATTTTTATAGACTAAAAGTCAGGTTTTGAAACTCAATTACAATTTGAATATGATTACAACAGTAACATATTTTTAAAATTAAAATCATAATAAAGCTGCAAGCAGCATTAAACGGGCAGTCGCAATCAAATGCATGTTGGGACGTAGCGTATGTTGAGGTGTGTTTGCATGTCGGAGTGTGGCAGAAATTTTAAAGTGTTGAGACGTAGCTGTTTTCTACAGAATTTCGTAGAAGTTCAACAGTGATGATGTCATCAGTTCAAGCTGGGAGCCAATACAATTTTCAAGGGGGGCGCTATTGAGTCATTTTGCCATTCACATGTGCAATTCCCCCAAAATATCATGTTTTTCATCAGTCCTAATATGCATACTCATTTTCATGCGTTTTTAACACGTTTAGACCCTCAAAAATGTGATAATTTCCTCTATAAGAAAAATAATAAAAATTAGGTGCATTACAATAGGGTCCTATGCACCGTTGTGCTCGGGCCCTAATTATGCCATAATTGTAATTAATCATCAATTACGCGATTATAATTATAATTGACCCAAACCCTGACAGACACATTGTGAGTCACACACATCACGTATCTCAGATTTAATGTACCACTATAGGCATCTGTGGCTACAATAGTAGCTTACCACCACTTAGTTGGAGTGAAAGAATAATGCCTTCATTCTGTAAAGCGCTTTGAGTATGATAAAGCACTATTTAAAATCCAATGCATGATTATTATTATTAATAATATTAACATTATTTTAATGACTGGCACCGGGGCATAAAGTAAACAGACATTGTCCTGATTTGAACCTCATCAGACACTCAGTATACCGCTACCACACAGGCCTTTTGTTCAGATTGATTGATCGGTTGCATGGAAGACTACTCAACATGTGAAAACAAAGTTGGTACAACCCTTGTTGAGAAGTGATGTCACCACATCCATCACTCATAAGCTAATCAGACAAAACCAACAAAGCTCACTAATCCAAGTCTGAGGAATTGGTGAGAGACTTCCATTAAAATGTCACTGTGGACCAGAGTTGGCATCAATTATAATTCTAATCGTGTAATTGATAATTAATTACAATTATGGTGTAATTATAACTGTAATTTAAAAAATCTGTTGCTGTCATAATCATTATTAAATTGCAATTGAGTTTAGATAATTGACTTTGTAATTGTAATTGCCATGAAAATTTGATAACAATTGTCAATTAAAATTTTACGCAAAACTAGGGAACCATGTACAAAAAAAAAAAAATGTAAAAAAAAAAAAGTGAATGTAACCATGTCAGAAATAAACTGAATAAATAAATAAATAAATAAATGTTACAGTTCTAAGTACAGTTCCACACATATGTAAACAATTATTAAAACATGTTTCATATCAAGCTTTCCCACATTTAACCATTAAAAAAATAAAATAAAATCTAGACGCGCGCACCAAAAATATTAAAACCAATTGATTAGGAAGCCTAACAAGGTAACCAATGGACAAAATAAGTTAGATGATAGAGATTTTGTATTTTACAGCAGATTAACTTGTATTAGGTTTAATTCAGGCTCAGTAATTGTGATTATTTGTAACTGAACTTTAGTAATTGAGAACGTAATTATATCTGAGTGTCAGTGGTTAAAAAACAATTGAAATTTAATTATTATTGAAAAAAATGCTGTTAACTTTTTTTTTTTTTTAAGCCATTCCCTAATCAATAGATGTAAAAAAAAAAAAAAAAAAAAGAGCGAAATAGGAAAACATTTTTTTGCAAAACAATCTTTCCAGTTCATTTTAACCACAGCCACATCTGAACAGCCTGTACAAAGTAGATGACGAGGTCATAAATTTTATTAACTAACTGAAGTGGAGACATTCCCATTTGGTTTTGCCCAACTTGTAAAACTGTTAGGGAATCAAACAGACCAACCAGTGAGGTCAGTAAAGGCGTTACCAAAGAAAAAGCTGAATGAATACATTTTGGTCACATTATGTGGCTTACCCTTCTGGTAATTCTCAAATCAGAGGTTGTTTACATTCCACATGGTTATAAGGGTTTGGAGCTGGGGCAATACAGCAAAAATATATATAAATCACACACACACAACAAATGAGATTAGAATTGATGTAGATGGAGACTGATTCTAACCCACAAAGACGCTGTGGTCCATGGAGGAGTTCACATCTTTCTTGGACCAATTCTTCGTGTACCGATATTATAAGCATCAAGAATTTAGGCAAGCCTCATGTTTTCTGGCATTTATTTTGTTACGATAAAGTGATGAGTCATGGCAGTGAGCTGCTGCTGCAGCTCAGAAAAGTGCCTCATCTGCACTGAGTCAGAGCACTTACTATAAAAGTTTGAGGGGCAGCAGGATGACCACAGCCATGGTGCTGGGAAATGCACGGGCACATCAGGGAAGCCAGGGCTCAAATAAAGCTAAAATAAATATTTTAAGGAATCTTTGTTCAAATATTTCTCACCAAAATACAATGTAGGATGCTTTGTACAATTACAAAATTATTTATTGAATTCAAAATTAGGTAAACAGGAATAATCACACAAGACCTTCAGGGGAAAAAAAACCAACAATGTAAAAAAAAAAAAAGCCATAGGTTATGAAAAGTTCCCTCATAAACCAATTGGTCATCTTATTTTACAAAATATACAATTTTTTTTGCAGAAGGCATCGGTGCATCCACTGACAAAATGGGGGGAGGGGCAGTTATTTAATGAGGAAAAAAAAAAATCTACTTTGTCATTAGAAAGTACAGAAACTTAACATTAATCAATAGTTATTACATGAGTGACACGTTCTCATTTAACTTAATTGTAAATTCCATGAATATTTGGCTTCCTGCTGTCACAGCAACTCAAAAAAAAACCTGTTAGTTTTTAAGAAGCTGAATGAAATGCAACAATACTTAAAACAAAGACCAGGCGTTCACCAGGACTACCTGCTCTCCAACATGTGCTGGTTTATATTGCACGGTAATTACATACTAGTAATATCTGCTCTTTAATTGCTTATGGCGACTTCCACCATAGATATTTACAGTGTGACAAAAGTGTTTGTACAAAAATAAAAATCCAGCTTCATTGCAGTCTTGTTATATACATATATAATATATAAATCAAATGGAAGGACATGGTCAAAAGTTTTGCCAGTCATTATTTCCTGTATTTCTTATAACAAAGAACTGCACACATTGGCATTACAAAGCATATCTAGATTAAATAAAACACAAACTCCTAATAATGGACAACTGCAATTATTTCAAAATTACCAATAAAAAATTATTAAAGCACAAAAGCAACCAAAATCCAGTAAGTATAATTAAGTCTTGACCAAGTGAAATCTGAAAATAACATCATATACATAACACTGGTTGAGCAACAAGGCATCCGGAGCTTTGTGTGTTAAAGGCAAACAACGATCTGAATGTCATTGAAGATTTAAATTTGCTTTCATTGGCACAACACTTAAGTTAGAATCACTGTCTTACGTGCAGACATGAACATGTGCAGAAACAGCAAGTTGGATACAGCAAAAACTTTAGAAGTAAGAATCTGAAGGATCTGATAAGTGGGTGGCATCAATCGCAAACATTATACAAACTAATGTGAGTAGTCCAAAACATCTCAATTGAACAACCAACCTTCTGTTGGTTGCTGGTGTTTTAAGACACCATTATATAAACATAGGGCTTTTGTTTTTGACAGCAGAGCTCAGAAGCCTCTTTTAACTGATTTGGTCTGCAACTCCAGCATTTGAAACACTTGCAGCAAAAACAACAACTAGAAGTTTAAATCTATTTTGATGAATTATTTCATTCTTCCATGATGCCAGCCTTGCTCCTTATTGTGGTGGAATGGATTGTTGGATTGTTCCCAGTCTGCCATTTACTTGGACTGTCTTTCTGGGTGCAGCAACCTATTAAAAAAGGCAACAGAAACTTAGAAAAATGCCATGCATTCTTTATTCTAATCTTAAACCACAGAAATAGTTTGAGGTTTTGTTTCAGATTGCCTGCATTGTATTCATACCTTTTTTAGCCTGTCAGCAGCAGATCCAGAGCGAATAGCATCCAGCATAGCTTCCCTGGCTACGGCAAGGTTCAAGGGGTTGTTAGCGCTTGGATGTACTGGGGAGCTAAGCTTAGCCTGAGGCAAGACAAGGGGAGGAGGTGGTGGAGGACCAACCATGGGTGCTGGTGGAGGTGGCGGAGGATTAAAGACAGGAGAAGTGCAGGTCAAAGAGGGGGGGGAGAAAGAGCCCACAGTTCGCCTATCATCACAGGTCACTCTCCTGAACTCCTGAAGCTCATCAGCAGCCTCAGATTTGGTCTGAAACAAGACAACGGTGACACACTCATAAATGGATGTCGGTTCTTAACACAAACACATTTCAGTCGGTTCTGACATGTAAACTACTGGGCTGCTCGCTCGCCAGAACTAATCGCACACAAACTCAGTTTTGAATTTTTTATTTTTTTTTTAAATGCGTGACATTCTATGATTTTCTTTCTTGTACGAGGCACAGGATTTGGGAATCTTATTCAGTCATGCAGCATCCCTGAGATTCCTCTTCTCTGAGAAACGTCCAGAATGGAACCACAGATGTTTCAGATGCAGACTTACCTTTTCTGTTCCTTTCATTTCTCATGGACTTTTACATGACAGCCAAACCTCAACTCACAGTCCTCATATAAAAGACCAATTCTTACACAACCAGCCCTGTGTGATGTTGTGTGCTAACAATACAGCTGATATTTTAGCTTTTCACTCCCTTTTATTGACAGGTACCAATAGCGTGATTTATATAGATTCATTTAACAGGACAGTGTGTTAATGTTACCTTTCTCAGTCGACTTGTGGTGCTGTGGGCTCTGATGGCAGCCAGAAGAGCCGACCTCTCATTCTCCACATCCACATTCTTCAAGCTCCTAGAGTCTGAAGTGGATACCTTTTCATGCAACACATGAAAAACATTTGAATGATTGGTCTTACATCACCTTAACAAAGCTGACTCAGCAAAGGGAAAGGCAGAGTCAATCGGAGACATTCTTAACTCTTAACAAGCTCCTATCTATTTATCTTACCTTCTTCAGTCTCTCTCTGCCTCCACCCGTGTTGATTGCCTCCATCAGGCTGCTGTGCAGTGAAGTGTCCTTCTCAATAGATTTCTGGATCACAGGTCGAAACTTTGCAATTGGCCCAAACAGCGTCATTGATGGCGGTTCAAGGGTTACACCATTGTCTGACGCTGAGCCAGTAGTCAGCAGTTTCTCATTAAGGGCTAAAGGAGTGAGGCTCTAAAAAAGGAAATTGTTGTATGTATTAAGAAAGATGCTATTTTATAATGTAGTTAGACAATCTGTATACTAACCTTAGTGTGTCCTTGGGATGCAGGCTTTGGGACAGTAGGTGGTTTGGTAGGTACATGCAACACATTGCTTCTTGTTGGACTGGGACTTCTGGAATGGAAGCTTTTTGTATTATCTAACTTGTTGCTGGCGACAACCTTCATTTGAGGAGTACCAAAAGTTAGGGTTGGAGTTTTCTTCACTGTTTCTGTAACAAACAGATAATCAAATCGTCCGCTGTTCTGCCTCTCCTCTGACAAATCTCTCTGACTCTCTGTTGCATACTCTGGGTGGCTTATAGACCTCTTGGGGCCAGGAGGTCTGGTTGTAAACATAGAGACATTCTCCTTATTATCTGAAGATGATGACTGGGAACTTTGTCGTGGATTCACAAGCATAGATCTACCAGATTTGGGAAATCCAGTAGTCTCTGCTTTCATAGAAGTAGAATAGTCATGAATATTAGAAAGGCCGCTAGTTTTTGGGGCGTATTTATTTATGGCAGAAGCCACATATTGGCTCGAAGTTCGCCTGGAGGTTTTCAGGTAAGACAGATCTTTTTTCAAGTCTGGGAGAAGAGGTGAAGGAAGGACTGGCTTGTTACTTGGTTGTGTAAAGTTTTTGGACACTGAAATCTTTTTATTTTCTTCAGTTACTTTTTCATCTTCTGTTGAATCTTTAGTTTCTACTTTTAGCAGCTCTGCACCCAGGAAGGGCTTGATGTGGTCCATCTTACATGGTTTCAAATTGGTCTCTACGACTGCAGGGGAAGCTTTTTTCAGGGTGTTTGTGTCCTCCTTGGTTTTGTCATTGGGATCTTGGCTGTGGGTCACGGCAACCTCTCGTTTTTGATTTGAACTCCAAAATGCTTTGGCCTTTCCAAGAGGAAAAGAATCTTCTGACTGTAATGGATCAGCATTTTTTTTACGGGAGATACCAGCTGTCACCATATTCCCCTGATCATCAATTTTAATGGCACCAGTTGTTATTCTGACATCTGACTCTTCTGTGGCAACATGTACACAGGCGGGCTTGGAGGGAACAACAGTGAAGGTTCTCAAACCAAAGCGTGATTGGACATTGTGAGTGATCTTACTGTGTGAAATGCTGTAGCTGGAGTTGTTTTGGTCAACTTTATGCTCCTCTTCATCTTTTTTCAACGCCAATCTTGAGCTCAGTGCCGAGATATCAGGAGTCTTCTGTTGATATGACTTAACTTTCACTGAATCTGAGACTACTACAGTGTTCCTGTTATTTTCTTGTATATCAGGAGTGGATTTTATTGTCGAGTTTTTCTTGTAATCTTTGTTCTGGTCGGCATCAGCATTTGACTTTTTGTGTTTTGTCTCAAGGGTATTTTCCTTTGCTTTACCTTCAGACAATCTTTTTTCCAGTGGTTTTTTATCCAACTCTGATTGAGACTTAGTATTTGCATTGCTTTTCTTACTATTAATGGCAGTGATATGAGCATTGTTGTTTTTGTTCTGCGGCCGTACATTAGGTGCATTTTTACAGTCTGGACCTGTGAGGAAAGAAGGTAAGAAAACAGGATTTAAACAGTGTTGAAAATAAATTCTATTGATTATTTTATTTTTTCTACCTTTGCTTTCTGCTGATTTGGTCTGGATGAGGAACTTGACCTCATGTTCAACTTCACTACGTTGCAAGTCTTCAAGTACTTCATCTATAGCTGTGACTGGCACATCCATGTCTACCATGGACACTGGCACCTCATTACTGTCAGTGGACATTGTGTAAGGACTGTCTTTTGCAGAGGTTATGTGTACATGGCCTGGAAAGAAAAAAAAAAAAAAAACATGACAGCTGTTCAGAAATATATTCATTTAAATTCATACAAATAATGTCAAAAACATTAGAAGCATCGCTTCAAATAGGTTCTTTAATATTTGTTTTAAGCTGTTACACATCAAAGAACTGAATTTATTTCTGTTAAAAATGATGAATAAAAAATCAATCCAATGTTGGGGCAGAGTTGTGATGCCTGACAAGTCTGAGTTTTATTTATCAACTACAAACACTTGATGTGCATCAAGTACGGAGACTGGCAAAGTGTGTTTGTGTCTTTAGGGAGGAGAATGAGCTCAATCCTGACAGCCTACTCACCTTGAAGGTCTGTCTCAAAATCTGCCATAGTCTGATGAAACTGTGCCGACAGATCAGCATCATCCTCATAGCCATTTTTCAATCTCAAGGTATCTGCCTGTGGGTTGATGTCAGGGTTCCTGAGAATACATTGTGTACAATAGTTGTTCAGTATACATTAAAATACAAGCACATCTGAAATTAGGCGGGAAAATTACCTTTTGTAATGAATACACTTGATACAATAAAGGAATGTTTAGGACTTTTCATCAGATGTTGTTGATGAAGACATGAAACATGTTTTAATGATATTATTTCCAGTCCTTGCTCTTCAAATGAGTTTATGTTTTTGCCACTGTTTATTTATTTGTTTGTCCGTGAACAGTGAACAAATGGTAACACTTTACTTGAAGTTTTATTCATAAGGCTGACATTACGCTGTCATTAGCATGAATACGTTTGTCATGAAGGTTGTCATTAAGCTGTCATTAAGTGTCATTGGCCAATTTATGACACCTTTGGAGCTATGCTGGCATTTTGTGGCTTAGGTGGAGGGATCTAGTGGGGTTAGGGTTTGGGTTAAGGTTAGGGTTATGGGTAAGGGTAACAAATGGTTAGAGTTAGGGTTAGAGGTTAGGGTTAAGTTTAGGGTAACGAAGGGTTAGGGTAACAAACGACAATTAATGACAGACTTCATGACACCTTATTCATGCTAATTACAGATAATAATAATAATAATATAATACATAATAATGACAGTGTAATTTCAGCCTGTATAAAACCTCAAGTAAAGTGTTACCGAACAAACTAATGGACCTAAAAGTGTCCAACATTTTTCAGAGACTGTTTAGTTAAGGTTAGGGTTGGAAAACTATCAGCTTAATTTGTTAAACACAAATTAGCATGATTACTGGTACATGTTTTCTGGACATTTCCCTGTGTTATCATCTACCTGTGTATTGATTCCCAAGTGGCACATCCCTCATCGCTGTCACTGAAACTGTCCCGCCCCGGCTGCAGCGGTTCCTCTTGGCGGCCTCGACTGTTTTCATGTAGAGACAAGCTCCCATCTGGGGAGGTTGTCTGCGTTTCTGATGGAGAACTGACAATACCCGAGTCCTCCCCCATACCCTCAGAAGCAGCATAACCTCGATCAGGCAGGCTGCTGCCACTACTGCTGCTGCCCAACGACGCAGTCTCTTCTGGCTGCTGGTCACGTGCTACAGAGTTGTTCATGGAATGGAGCCAAGCTGAAAGGAAATACATTTAGAAAAGTTTAGCATCAGTAGCGGTGGTTGTCAATGTTGTTGTTATATATGGTAGTTATCCACTGTCAACAGGGTTTCCAGTATCAGTTTTGCTACGTGAAAGAAAATTACTCAAGCAAAAATAACAAAATGGCCATGCTGTGTTAGGTAAAATGTAATCATTAGATATAAGATGCCATGCCATGCATTTCTGAACTTTTTTTTTTGGTCAAATACACAAAGCAGTTCAAATATTTGTCTAAATATATTTGATTTTTGATTATGAAGACAATAAGGATGAGCAGCACAAGGTTGTAGTGGTTAGCACGTTTGCCTCACAGCAAGAAGGTCCTGGGTTCAAGCTCTGAGGTGGACACTGTGGAGTATGCATGTTCAAAACCTGGGATATAAAAACCTTTATCACACACACATAACTCTGCTCAAAACAAGCACAAAGCCAAACCACTTGAGTGTGATAAAACATTCAAACATCTCATGGCAGCACATCCAGTAAAACTCTTGCATACTTTTCAAAAGGGATTGTTTTAGGTTGCAGGGAATGGTTTCTACCCTATCATCTTTGAGTACAGTCATGCTTGGGTCAAGCATGTGGGTTAGGGCAGAACTTAATTAGTCCGCCACTGATCTTGAATCGACAAAAAACATTTTTAAGTATTGTCTATTTCAGCAAAGCCATATTGAATTCAACAGTGAAAATGTTCAAGTTTTATAGTGAGTGACAGTGTTTGTAGAACCAAGTGTAGGCAAGTGTGTGCAAGCATTAAGGCATGCATTGTGAATGTGCTTCAGTGTCTTCCTGTGTGTCAAGTATCAGTGGAGCTGTTCACTTTTTAGTCTGGCCCTAATGATGTGGACAGAACAGTCAGTTCCAGCAAATTTGATGACTCACAGGGATCTCCTTCCAACTCTTTCCTGAAACAGCTTAGTCATGTTAACCCCAGCTACAACAACACTCGCACACAAATATGACACGGTTACACACTTACCCCAAAGTTGTTGTTTTTTTTTTTTTTCCCAGTATATGCTTACACTTTATAGACTATCAAATAGTTATACAACCTCTCAGTGTGAATTTATGCACATAGTTTATTCCAGCCAAAAAAAACAGCCATTTATGTCTGGACTGCGGCACATTCATGGCCAAAGCACAATCTATGCTTAGTGTTTTTTAACTTAAATCATAATTCTGTAAATTAGAAGTTGCTAAATCAAACAAACTACGTTTTATATTTTATCCAATTATCTATATAATGTGTATAGTAAGTGATATGCTCTACTGTATTTTGCCAAGGCAGTATTAAACTAAAATGTCTAAAAAATGTTATTAATTTATAAAACAATGCTGGTATTTATGTTCCAAAAACTATGTAAGATGACTAACAATCGAGGAACTTTTTGTAACAAATGTCGAGTAACAGAGCTGAAAATTAAAACTGTAGCATTCATTCACAAGTACAACATTGTTTCTTATTTATTAAATCCCAAACAATAAACCTTTTTCCTCTGAGTAGGACATCCTAGTTTCTAATTTCTCCCAATCGTTCACTGATCCAAAAGTAGCAATAAATGAATGGCTCCAGATTAATTACAGCATCTCTCCAACAATCACTGTGCAGTATTCTTCTTCCAAAAAATATGCTTAAAGCTTTGTTTAACAGTGAGTATTGTATTTCATGCTGCAGTCTATTTAAAACACACAAATCATTATCTCATAAAAGCAAGACGTCATTGATAGATCACGGGTACAAATCTGCATGAAATCAGGTTTCAAGTTTCCAAACCCAGGGCACACAAGGAGAAATATAAACCTCCAAGCTATTGATCCACTGCTATCACATCACCAAAATATTGGCAGATACATGTCCCGTGACCTTCTTTCTCATTCCTCACTGGGTCAACTTACAACTTAACTCTGATCTCATGCAAAAGAAAAGACAACCAGTGCATTACACTGAAATGCAAAACCACACAGTCTGTACATAGGCTCCAAAAACATAGAGAAAAGCATCAACACAACAGCAGAAGCTGAAAAATTTTCACACAAAACCACCCAAGAGATATTAAGTTATAAAATAACAAAAAATGGAGTTTAACATCCACGTAACAGAACAGCACAAAAGATCTCAACAGAACTAGGAAATAGTCCAACAGAAATGTATTTTTTAAAAAAAGTCACACAGAAGCAAAAAGAGGTGCAGAGAAAGCGGGACGAAGAAGGACCAAGACAGAGAGAGACTTCAGGGGTGTTTGGAGCGCAGACGCACAGGCCCACAGCAGTACACTGAAATGGAGGATGAGGGTGGGGGCAAAAAGAAGAACAGAGGAGGCCTTAAGATGAAGATTTCACAAATTCACATTCATATAACATTACTAAATAAAAGTAACAGCACTCACTATCTCACTCTCAAATCATTAATCAAGGGTAAAAGCAGCACAATGTGTTCTCCAAACAGCAAAGCTACATTACCCAAACAGAAACAGGGGCTGACTCAACTCACAATATAGCATCACTCAACAATCTCCTTCATTACACACATGCCACACTCCCATGGTCAGTTAATATGCACCATAAAAAACACTCTAGTTGATTGGTGTTGACCCCAATCCTGACCTTTTGGGCCTGGAATAAAAATAACAGAGCTTAAGGACTGACATTTATAGATATGAAATGCCTTGACCTTGGATGGACCTAGTAATCGCTTAACAACTCAGCTGTCCAGGTCACTGATGGGGAGATGGAAAGCATGAAATGGCAGAGTACAGCTGATTCTGCATCAAGATCCAAGCATAGAGATTGGCACTAAAGTTAGAAGAAAACTGATACAACTACTTCAGAATAAAAGAAAGATAAAAGCTGTGGAGCCATGAAAGCAGCCTCTAGAAGAAGAAAGAAAACCAAGAGTTAAGAAAAGAAGAGAGGAACTCAGTGTAACCTACACTGGGGAGCTGCTTCCTCCCCCTCCATCATATTCAAGGGGGGGTTACTTTCTGCAACCTTAATGAGTGAAAGAGATGAGGAAGGGATAGACAGGGTGGGGGGTTGATCATGGTAAGATGGCTTCCGAACTGGAGAACGACGTGGTTTTGGTGGCACTGGTCGGTCGGTGTTTCCTATAGAGAAAAAAGGAGCATGAAAGTAAGGGAGCCATAAAATACACAATTAAAATGACAGCTACTATCATACTGTACGGTGTGGTGTCATGGTGTGGTTGGTGTGCTACTGTTTGGATTCTGTTGCTGACAAAAAGAAGCATCGCCCATTGCCCATGTCTGCACTAGGTAACCCTGTAATTCCCTCTAAGAAACAGAAAGGTTGTACTGCTTGATAAAGATCAAAAAGACTCATTTCAAACAAATGCCAACTCATGCTGACAGACACTGTGTTTAGAGTTACAGTTTATTCGTACATACAGTATAATATCCTATCCAATCCTGTCTTACCGCATGCTATTTGATGTAAAGGTTTTTTGTTCAGTCAACAGATACAATCTTATCAGTGCGGATTCAGGAGGCATCCTCACTTGTACTTTTATAAATTGTAACTTTCAAACTTTTTGACTTTTCTTTCCCATTCATTTCAATTATTTTCAACTAAAAAGCCCTTCATCACCAGCCATTCTTCAACCAATTTTGACCATTCAACCTTTAACATGTTCAGCTTGTACCTTCAACCCATTTCCACTTTATTCAACTTTTCAACATTATTGCTAATGATCAGCTATTGCTAGGTTAATGTTTAGCTAATGCTAGGTTAATGCCAATTCTTGGGTAATGCAATTACTAGGTTAATGCCAATACTAAGCTGATGCTAATGTTAGGTTAATGCTAATGCTAGGCTAATGTCAATACTAGGCGGATGCTAATGTTAGGTTAATGCTAATGCTAGGCTAGTGCTAGTTAATGTTAATGCTAGCTAATGCTAATACTGATGTACGCTAATGCTGATGTTAGCTAATGCTAATTCTAGCTAATACTAATGCTAATGCTAACCTAATGCAGTGTGACGCTGGCCAGCACCTTCACTTGCATTTTCTTCAGGAAATGCATATATTCTAGTTTGGGTTATTATATGTTTTCACTACCTGCTGAGAGCTGTACAGGAAATATGCTACTGCAAAATAGTAGAACAAGGTCAGACTTAATGTAAGAATTAGCACCTTTTGAATCTTAATGATTGATGGCTGTAATTAGCTGTGTTATTGTTTAATAATGAATGGGATAGGAGGGAAAGTTTACTATGGAGAAGAATATACAGTATGTAATCATCTTTATAGATTAATGAATTTGTCCACACAGTTATGTCCTGTAGAAACAAACTAATACTCTCTCTTGCTTTTATCTGCATGTCCATCACACCTACCTACCCAGAACCCAAGGTTTCCATTTTTCAAAGTCTTCCTAAGCTCCAGTTGCTCAATGCTATCTCGTTCACCTTTCTCATCTTATTTGAGCTCTTTGACACTGTCAAGAAACACAAACCTCTTCTCACAGCAAACTCTGCTATGTAAAGATCTGGGTTATGAAATTATAAAAAAGAAAAATCAATATGAGGCCAGCTGGAGTTCAGGTCGATCTTGTTTAAATCTGTGTTCTGCCTTTGTCAGCTCCAAAAGTTTGTGTGTGCCTGTGTGCAGGCAAACAAGCCCAACGGAGAGAAAAAGATCAATTACAAGTGTTGATTTAAAAAAACAAAAGGCAAGTAGGTAGATCTCAGAAAAACTAAACCCAGAAGGTTGATAAGTAGGAGGCAAACACAATGACTATATTGTTTCACGAACTAAGAAAACCAGCTGCACTAGTTCTCGTCTTTCAGCCGTGACACACACACGCACCCTAGCTTACATTCTCATAAACTTTCTTCCAGCAGCTTAAGTGCATCACTCTTGACAGTTTGAGTGTCAGATGTTTCTGTAGTGACAGCTCTCCGGGGCAGGCGTTCATCCACATTCTAACAGGGAAGAAAACTTGACAGCCAACTTCATTTTTATCAACATATCAGAAATGAAAATAACGGCTCTCGTTGCTCCTGTTTGCAGATTCTCAAGAAATGTTCTTGACATTTCCCTTTGCAATCCAACAGAGTTTCAAAAAGCCAAATATGAAAGTTAAAACTGGGCAATATTTATACTGGAAACCATTACTACAACAAACAACAGTAAGCTTTCATCAGGGATGTTGCTTCCTCTGTCAATTTATATACAAGGACAGGGTTCCCACACTTTTTTCACAATGAGTTTACAAAACTGTTCCAAAACCTTTCCATAAGATCTTACTAAATTTCCATGACTTAGTTCTGAACTGCTAAGATATATTCAAGACTATTAGAGCAAAGAAATTAGCAAGTTTTTCCAGTGTACTAGTGTAACAGAGGTCTGCGAGTGTGGAAATAGGCTATACTTCCAAAACTTTCCAAAAGACTGGAAAATTGGTTTTTCAAATTCCTTAAATTTTCCAGGAATTTCATGACCGTGGAGACCCTGTATATAAAGAAATACATACAACAGTCTAATTATGACAATACAAAATATACATACCTATTGCGCTGTGTCTGTTGTTCTCAACTTCATTCAGTCTCACGTTTAAGGTGGACTCGGTGTCTGACCTGGAGCTGCTGTCCGAAACCACTTCTTGGCTCATCTGAGTGTCCACATTGCTGGCGGCCTTGTCCACTTCAGTGAAGGAGCTTTTTGTTTCAGACAAGACCTGCACAGACCCACTGACTGAACTACTGGTAAGGGTGCTACAGTGGGAACCGGCCTGGTCGAGGTCAGTATCCGAATCGTCTAGGCTGTGGCTAAGTTCCGAGCTAGAGTCCCGTCTAGCCATGCTATCAGGGGTGCTGCTGCTTGTTGATCCTGCATCACCCACAGACAGAGGTTGCACTGACACTTTAAGGGGGGCTGGTTTTACTGTTTGTGTTATTAACGTGACTTCACTAAATGTAGTCGACTCTGCCACTTTGGTCAAGTGGAGTGGAGGAGGCATTTCACTGATGCTATCAGGGGTAGAAGTAGTAGAAGTTGATGCATCATCAAAACCTTGTGAGATAGAAATTGGTGTGGGAGGAGGAGCTGGAGCCTTTCTTTTCCTTAGTTGGCTGCTTGAACCCATCTGATAAGAAAAAAATAGGCAAAAGAAAATGAAGCGAAAGATTAATTTCTTGTTTTGTGTTGATTCAATATTAAATTGGACTCAATTAACCCAATATACAAGTTATTTGACTGTGGAAAGAAGCCAAGGCTTGTTTTACATTGTCAAACAAGACATTACAATTGCCACCATTATGGTTTATCAGCTGAGGACAGTGCTGTTTCATTGTTATTATTTCACACGTATGTTCATACCATGACTCACTGATGACACCTTAAATATTAGATTTATATTGTATATATTTTTCCCCAGTTATATTATATATATTTACCCATTATTGTATACATGACTAACCTTGTTATTCATGTTTATTTAATTAATTTATTTTTATTGCGTGAAATGCTGTTCTTTATTCTTCTGCTGCTCTAAAAAACAAATTTTCCCAATGTGGGGAGAGTAAAAGTAAATCTTTTCTTATAGTAGCCCTTCTCAAACTATCTCACTTTAAACATTTATCCATTGCCATATCAGCGATGACTCCAAAACAGGTTAATGGATCTCTTACTCAGCATTGTTGTAACCTGTAAGCAATTTTCTATAGTTTTTTTTAAAGACACCAATGATGGCTTAAGAAACTAAACTTTGTTCAAAAAGTATTTTCAATGGGGAGCAAACCGGTATAACACTACAGAGATTAAATACATCACCTAACCACTTTAGGTCATTATGTTTATTTTTAACATTCTTGTATGCATTAATGTCAATCTAAATAAATAATATTTTGATGCAATGTTTAAAAACCATTTAAAATTTAATGCTTATGCTTAAATTGTTCTTTCTCTTAACAGAAAGAAAACCGAACTTGTCAAGAGCTGCATGTAGTGTTGCAACATGCACCAAGACAAGAAATCAAGCGACCTTGCCTTGCTGCAGGGAGACCAGGTTCACATATATGAACTTGATGAACTCGGTGCATGGCAGGCTATGGAAATCTAAATAGCCCCCCAACTGGTTGTCTTTCTCTCTATTCCCTCCTTTGGCATTCATATATCCATGAATACAGATGTACCCGTGGAAGTGGGCCAAAGTTGAAGCTGCAATGGATGAATGACTTTCCTACAAGGATATATGTGTGCTCGAGTGTGCGTTCGTGCAATGCTTCGCAGCATTTGTTGTCAATAAAACCGGAGTTGTGGTTACATTTGCGAGGTTCAACCCAACATAGGACCTTAAGATTTGTATGAAAATATTGCTTGTTTAGACAAAAGTCATTATGATAAATCAGCCTAACAAGTGTGTCAGCAAGGAGCACATTTAGATGGAAATGAATGATTACAGCAGAGTCTATGCACACTGTGGGAAACATAAGAAGGAGCAAGAAGCTTCAACACTTAAAGGATATTCACATAATTCTTGTGAGGCTATGCAAGAAAACGTACACTTCTGTTTACTGTGGCAGCAGATCTCATAGCTTGGGTAAAATAACGTGTACAGATAGGAGGGTTGTTGGGAGTGTAAGTGTGTTTCTGTCATCAACCCATTGGTGCCGTAACTGGAAACTCATTACACACTTCTTTTTGAGTTTTGACCTTGGGTTTAGAACTCAACTTTATTTTCTTAACAAAGCTCTGATTCTGCTACACAAAGCAAATTTTGATTTAGTTTGTTTGTCTTCAGACTTAAATGCAACTTAATTTTAGGGGGTAAGCGTCCGCCTTCGTTGAGAGTAACAAGAGAAAAAAGCGAGAAAAAAAAGTAAAAATAAGAACTATTTCAGTTATAGTCTAGATTTAGTCAACTAAATGACATTAAGATTGTAAAATATAGAGCATAAGAGAGTTTTAGCATTTTTTTTAAAGCTTCAATTACCATTTATCATCGTAATATGGGATGTCTTTTATCACTTTCTCACATAACAAAAGTAGTTTTGATTATACCTTATAGATTAATTTCATAGTCAACAATATCAATATATTTTGATTTAGTTTTATTTATTTTTCTAATTAGTGAGTCGAGTTAATGTCACTTAAAAAAATATAGTCGACAAAAACTGACGAAAATCTTTTGTCAACAAAAAGTAACACTGGGTACACATCATCATCTCTGTGTGTCTTCTGATTATTTATTATACTTGTCAACCTTTCCTTTTATTATTTATTCATTATTTATAGTATGCTGCTAGCCCTGAGGCACACATTTTGTTTTTACATGTTCTCTTGTGTAAATGATAATAAAATCCTGGAAACCATGCAATATTATACACATTAACGGTCATTAGAATTGCAGCCTTTGAAATTGTTGTGTAGCTCTGTGAGAACAGCATGATTCCATAGAGGACGGTACTGTTTCCGTGACCAAAGCGTCCTTATTCACAACGCTCCGTACATTGACGTCAGCAGGCAGGATCAGCACATACACAAAAGTTCATTATGCAATATCATATAGAAATTAAGAACTATATTAAGTATGTGGATTCCCATTTTAAAGTTAGGTTTAACAAATTGTGAACAGAAATTGTGATGATGTGTCATGGAAAGTAGGTTTGGGGGTATCAATGTATATAGGACTTCAAAGAAAAACATGCACAAGGCCATACCAAGACTGGTGTGTCTATTAAATTTTCCACTCAATAGTTTGAGGGGCAAAGGGCCCCATGTCGGAGCATGTTGATCAGATAAGGCCACCCATGCAGGCTTCAACCTGGTGGCGTGACCATTCATCAGTTGTTTTGAAGGACTCTTGATGGGCGAGAGCTTTGTAACAGGGCAACATTACAGTGCTAATGTGGAATGTGAAATCTATGCTTGGGAGGGGCAGCATTGTATGTGTGTGTGGGTGTGCATGCGATAGTACATTTACAAATGCATGTGTATGCATGTGAATGTGAGAGATAATAATAGCTGCTGAACGGCCTCAACTGTAAGGTCATGAAGGTCGAAAACATCCCCAACAGTAGGCTGCTAGACAGTTAGTGTGTGTTTGGGTTATTGTGTGTGTTATAATGGACATGTGGGTGTGTGCATGTATGATGAAAAGAGCTCCATGCTAAAGTCTTAACAATGTATGTGTGTAAAGGAGGGTGAGGGACCCATGACTGACCCATTTCCATTGTGGTCCACAGTGTCCCAGTAACCCACTGGAAATTGGTGTTTTCTTCACCTGCTCTCTACATTTAAAGTAGTCGAAATATAGTGGATCTTAACATTATTGGAGGTACTGAACCCTACAAGCTTCATCAGTGCATTAACTAAGCCCTCTTTAATTGGATAAATAAAATGCGATTTCTTCAAACGTTGGTTGTTATTTTATTCAGATAAATACATGTACTGCAAGTCTGGGCTGATTCTGTGCTTTGCTGAAAATGCTCTTTAATTTGACGTTTTATGAATTCATATTCAAAAATACAATTAACATTGTTATCACAATTTATCTTCTAATAAACTGTATACATTATCATGTAAATGTGTTTTGTGCAACACATTGATCAACCTCCCGAAACTGGAACAAGCGGGTCAGAAAATGGATGGATGGATGGACACTGTCGAACCTGTCGGGTTCAATTGAACCCAAGTTAAGGATACATACAGTTGAAACCAGAAGTTTACATACACTGTACAAAAAGACAACAGTTTTTTTTCTCACTGTCTAAAGTTAAATCAGACTTAATCTCTCCTGTTTCAGTCAGTCAGTTAACATTACCAAAATTCATTCATTTTGCTAAATACCACAATAATGAGAGAATTTCTTACGATTTTTTTATTATGGTAATAATAACAAAAAAACAGTCATCAACATCCCCCGCCAGATTGGTTCTCATTATAACTCACAACCTTTTCCTAAATGTCCTAAATCTAAGAACTTAGATGTATACATAAGAAAATATTATCAAATCAGAATATAAAATTACTAACTATCTTAAATTGTTTCTAAGAAAAGCTGTTCTCTTTGAAGATACCTCAAACAGAGTAAAAACAAGTTCTGATGAACTATGGCCGGGCCCGTGCCGAATAGCACGTACCACGTTCCCGAGAATTCAGTGAAATCAGTAAAACAAATTAAATTGTGTGATGTAATATTGTAATCTACGTTGAATTGCCTATGAAACGATATATCACACGAGTATGTTCCGATAAATTTAGAAATTACCGAAAAAGGGCGTGGGCCCTCGGGCACTATTTAAAGGGCTCCGAGCGTCTCATCATATTCATTCATAAATTATTCATACCAAACTGCATTCTGATCTAAGGAGAACTAACAGAGGAGTAGTCATTTGAGAAATGGGGCACCCAGGGACCCCTGGCGCCCCCGTGACACGTACGGGGTAATGGACCCCATTTATACATTGGTATGTGGATATGATTCAATACCACAAATTGTTGGAATATTTGACTGGCCCCTTGAGGGGGAAACAAAATAATTGGGCTCTTCTCATTTTGTAACTCCATCAAGGTATTGGTATCCTGAAGCCACACACAGAATTTGGTTATCCTATCTTAAACAGTTTCTGAGAAAAGCTGTCCCCTTTACCTCGGACGGACGGACGCACGGACCTCAAACCTATATCCCCCTTCCACTTTGTGGCGGGGCTTTTCCACTTTGTGGCGGGGGATAATAATGGCTTGGATTTATATAGCACTTTTTTCGAGAGAACTCAAAGCACATTACACAAACCATTATTCATTCACACTCACAACAGTCATACCGGTAGTGGTAAGCTACAATGTAGCCACAGCTGCCCTGGGGGATAGAGCGAGATTCGAACTCCCAACCCTTCAGTTATTGGATGAACCACCTACCACTGACCCACGGTTGCCTTTTCTTTGAGGTCAAAAGTTTACATACATTTCCTTAGTATTTAGCAGCATTGCCTTTGAACTGCATGACTTGGGTCAAACGTTTTGGGTATCCTTCCACAAGCTTCTCACAGTACTCTTCTGGAATTCTGGCCAATTCCTCCCAACAGAACTGGTGTAACTGAGTCAGGTTTATCTGCCCACAAATTTTCGATGGGATTCAGATCAGGGCTTTGTGATGGCCACTCCAAGACACTGACTTTGTTGTCCTCAAGCCACTTTGTAACTATTTTGGCAGTATGCTTAGGGTCACTGTCCATTTGAAAGACTCATTTACAAGTTTTAGCTTCCTAGGTGATGTCTTGAAATGTTGCCTTAGTATTTCCACGTAATGTTCTTTCTTCATGATGCCGTCTATTTTATGAAGAACTCCAGTTCCTGCTGCAGCAAAACAGCCCCAAAACATGATGCTGCCACCTCCGTGTTTCACAGTTGGTATGGTGTTCTCAGGTCTACAAGCTTTTCCCTTTTTCCTCCAAATGTAACAGTGGTCATCATGGCCAAACAGCTCAACTTAAGTTTCATCAGACCACAGGACATGTCTCCAGAAGTTAAGGTATTTGTCTTGGTGTCTTTTTGCGAAATGTAATCTGGCTTTTTTACGTTTCTTTAGGATTAATGGCTTCTACTCGTTTCACTGTGAATAATGACACTTTCTTACCAGCTTCAGCCAGCATTTTCACAAGGCCTTTAGCTTTTGTTCTGGGGTTGATTTGCACATTTCGAACCAAAACACGTTCATCTCTGGGACACAGAGCCCGTCTCCTTCCTGAGCGGTGTGATGGCTGGACATTATCATGATGTTTATAATTGCAAATAATTGTTTGAACAGATGAAAGTGGCACCTTCAAACATCTGGAAATTGCACCCAAGGATGAACCAGACTTGTGGAGCTCCACGATTCTCTCCCTTATTTCTTGGCTGATTTCCTTTGATTTTCCCATTATTTCAAACAAGGAAGCAGAGTGTTTGAGATGTGGCCTTAAAATACATCCCTAGGTGTGCCTTCAATTAACTCACATGTTGTCAGTGAATCTATCAGGACTTTCCAAAGCCATGACATCATCATCTGGGCTTCCTCACGTTGTTTAAAGACAGTACTTTTTGTGTACGTAAACCTTTGACCTCAAAGAAAGTAATCAAAAATGATCTAAGAAATTCTGTAATTATTGTGGCATTTAGCAAAATGAAATATTTTTTGTAATCCTAATTGACCTGAAACAGGAGAGGTTTAGTCTGATTTAACTTCAGACAGTGAGAAAAAAGTGTTGTCTTTTTGCACAGTGTATGTAAACTTCAGGTTTCAACTGTACATTTTATTATAAGGCGCTTACCAACCGACCGCATTCTCCCCTGGAACTGTGAACTTTCCCCAGAACTGTCTGTGTACCGACTGGTGGACCCATGGCTGTAAATCTCACCACCGGTGGGAGCTCTTACGTGGGGGTTGTACGTTTTAAACAGCCTGGGCTTTAGAGAGGTTTATAGATCTAATGTCTGAATGAATTAAGTGATCAGTTGCAAACCTGGTTCCATCTCGTCTGTTGAATATTATTTCATTCATTCATTTTTTAGATAGGATATGGTCCGGTGTCACAAACACCAGAATCCATCTTGTGCTGCTCCAGCCCTTACCCTTCGTAAGCGAACGAAACCGGTTTGAACCAATAAAGAGGCAGTATTGTGGTTTAGGGCGGGATATCCGGGTGTGACGGAGGCAAAAGCGTTGAAGCAAAAGTGGCGCATGCGCAGTTGCGGCGAGAGAACTAGCTGGGCTACCGCTATTAGCATAGCTTTGAATCAAAACAAAAAGATGTCGACGCAGGAGGATGAATGTGTGGAAGCTGCTATAAACTCAGTTTTATCCAGCATTTCCTTTTGAAAGAGCAACAGCGAGAGGCGCTTTGTGCATTTTTGGACGGCAAAGATGTATGTTTTCACCAGCGGAGCCTTGTTGTTGTTGTTGTTGCCATAGCAGCGTATCTGCTGTGTGATTGGCTAAAACAAATCATGGTGGACAGGCGCTTTGCCCAATCAGCTTCAAGCATTCTGTTCATGTCCCACCCTGGTTCCAAAAGGATTTGCCTGACACGGACCCAGATCAATGTATGGAACTCGAGTTAGAGGGAGTTCTACACATCAATCTGGCTCTTGCCAGGTTAGTATGGTGTGACCTGTCTTCCACAGAGGGGCACAAGCCAAATGTCATTCATTCATTTGTTTTGTTCATATCTTGATTATAGTAATGTGAGCTGAAACTTCTTTAAGCATTTGATGCTTCAGTAGCGTGTTTCTGAAAAACGTCATCTTTCCTTCATCTTTCAATATGAATGGGCTTCATAAAATCTAAATCTAAAGTACAGGGTGTACAGTAATGTACACTCTGGTGACTTTACTAAAATAGTAAGAGGTTAACTCAGTATTTATATGTCATTACCAGTACCTTGCCTACTTTGTAGATTTTGAAATGCACAAAATGTATAAAGGAAGTCGTCCCAAGCAAAACACACAAACATTCATGACCTTCAGCACATGAGTGTTGATTTGTTTGTCCAATCTATGATGACTGGCTGAATGTGTGACTGGTTTTGACAGTTAACTTTCATACACCCGTGCATCTGATCATGTATAGAACCAGGTCAGAAAAACACATTTCCTTTGTCCTGGCCCCTGACATCACACCTTCAAGGTCAATGCCTCAGAAAAAAAAACCTTACACAGTGCACCCCCAAAACCCACATCACCAGCGCCAATCTGACATTTGACAAACAACAAATGATGAGAAGTTGGTAGACAGACTGAGTATTAAGTTCAGTTTACAATACGATACACAATATTGCGATTAAAAGATACATACATGATATTTTTTGAAAAGAAAAAAATATATATTTAATTTATTGTCATAGTTATGACATTTTGTTTGGCTTTGATTGAGAGAGAGATTTTTTGTCATGTTGTTGATGTAATGATGATTTTACTGATGATTTTAATTGATTTTTACTGATGATTTTAAATGTTCTTATTGATTTTACTGATGATTTTAAATGTTCTTATTGATTTTAAACAATTGAATGTTTTATCATGTAAAGCACATTGAGTTGCCTTGAGTATGAAATGCGCTATATAAATAAATTTGCCTTGCCTTGCCTTGCCTTGCCTTTGAACTCTGTGTGAGCTATTCAAGTTGCAAACTGAATATAAAAGAGGAAAAAATTGAACAATAATAAATTTAATGTGTGAAAACTTGAAGTGCCACTGCCAGACTGACAACTCATATAAGCCTAAAACAAAAACCACACAGTTAATACAGTATATGTTAATTATTGTCATTATGTCATCATTTAAAAAATAATTCACAGTGTGCACTGTAGACTTATTACGGCCCACACACTGAACTGTGGCAGCAGCAACATGTTCCTGCTGCATTTAGTCCAGTGGTTCTCAATTTTTTTCTGTCGCACCCCCCTTTGAAGAATGACAATGTAACCTTTATTAAAAAAAGGTAAAACTTATTCTACTAGAGTAAAATAGGTAAAACTTCTAGTCTACTAGAAGAAGAAACACAATTGAGCATTGGGAATGCAATAGAAAGAGTGTAGAAATGCAGAGGATAGATTAGCAATAATGATGCAAGTCTTTCCTTAGCTCAGACTAATGTATTTTAGAGCTCATTTCTCTACAGACTTTAGAAACCCTGCTTACTGCAGCTGATCCTGTTACTCCCTTACCTTTGCTCTTAAGTGCCGCTTGTCCCCTGTTGAACTTTGGCCCTGTCATGTCTTCAAACAAAGTGGGGGTAGGGTTTACTTTATGTCAGCAAATTTCATGTTGTACTGCATTTTGGAAACATAAGCCATAAAAGTAACATGTTAAAGCAACAACGCAATCAAAAATAAAACCTAAACCCCTCAAGGGAATAATGTTAGCTTATCTCACACTTTTATCCAATTTAAATGTATCTTTTAATGCTCTTGTTAAAACTCCCATGTTTATCTTTAATTTCCACATTTGGGTACATAAAGAATTAGTTTGCTCTTGAAGCACCTTTTTCTATTGAGACGCTGCAAATTATAACATTTTTGCTTTGAAAATAAATCTTAATATTGTCTTTTAACGTGATAATAGTTGAATTGAGAGACATACTATTATTCAGTTAAAGTACAATCATCTAAGAGGTTGGCGCTTTACTACAAATAAAACAGAATGGTAAATAAACACAATAAAGTCGTAATTACAAAAGAGCACACACCACCACATTCATAACATATACTTAATAATTAGTCCTCTTATTTAATCACTTAATTCTGTCTAACATTTTTTATCATCTATGCACTAATGAAGCTAATCAATATTTCCCCTAATTTAGAGAACATATGTTTTGAGTCTTTTTTTTCATATTATGAATACCTTTTGACATTTATTAAAAAAATACATAAGTTATATGTGTAGTATATATATATTTATTTATTTCTACACATGTTTTCCTGGACAAGTGTTAACACATTTGTCAAATATGTCAAATTGTAAAATATATTTCAGGAAAAAAAACAAAAAAACTTGCAACAACAGTACTACAAGTAATAAAAATAGAACTATTGTTTTGAGCATATTGTTATGAGACACAGTAATTTCATATGACCTAATTTCATATTTAGAACAAACTAAAAGCTGTAGTAGAGTATCTTGCTTAAAATGTGGCCCAGATTGTGGTCGTCATTTCCAGGTTCAATGATTTTGATCGATTCTGACTACCTTCCCAATTCCAAATCAAATTGCCCCATTTAATAACCTCTGCCTCTGTGACAGCCATTAACAATTACTTCACTTTGTTACAGCAACCTTATAAATCTTTCAATTTATGATGCCACGTCAGTGTCCATTACTATATCCTGTAGGTTGCAATTAGTTGGCCATGTGAGCTTTTTCAGCATGGGGTAAGTCTGTAATGAGGACAGCGGTAATTGTAGTTGTTATATGACCAGCTAAGATGTATACAATACGACAGTCACATATGACAAAGTATTCAGAGATTAAGTGCAGTTAATCCTAAGACAAACAAGCATGTTCTTTCTAGAAAGAACATGTTTGCATAAAATGGCATAAATGGACAGACAATGACTGTATATTGTGGATTCTATAAGGCAAACTAGATAAAATAATAACATGATGATTTCCTGACAGACTAGTAGATGATGCAATATACCACATCTCAGTTAGAAAATGCTAAATCTGATGTATTTCGTGAAGTTTACCTATGTTTGTTTAACTTTGACTGACGTGACAAAGTAGGTTTGTTAAACAGATTTAGGTCATGCAGAACTCTGTGAAGAGAACGTCCTGTCTAAACCTGCCTGCTCTGACAGCCGACACCGTCATGAAACTAAATTTGTTTTAATCCTATTCATGAACATGCTGTTTGTCTTTGAACGCCTCGCACTTGTCGTGTCCTCAGATGATGCTGCCTGGTCACAGATACTTATCCTATCAGACACCTGTCCTGTATTAAGTTCTTTAAACACCTCTTTTAGTTATTCAAGATTGTTTTCTTTTTCATTCCAACATTGTGTTCGACAAATATCTTTGGACTAAATCAAAACCTTAAATTAAAAAACCTTTTGAGAATACATTTATTATTAATGATAAACAAGGTGGATATCACACTTTTTAATGTTTTGTGTGTGGCAGCCATGAAGCAGGTGACAAGCACATGACGACAACAAATCTCACCCAAAATAAAAAAAAATTTGCATGCTAATAAGCAACTAATTAATGGTCAATAGGTGTTCCCTAAACTAAAGTGTTACCTTATTTATCCACAATTTCCATTTATGTACTGTATGTCCTTTTAAAAAAAAAAAAAAAAAACATTTATTTTTTCTTTCATTGTTTTTTTTGGGGTTTTTTTTGTTCTGTTCTGCTCTGTTTTATTAAAAAAAAAAATCCAGTGTACTTTTGATGACAGTTGTCAGTGAAAATGACATTTTGTTTGTTAATGCAATAAAGTAAGAAAAAAAAATGATGCAACTTAACTAATCTTATCAGAGATCTGTCCTGAAATAAGTTCTTAAGTTATTCACGATAGCTCTCTTTTTAATTCCATCATTGTGTACCTCTGTTCTGAACGTTCTACCACTTTTTGACGTGACCTTGAAATATGATAAAACCACATCTAAACTTTCACCGTCTGTGTCTAATCTCTGTTCAACAAGCAAAGAAAAAAACAAGAAAAAGGGGAGGTGAGAAGTGAATTGCGTCCTACACCCAAGTTCAGCCTTGCAACATTCAGACATGCATAAATATACATGAGCCGCTGTGCTCGGGCAGAGTAACAGTTCAGACACCACATAAGGGGGGAACGGTGGAATCTATTATTAGACCAGTCATCAAGTCCTCAGAAAACCTTCCCATGTTATGCCTTGTGAAGATGCCCTTGTAATGTCTCGGTGACGTCTCTGACCTGATATTTGTCATAACTCTTCATCTTAATACCACAGAGACATATTTTGCAACTAAATTTGAACAACATTTTGCAAACAGAAAAACAAACCAAGCAGTGATATGGTTTAATAACGGGGTCACATTTTGCTACAGAAAACCAAAGCAGTAAAACAGAGACAAAATCACAACTTTAAAACACTTCTTAAAACCCACCTTTTCAAACTTATTTTTCCTTAGCCTTTCTTTTAATTTATTGTTATTTCTTTATTTTTCTGTATTCTGTTAAGAGTCACACTCATGCATTATTATTATTATTATTATTATTATTATTATTATTAAAGAAAATAGAATTTCATATACAGTATTGGGAAAAAAATTAATTAAATATGAATACCAAGGGTGGAATAATAATAAAATACTATAATAAGTACAATAATTATCATTTAACAAAACACATGGGCTTGTATTTACAATATTTAAACACATATACAGTATTATATAAACAGTATAAGTGATTCACTGAACATTTTTGGCTGGAAACGTCCCAACTAGTCTGCGGTGTGGAGTATTTCAGTATATCTGAGCATTAAAGCGTCTTCCATGCAGAGGTAGAGATGGAGCACAGAGTGCATCACACCGTAGTTACGCGTGGCCCTCTGCATCAACGCTGACCCCTAAATTAGGGTTTAGAGTGTCAGCACACATTTCACAGAGATCTGCACCTCTGCACTCCTCAGCGACTATACTTGATCCATGTTATAAAGAATCTGATTCTGATTACTTGAATGTGAGAGCCCGCTTGGCGAGGGAGATCAGAGTGAGAGACTGTTCACTGCTGCAGCTCATGTTCTCAGAGGAACAAACTTCACTGTGATAAAGCAGAGAAGCTGCTCTTCATCAAGAACTCCAAATTACAAATATTCTCACATAAAAACACAAAGAGCTTTGATTTAATCTTTCAGCAGCCCAGTCAGTTAAAGGCATGTACATTCATTTTTAATGTAACATGAGTGTCGTCAAGTTAAACATTTTATTTTATATTGTGCAGTTAGAATATCAGTGCTAAATAATTGTTTTTTTCAATATGTTTTTTTGCTTGCATGGTTTCAAGTATAAATCATATTTTCAAGTAATTAATACATTTATTAAATATTTACTCTCTGTAACAGTGATTTGCAATTTATTGTTTGTTTTAATTTTAATTTCCAAGTCTTTTCTAAAATTATTCCTATTTCTCTACATTTGCGATACTATCGTTACCTTTTGATTTTCAGCTCTGTTTGGTCTGCTATTAATATTGGAAAACAACAAATTAAGAACAACATTCTCGCTCAATGTCAGTCATCCAGGACAAGGGCTTTCTAAAACAAACAAAACTATTATCAGAGGAAAGCGAGACAGATGCTAGTTGTTAAACATTTCCCACAATGCCGGCATAACATTATAATGACACTGGAGGGAGATTTTTACTCTAAACTCGCCAAGACAGGTCAATCTGACTTTGAGACTAAAACACTCAAAGGAGGTGCTGCACCAGACAAATGACTTCATTAAGACGTACCCTGTAGGTCATTCAGAAAAGCTGGGAAACAAAAACCTCAGAGCCAAAAGCCATTTTCGACCACAAAGTAACAACTGTTGGAAATGTTTCTTTTTTTGTTGTGGAGTTTGCTGTCATACAAACGCAAGATCAAGGATTTGTGTTTACGACGCAGATGAAACTGATAAAACATTCTTCCCATCTCCTTACCTTTGAGGCTTCAAAGCTGTCTTGTCCCATGATGGAAGTCGGGGCACTGGGTGGTGGTGGTGGAGCTCTTCTTTTTTTCGCCTCAGCCTTGGGAGACATTCTAGGGATGTTCATGACGGAATGAGACTGGCCCAAGGCGCAAGTCCTGTCTTCAATACTGGAGACTCCCGAAATAGTAGGGAGACCCTAGAAAACACCAAAAGACTGAAATGAGGCCAGATTATGGCTACAGTACAGAGGATAATGTCAGAGGTGGCAATCTTTAATCAGTCATGATTATGATCACCTCCCTGAACTCTTTAAACTCATTTTTGTTCTGTTTTTTGTGTGAGAATAAAAGTAAGGGAAGCTTCGGCAAGGAACCTATCTTAGCTTAGTGTTTCAATATTTTCCACTATTTTGGTAATGATTTCATTAGTGTTTGTGGATATTATAAACCATTTCATGCAATAAATAAGTGCCTTTTTCCCAAGATTACACTGGTCATAAATAATAATTTACTAATTTTATTCAGATTCTCTGGTAAAAGGAGGTTTTGGAGCAAATGATTTGGCATCAATAACAATAGAAAACACATTTGGAAAAAATGTTTGTTTGACATATTGGAAAAGCTTCAATATCAACATTTTTAGGCTAGAAACTTGAGCAAAGCTTGCTTTTGTTTCTAAAACACAAGAAAGCTTTAGTTTTAAAAAATGTGCAAATAATAGAAAAATAATTGTTCTTTGCATCAAAAACATTGCAACTAAATTGCAGAAAGTGAAAGCAGCAAAGGGCAAACACAACAGTATCCAGGTTAGAGGTCAAATAGCCTGAAATGCAGCATAAACCCTTAGATATCTAAACATATACTATGTATGCAACACAAGGGCATAAAATCCCGTCCTTCCTCGAGTCATAACAATTACACCAACATTTATCTGATCAAGCTGAAAGTGCAACCAGATTTTTAAAGAGTGGCTGCTCCTGACTAAAGAGCTGAAACAGAAATCGTTTTCTAATATCTGATCAAAGAATGCTTGAAGCGCACTTCAAAATCCGATCCTTCCCGTGGCTCAGCGTGGTACAGAACCTCGGCACAACAGGAGCACTGAGCAGCTGCCAACACCCCCCATGATCGAAGAAAAGAAAAGTAGAAGATGGAGATTAATTGATGAGTTCAGACAATGTCTGGATGCCACAAAAAAAGCCGAACAAAAAGGAGAATTAGGTTTAGGTCATTAGAATTAATTGGGCCCAAGGTTAGAACATCTCACAGTGGGGAGGGTTGGGAAAAGACTATGGGGGGGAGCCGCAGGAGAAATGGTGAAATGGTTTGCATGTTAGCCTTTTTTTTTTTCTGCTATACATTTTAACCGTTGACATTTTGATTCTCCCAGCATGCAAAAACACATTTTTTGGTTGACCTGCTGCACTCCAGAAGAATTAATGTAATAGAAATAATGTGAGGGAGAATAATCAACTGGACAGCACTAGATGTAAGGGTACTTGGGAACATCAATTAATAGGGATGCTTTTTTTTTAATGAAAGTATTATTAAACAAACTAAAATACATGATTGAGTCATTCCTGCTGTGTAATATTAAAAAACAACCGAATTTGTAGATAATGATTCCTTCTTTCGTCACAGTTGTTGCCCGTTTGGCACTTCACACAAAACATTATTAGGAATACATGATGCAAACTTTGGAAAGACTAGTTGCACAACTCGCAATTTTGCAATGCAACCCAAAAATGAAAGGTGAACCCTAGCTGGAGTACAAATCAACAATATAAAATATTCAACAAAAACAAATTGAGTTTTTCAATAGTTCTTAAGACTGCGCCGTGTGACTGACAACCTCACGGACTGACAGGTGTAAACGGAGGGTAGAGTGGAGGCAGGGCAGATGCCAGACGCCGTCTGATGGAACAGAAAAAGAAATGTTGAAAGACAGGACTGATGTGATTTTCATTTGGATTCCTCAAAAAAAAAAAAAAAAAAAAAAAAAGAACTGTTTTTTTCCCCTCCCGACTCACCAAAAGAGTAATGTTCAAAGCAAAAAATTCACATGAACTCTTTCTGACTTCTTCACCTTCTCACTTCTACTTTTTAGCTCCAGTAAACAATTTGAAATCTGTCTTATCAGTCAAAGGGAGGGAATGAAAAAAAAAAAAAAAGAGTAAAATGTCCTCCAGCACTCGGGGGATGACAAGCTCAGAGTGCATTTATGATTATAAGCCAGTAACTTAGGGAGCAGCTGAATCTCTGTATACCAAGATCTTTATTCAACTCTTCTTATGTTCTGAAGTTGACTTTCAGAAGCTCAAGCAAAAAAAAAAATCTAACTTAAAAAAATAACACTAAAGAGTGTCTAATGAATAGAACAACCAACACATGAATATTAACCATGACACGAAATCTTACAAGTCATTAAGTCAGTTTTTATTGACCACAGTATACAGAACCCTCTTGAAATGCATTGGAAAACAGAAGGTCAATTTTAGCCCTATTTTTTTTTTAATCAAGGTAAATTTTAACAATTATTCCAAATGTGTTTTTATTGATGATTAAAAGATGAAAAGTGCTACAAATCAGACTGAAGCCACTATGACTGATGACACTACTCTTGCAATGGTGGGAGAAACTGGATTAACCACAGGTAACCTTTGCATTAGTTGGGAGAACATGCAAACTTCACACACAAAGGTTTTTCTTCTGTCCCAAAAATAAAAACCTAACCAACGATATGACCTGAGCCCATTGTTTCCATGTTGGTTGTCCAATACTTCCTTCTTCCTTCTTTTTCTGGCCTAAACAACACACTGCAAACTTCCTCACCATTGTTTTCCCACTAATGAATCTCAGATTAATGGAGAACCCATTGTGATGTCTGATATTCATAAACACAGATCGATTCCAATCTAATAAAAGTCGACGAGTTGACATACCAGACATCTGAAAATAATGGCGTGTTACCACTGGCGGTATCGGCTTTCCCACTGGGAAAAAGTACCTCTTGCGTTGTACCTGATGCTGCTTTTTTTAGTACCTCCTTCGTTGAGGTTCCAAAAATAAGCTCTGGTCTGAAAATCAGACGTAGGCTCAAAGCTGACACGTGTCAGGTTGGTGCTCAATGGAATGAAAATGCTCCGGAAAAAGAGTCACGGGTCCCAAAAGCGAGGAGTGCAGAGCCTTGTCGAGCCGTAAACCGCCAATGTAAACGCACCAGAAGCCTAATTTGCTGTATGATCGTGCTATGATGCACACAGTCTAGCTTGCGACATGCTAGGATAGCATCACTGAAGTTACAACGAATAAGGACGCAATGTTTTACAATCTTAGAGAGACATGAAGCTCTGTCCAAAGTGAGATAAAGTTACTGATAAAAAGCGTTCAGGTCTGATATTACGTCTATTATCACTCTCCCTCCTACTCTGTCACTTCTCCACAACAGTCGTCCTTTTTTTGTTCAGGGTTAGGAAACACTTTGTAAAAAGATCTCCCATTGGCTGAAACAGAGTGTCCCTCTCCTTTATTTCTAAAGTTTGAATACAGAGCCAAGAGAAGGCACAGAGGTCCAATACTCACTATGCCTCTCTATTCACAATTCTCTCAATTCAACCTACTCACCACAGACTGCAGATTCAACAATTGCTAGTTTATAATAGGAGGGGCGGCGCTAGCGGTGGTGGTTTGTGATGTAAGAAGCCACCAAAACGTCACAAACCAACATTCTCAGCCAATAACAAAATGTGATTGTAATAGCTGGGTTTCAACCCATAGAGGGCAGTCACTCTTACATTTTTACAAGAAATTATGCCAAATTTAAATACTTTGTCAACGCCAAGGGTTAGACGGGGGTCAATCAACACTACTTCATACCAAATACATTCGTTTTCGGCAGAAATAAAGTGGTTTTGGAGTTTAGTTCATATTTAACGTCTTTGAGCAGCCATATGATCAAACACCACATTGACTCATTAATCAGTGAGATGAGAACCGAGATTCTGATCCCTGCAGATTCCAATCCAATCGCTCTGTCTAGTGCTCACATTAAATCCAGACACGTAGAAATGTTCCCTCTCTTGCTAACACAGACAGTGTAATATAGGCAGACTGATGTAGAACAGAAATTCACTCTGAAGTGTAATGAGATTTTTTTTTTGTATAAAATTGTACATAACTTTAAACATTAAACTGACAGAAAATCCTGTTTAAGAATAAAATAACAGATGTATATTAGTCATAAATAAATAAACATATCTGGCCCTTTTGTTCATTCCCCATAACCAACTCTGACAACAAGAAGAGGCCACGCCACAAGAATCACAATCCTTCATGCGTACGCATGCACGCACGCACACAATTAGAGATAAGAGGCCATGCTTTTAAAGCTAAACCCCAGAGTGGAGTAATCTGATACTTTCAGGCTGATAACAGTGTCCTAATACACTTACTATGCCATGTGTGTTTATGTGCATAAATGCATGTGCGTGGTCTGTTACTTGCTGAGAGACGCAATCATATTAAACATAAAAGGCATCACTACATTGAAGCCAGTAGGAAGGGTAATGCACTCAAGCAGGAAACTATAAATATTTTTAATGTTACCATTTTGTTCTTTCAAATCAAATTCCTTTCTTGTATACTTCATAAATAATTACAGTTAATATTTATCCAAAAATAATGGCAGCTAAAACAAACAAGAAAACATGAAAACTGTCACGATATGCAATAGTGGGGAGGGCAAAGCAATGAGCAGTGAAGTGAAACTGAAAGGGCCAGCGAGCATTGAGTGGGCTAATGTAATCAATGGCCCTTATTGACTGAGTTATGGCCAGAAGAGGTAGATGTCTGCCTAATGCTTAATGCATCATCATTATTGGTATCTGGTTTACAGCAGAGCATCTGCAGATGATATTATATTGAATATTAAAAAAGAAATACATGATTCTTCAAGTATGATTTAAAAAAAACCTTCTGTGCGGTTATGTATGAAATGACCACTAATGATTAATTGTAACAACTGTTAGTGCTGAGTACTTTCTTTTCTTTTGCACCCAGCTTAATTTTTATTTTACAACACATTTCTCTCATTTTTATCTTATCATAGTGGTGTTCATACACAAATTACAAAGATCTTTTGATGAACAAACAGGAAGCTGTTGCTGCCCTCTGGAGGACAAAAGCAAGCATGACTGCAACTCAACAATATTGGACTGTTTCTAAAGCTGCTGGACACAAACATTTTTATCAGATTAATTCATAGTACGGGCCTCCTTGATGAATTTAAGTTTATATTCTTAAAAAAAAAAGATGTAAAAAGTTGAAATTTCCGCTTGAAAGTCTGTTTCTTCTTCAGGATTGCTTCTTTAGTTGACATTTTGGTGCATTGCATTGTGGGATCTGGAGTCACTGAGACTGATGTGTTTTCCTTCAAAAACCACAACAAAACTATCAAATTCAACCCTTTCTTTCTTTTTAGAGTAAATAAGGTTTTGTCTGCTATTTATTTATTTATTTTAACAACTCGTCTTTGTTCTTCTTTACAAGAACAAGTTGTATTATTGATACTGTTACTTATCGGCCCTACTTCTGGAGCTTCTGTAAATAAGAATATGGCCACAACTTCTGATGTGATAGTTGTGTCAATTTTTTTTACATTTTTTTTTTAAAAGGGTTAATTACTGATCTTTTAATATCACGAGCTATCATACCACCTATATTTAGGGACTTGTAATGTGAAAGGATCAAAACAGAAGTTGGTACCATGTGCGTCCAGCAGTTTATTAGACTTATTGTAGTCTATTTTGTACTCGTATTATTCTATTATTATAAGCAGCAGAATTTCAAAATCACAGTTATTCAATTCAATTCAACTTATATATAGCGCTAATTACAACAAAAGACATCTCAAAGCGCTATCAAAATGTTAAAATCGTCATGCAGGACGCCGTGAGCTATGTTAGTGTTAGTAGTACTTACATTGGATTGTGTGTCTGTGTTTTGGGTTATTTTATCAGCACAGTTGTCCATGTTCTGGGAGGTGGTCTCTGTCTGCAAAATGTAAAGAAGAGCTGACATGCCGCAATCTACCGCTTTTCCATGCATTAAGGTCGGAGCAATGCTCAGTTTAGGAGTAAACAGCAGCATGCAGTAATTAAAGTTAGTCTGTTGCTTTAAATCATGTTTTCATGGTTTTAGCATCTCTTAGTGGAACAAATCCACTGCATCATTATATTTAAAAAGAAAGACAGCATAAACATGCAGAATCTTAGTCCTTACCTTAGATTTTCTTCTGCTAAACTGGAAGATGCCAAAAAGCCCTTTTTTCTCAGGCCTTCCCAAACTGGTGGTACTAGAGCGAATGGAGTCTACAAAGGAAAGAAAAAACACAAATGGTTAAAGAGGACAATATTAGTTGTGACAATTTCCAGATTTTCTATTCATAATAAGTGGAGTAGTAGGATTGAAAGGTCAAAATCTAATAACCAGAATGGACTAATAGATAAGCCATGCATTTACAAACTATTAATTTCAGAATAAAAAGTTGTGTTCATTCTTTGTGTTTTGCTTTACTCGGAAATATATAATTCATAACAAAGAGAGTCAATATAAGGTTAGTTGCATTTCATTTCTGTCTTTACAAAAAAACTAGTTGTGAGACAAATTAAAGTCTCATTTTGATTTATCCCCCCTCTAGAGGGCACTATTGTGTCATGTTTCAGAGAACCCTCTTTAAACTTCATTCACCAATTACAAGCAGTGAGTATTCAAAGACAGCAAGAGCAGACTAGTTGGAGTTTACAAGTATTAAATAGAAAACTAGGAAACTTTAACAATTTACCACAGGGTTAATAAGCAAGCGGTCAGTGAGCTGTGTTAATCTATTACACAGACTTGATTACTATCCACAACACTGGCACATATAGAACACCTATGACTACTACCTGAGTAGTTAAGAGCAGGTGCAGAATTCATTTTAGGCTGGAAAGCTGGAAAAAACAAGGTTTAAAAGCACATTGTCATTAATGAATAACAAGGTGACTGCATCACAAGTAGGATGGGAGTAGTTATTGGCTGTTTCCTGGGAGTAAAGCCTTATGTGCATGTGTCTTCAGGTCTTGAATCAGTAAATCTGTGATCTACCTCAGCATCTTTTAAGGAAAGCAAAACTAAGTACCTTGCGCTTAGTGCTCCCCCTAAAGGTCCTTTTTTGTTATGTCACCGTCGTAAAAACTCCGCACCCCACGCCTCCTGCCCCACCCCACAGCTACATGCGCACCTCTGCTGTCCCAAGACGGTAGCAACCGATTACTGAAAAATCCTAATACAACAGTGACACAAAGTCACATGAAAACAGTATGAGGAAGAGAGACAAGTAAAATAAATGATGTGGGAGTAATAGGGAAGGGAGTGTAGAAATGTGTGATATGTGTTTGTGTGTTGACAAAGCAGCTTTGAAGATGGATTGATTGATGGATGGAAGGATAGATAGATAGATGGATGGATATTTGTGTGTGTGCTGCCTGATGGAGCGCTGGGTTGCGAGTGTGAGCGTGCGTGCCTGTTGCCGTGACAACTGTGTGTGTGATTGCTGTGTGTTGCTGCTGAGCTGTCACTGCATGGAGTTGCTCCGTTCCTCAGACAAAGGTCTTCTGTTTTTTTTTTTTGCAAATTTCACTGTAGGGCTACATTGTATATGACATTACATCTGTGGTTCTCAACTATTTGGGTCGTGAACTCATTTTAATATCGCAAATTTTTGGCGTCTGCAGAAACTATTTTTTTTCTTTCTATAATTAACTTTTGATAAGGTTTGTTGTTGCCAGAATTAGTGCACAAAGTGACAAGATGCACCAGCTCAGATATTTTTATAGTGCATTTTATTTGAACTAGAATGCAGTAGTTTTATACTGTTTTTTGTGTGTGGTGTAATAATTTGAAAAATAATGTACTAAAACATTTTAAAAATACATTTTTAATCAGTATCTTTTTATTATTATCATACATTATTAGACATTTCAGGGATATAAGTTTGAGAAAAGTGAATTTCTAGACAACAGTGTGCACCCACGGGACTGGTCATAGACTAGCCTTAGTTTGTATTGAGCTACCGTAAAGCAGAACGTCTTGTCACCGGGTCGGAGGCAGGAAAAGTTGCAAGTTCGGTTTTCTGGCCAGAGACAGCAGGGGGAGATGCAAGACCCCCCCATTCACCCCATAAACACTTGTATTACCCCACAGGGTAATAACTAAATGGTGATGTAAAATTGGTTCACAATTGAATGTAAATATTGGCAGATTACACAACAGAATTTTTTTTGTTCTGTACAATCACACTCTGAAAAGAACATTATGCTTAGGTGTCAATGGGCAAGGACAATACCGAAATGGTAATGATTGTTGTTATCTGGAGTGGCTATATTCTAATTCATACTTTCATACATACAGTATCATATTACATACTGTAATTATGACAATACTATTCTGTAGTTTTAAGAAGTTTTAATTAAACAAAATCTGCATTTTGTGACCTAGGACATTAAAATTGAGTCATTTTAAGTTTATTTTATGTTTGAAAACAGGGGGGAAAAACTTTTTGTCTTCTTTTTGAATAATATGTTGGGTTTCATCGATTCAGACAACTTTTTTTTTTCAGGAAATGTATTTGTTAAGGAATTATTACTCTGAAGTCAAGGACCGATGAAAGCCATCAGCAGATACCTGTGAAGAAGACTGACAGTTGACAGTTGAAACATGTCAAGAGATCAAAATACATTTCCTGAGAAAAAGCTGTCTAAATAGATGAAATCATATTATTCAAAGCATACACAACTAGATGGGAGTGAAACTGCTGAATACAGTAAACTGGGTGCACTGGAAGAGTTATTGTGGTCCATGCTAGGCTATGTTTGCATGCAGGACATATTTTGCTCAGAGTCCTGCAGAGACAATATATATATAAATATACATATTATCATCTTATTGGAATTTACAACTTTGCAGAGGCAAATGTTTAAATGACTTTAAAGAGCAAGTACATCCCAAACCAACTTTTTCCTGCTGAAAATATGTGTATTTGGGTATTAAGTAGTGCTGTTGATTGATCCTAGTCCCACTCTAGTAATATATTAATAATAATATTATAATTAATAGTATTTTAATTTTGTGTATTTAGCTGTAAAAATGTCCGGTATACCGGCCACTAAGGGTTGAACACCGGTTATTACAAATTAATTTTGCTATTGGCTAAACAGTAAGCTCTTAAAACCCCTGCATCATCACTTTAACTGTTGGCCCCGCCTCTCCTATAAAACCTGACACCCGCCTCCTTGCAAACTGTAGCGCGTAGGTTGAATTGACAGGGTTATTTTAATAACCACAACAATAAAATATTGCTGGTGGGGCCATTATCTACAACTCGGAAACGTCACCCATCCTCTCCTGCATCTCCACCTCCTCATCCTCCTCACCACCGGCTCCTGTCTGTGCTAAAGGCTCAAACATGCATGGCTCCGGACCACCGTGGTTGTGACTGTTGGGAGGAGACTCTAGAGGCGAGATGTCCTCCACCTCAAATTACCTCTCTGTGGCAAAAGTGTCCACACTGTCGGACTCGCTCATGTTTAACTCGTTAGCTAGCAGTTGTGATGGGTTTTGATTCTGTGTGTGTGGGTACAAAAAGGAGGGGGCGTTTACTGAAAGTAGCTGGGCGTGTCTTACTGCTACAGCAGTAACGCCCATAATCAAGGCTTTTTTTTAAATTTCCCTCCTAGTGCCAGCTCAGCAGAAGGAAGGGGTGTACTTACCCTTTAAATAGGTTATTTCCCTACATTAAATCTACTATGCTATACTGATTTATATTCTCAGGTATGCACAGTTTTTTTTTTTTTTTATCTATTTATAATGATTTTTATGACACCTAAATGACATTTTGATTAAAAGTCTCACTTACAGCTCATCAATAATAACCATGAAGCTAAAAACTATTTTTCCATCCCTCTAAAAAAAAATAAAAAAATAAAAAAAGCCCATGAAAAACCACAAAATTACCTAATTTCTGATTGTGTAC
This sequence comes from Gouania willdenowi, assembly GCF_900634775.1. Taxonomy (NCBI): domain Eukaryota; kingdom Metazoa; phylum Chordata; class Actinopteri; order Blenniiformes; family Gobiesocidae; genus Gouania; species Gouania willdenowi. The sequence goes on from NC_041059.1 coordinate 20,824,345, forward strand.
GTAGAGTTCTTTTATTCCCAGCTCGGCCAGAGATTTGTCGAGCGATAGCTCGTGACGGCTGACGACGTCTTTCAGCAGCAGGACGTGGGAAGGGTCAAACTCACACTTGTCGCAGATAACTGGTATCAAAGCTTGGAGAGGTACCAGGGGGTTGACTCGCACCACAGCCTTCTGGCTGCCATTAAAGTTCACCATCAAACGCACACTTTTCTGTAAAGTACAGGTGAAAAACAGACATTGATAAGATGAGATTACAGGACAGCTGTGGTCACATGAAACATTGTATCTGAAAAGATCACCATAATACAAAGCAACTGCAGTCCAAAACAGTCTTCACACAACCAAAGAAAGAAAAAAACAACCAAAAATGAGTCATGGAGAGACATAAAAAAGCATAGTCTAACTAATTTGACAAACTTTTGAACCAAATACAAACTACACTGAATTACCAAGTAGTATAAGATATACATATTACATTAGAAAATATTATTTTTTTCATTATTCATTTATTGAATTTCCCCATTTGTTTTAAATCCAAACCCAAAAGGGAAACAATGCGGAAAATGTGAAAGATAAAAAGGTCAGACAGAGTGAGATTATGACAAATTTCTATAAGTAACTTCAGGTTAGACTTCAGTCCTTGAAAAAGAGGAACATTTATTGGACTAACAGGGAGGACGTCTTTTGGTCATGTGTGAGTGTTTGTGGGTAGGCATGTGATTGTGAATGCCCAAGTGAAATTAACCCTTTAAGTACACAGTAAACACAAATGTTCAAAGTAATTAAATAGATTACAGGTAAGCACTTTACACTCAAAGTTATAGAAAAAGTTCTACTTAATTATGTCAAGTTGGTGCAACATTTTCTTCCGTTTTGAGTAACTTTAACTAATACATTTTGAGTAAATGGAACTATATTTGTTTACAAGTATGCATAACTTAAGTACAACTATAATTACATGCTAAGAATGATAGTCCTGTTATCTCTGTTGTTCAAAATAGGGATTATTTAAAAACTAAACTTAATTCAGATAGCTCTTTAATTTAACTGTTATAAAAAAAAGTACAAGTAGCCAGTCATGAAATCTTTAAAGTTCTGGAAAATTTTGACTTTTAAGTTAATCAACTTGGAAAAAATTGAGGCAATCGATTGCATCACTTTTTTTGAGTTCTGGTAACTATTCGGGTTTACAGTGTACTTGAAGTTATTCAGAGTAATTGTGCATTTTAGTGATTAGCCTTTCTCTCAATAAGTCCCCAGCCTTAAATGAATGTTTGTCTCGATTAATATAGTGATATCCATCAGTCATGTATATTTTTCAAGCACCTTTAGAAGAATAAAGTTTTGTTTTTGGTTTTTATTTATTGTTCTTTTTAGGGGTGTCCCGATCCAATATCAAATGTTGGATATCGGATTGAGATTTCTTTTTTTTTTTTTTTTTGCAAATTATTTTTTATTTATTTTATTCAGTTGTAGAATACTGCACATATTATGTTGAAGGTTAACATGTATGTAACCATGTAGTTAATAATAAATGGGTCCGTTTTTCTCATACCTACTGTTGCTGACTATTGTTCTCTGTTTGAGTAACATCACTTGATCAAATCAAATAAGTAATTATATTTTTTTATTAAAAAAAAAAAAAAAAGAAAAAGAAAAAGTAATAAAAGTATGTATGATTCATGCTGATATCATATCGAATCAATATCGGCTGCACTATGGGTATCACATCGGAAATGAAAAAGTTGTATCGGGACATCCAGTTCTTTTCTCTTTTTTGTGGGTAATAAAATGCCAAAAAATATTTTTAAAAATTAAAAAATGTAATTTATTTTCCATTTCAAACAACAAATCTATCCCAATTTTCATTTCATATTGATTGTCCTGCCAATAGTAATTGACAAATTTAGCTTTTAACCTGTGAAAAGGACCGACAGCTTTATGTGAAATAGTGTCGGTCAAAAGCAGACACCAGTTCGGCTCAAAGTGAGAGAGAGAGCAGGCAACGAGTCCTGAGAAGGCCAAAGAAATAATGCATGGTAACTAAAGGTAAGGCTCTCATTAAATATTCAAACTGGAGGAGGAGAAAGAAGGAGCAGCTAAGGAAAAAAGGGGAGGGAAATGAAATGATCAGTTCAGCCAGGCTGGTTAAAAAAAGGCCAGGAAGAAGAACCATAAATATGTAAAAGTGGAAACTCCATCATGCTAACCATTCAAATACCAACCAGTGTCCTACCTTTGTATGGGCCCTTAGATGTTTCACTGGCCTTGCATTCTACCAGTGGCCAACATTAAAAGTAGAAGGGAGGGACACACATTATACAATAAGGATCAAATTATAAAAGCCAAAGCTCCTGTTACAGCACTCACTACTGCATTCACACACACAGATGACAAATAACGTTGATGTGACTGGAACACAACCAACCTCTGGCACTTTGGGTGCAGGTCTGCGCACCACTTTATCCTCCAAGACTTTCTCTTTTATGAGGATGCAGGCAACGTCCAGTGCTCCCAGCAGTGCATTGGGTTTGAACCCCAGCGAGTGACCCTCTGGTGAAAGGAGCTCAAGGGTGTGCAGGGCTGGATTGAGGTGGTGGTGACTGCACAGCTCCACCAGTAGGTCCATCAGTGCTTTACTGGAAGAGAGAGGAAGAGGGTTAAAGAGGGAAAGTGCGTGTGTGTGTGTGTGTGTGTGTGTGGGGTAGAGAAACCGGTGGGGACAGAAAGAAAGGGAGCAATGATAGGGTTACACACTCTCACCCAATACACCCAGACTTAAAGAATGAATGGGAGCCACACTAATGATGACATGAGTGCAGTCATTATCCCAGTGCCTCATCAAGACAATGCGACTTTATTTATTCTGGGCTGAGTCCATTACAGTGACTTTTTACCAGCAAAAGCCAACAGATCACTTACTGAGAATGCATTAGGGAAAATACAAGTCTCATCATTTAAAGTTTTAACATTTTACATGTGACACACTAAGACAGGAAAAGACATACAGCCAGGCACAAAGTATACAGAAAAATACAGTACTTAATCCTGAGTTTATCCTAAACAAAAGAAGACCTGGATAAATAAACAGACACAAAACCACCACACTAGGCCTGGGCGATACGGACCTAAAAACTCATATCTCGATATTTTTATCAAAATGGCGATATACGATACAAATCTTGATAATTATATTTCAAATGAAGTCTGACCAGAAAGAAAATTCAGGGTTAAATTTGCTGATGCAAAATGCCACACAGGCACATTTGTTAAACAATTGCACAATATGTGCCACTTTTGGATTTGGTTAAGAAGCACTCAAAAATCTATTTCAAAACTGTGCTTTTCATGTCGTTCTCAGAAGCAGTAAAAGCAGTGACTCCTAAAACAAGTATTTTTTAAAAAGTGTCTGTTCGTACGGTTGCCGTACGAACAACCCCCAGTGCTATTGGTTCGGTTACCGTAGTACAAGTACGTAACGTCTTAGGGTTAGGTTATAACCCAATATCGCAAAAATTTTTAGGGTTAGGGCAAGGTTTAGTCTTAGTCACGCGACCTAAACTGGCCAATAACTGACCTACCATGACCTAAACTGGCCATAATAGGGACGCTGCGTACGGACAGAATGTCAGTATATTGATACGGCAACCGTACAGATAGACACTGCCTATTTCAAAATAAAACAAGCTATAAAAATATATACATCGATATAACATATAAATAACTTGATTTATCTTAAATCTCAATATATCGCCCAGCCCTACAAAGTACACAATACTAACAATTGGGCTATTAACATCATAGTAAAATATCTACAATTTAGCCACAAACAAACTGAATGTAATGGGGGTCATCTAAAGTTTTAAATACACCATAATAGTTTTCCACATGCAGGTTCCCTGACACTTCATATAAGATAAAGGAACTCTTAATGTAGAGTTGATTTAATGGGAAACCTGTTATAAACTATATAGTAAAATGACTCTGTAATTTACTTATGTCTGTAGCTTTGTGTGTCACTTTGGGGAGGGGGGAGCTGACGAGCAGGCCTATAGTGCGAGCTGTCAATCCCTGAATAAAGACACCAAGAGAAGTCTCCAATGTTTTCTGGGAACAGCCGGATCAGATGACAGAACAGAGAGATATCGCCACAAAGGACGCCATTTACAATCACTGACTCATAAGCACAGACTGCAACTAATATTGTGCAATCAGCACAACTAAAGTCTCTCCAGCAATTTGTTATTATGATTATCATTCGGCTCCAACACAAACCTGGTGTGAAGAAAAATAGTTAATCTATAATGCTTGGACCATGAATATCACTTTAATATCCTCAAGGTCTTTTCTCTAATGCAGTCGGTATGAAGAGAAGCTAACAACATTGAAAGAGCTAAGAAAAGTGCACAGCATTGGGGGATTATGGGTACATACTCAAATGGTGGTACGTGTACTCCTAGGGGTATACGATGCCACTACAGGGGCTACTTAAGAGAGGGAGGGTGGAAAATTAACAAATAAAAGAATGAAAAATATGGAGAATTTTAAAATGTGCATTTTTGGTTTAAACTGATAATCATAATAATGAATGATGATGAAAATGATCTTGATTAGAACATGAACTGAAAATACAAAGGTCAGTCACGGTCCCACAATAGGCAGGAGATGACAGAGGCACTAAAAACTGTTTCTTTCCACCTATTTACACAGTTAGATTCTTTAAAAAGTGTGTTAACCCTCATTCATTCCATTATTATCCTCTATAGTTGTTTTTTTATAGTATTCTGAGCAAAATGTTGTAGCTAGACAAAAGGGGGTACTTGGTACCAGTTTGAGAACCACTGGTTTACATTATGCAACCAATCCACTTCCAGGTTTGTCCAGACAGGGATGGGCTTCACTTTAGCTCAAATTAGCAATTCATTGTATTAATAAAAAAAACAACTCCTTCAAATTACTTTCTACAGGAAAGGTGATGTATTGCCAGTGGACATTGAGAGGAATAATTTGGCAGAAACTATTTGATTATAACTTTTTCGATGTAACAAAAGGCCTATTTCTCTAAAATAATGTTCACAAAATGTGGTTTAAATCTGTGTTAGTGAGCGCTTCTGCTTTCCACCTCACAAGTGTGACATATAAGCTGCTGATTAGACAGACTGATTATTGCACAGGTGTGCCTTAGGCAGGCGTGGTTTAAGTTACTGATTAGATTTGTGTATCGATTGCACAGATCATTGTTTTCATGTTAACATTTCAAAACAGGATCTTCCCTTTTAAGTTTCAACAGTGAAGGCAATGAAAAATTATTTCAATAACAGTTTCCTTAAAAAAATAACCTTTGGAAGTAGGAAGTGTTTAATTTTGATTAAAAGCTCACCCGCACTTTCTTTCTCTCTCCTTTAATATGCCGTTTTTTTTTTTCGATCGGGGCCCTTGCCCAGCTTCTCTTTGGCAATTTTTCGAATAATACTTCAAACATAAGCAAAACACGAGTAAATATTGGACACAGTGTAGCAAATTTAGCTACAAACCACTCTCTAGAGAAGATGCAGATAATCAACCCTACGACTCTTTTCTTTATTACTTTGGACATAAATCATTTAATTAATTATTACATTTATTTGTTTATTTTGAGCAGGGACAATAAAGAAAAAGAAACAAAAAAACTCTTTGGGGCAAATTCACTAAAAATTTAGGGGTATTAAAACATGTGCAAACGTCAGTTCACACGCTAATAAGCCGTACAAACCCCAGGGAATCAGGAGTGTGCGGCTACTGCGCGTCGCAATGCGCCCTAAATCCATTTAGAGCAGGGGTGCTGGATTCCAGTCCTCGAGGGCTGGATTCCTGAGACTTTTAGATGTCCAACACACCTGAACCAACTGATTGGCTCATTATCATGCTTCTGCAGAGCTTGATGACAACAGATTTGTTTCAAAGGGGGGAATAGCAAATAAATTAATGCAGGGGAAGCAATGCAATTCATCAAAGCTGGATTTCATTGCTCTGTTTTTCCGTCTAAATTTAGCACGGCCCACAACCAGGTGGTAACTAGCTGTCACAGCTTTTTGCACAGTGATGGCAGCAGTAATATTTGTGAGGAGACAGGGCAGGGGAGAGGAAAGACGACAGAGGGATGCATTTTCAGGGTTAGGGTTTCGGCTCCCCACCGTGGATGCGGGTCACAGCACTTCTCCTTTCCACCTCACAGGTGTGGCATATAAGATGCTGATTAGACAGACTGATTATTGCACAGGTGTGCCTGTGGTCGGAGGCTGCTTCTCCTCCAGGAATCACTTCCGTCCACCTCACGAGTATTAAATATGGTACCGCGTATGAAGAACCTGGCCATTTTGTTGTTGGAGAGTTGCACTTTATTATTTGGCTGCACTATAAACATAAGCTCGCTACCCGTCCCGGTCGCCATGTTGGACTCTACCCATAGGCATGCACACACATCTCTTCTCCACGGCTCACTCTCACACACACACGCACGAGCATCAGCTGCGCACATGCACCCGCTCTGTCACTCACATCCCCGCACATTTCCTCACTGTGGGATGAATAAAGAATCTATCCATCCATCCATCTATCTATCTATCTATCTATCCATGACTTTGCTGTAATTCATCCATTTTTTTTATTAGCTTCCTCTACTAACACCTCCAATTCTGATACTTCTAATTATTTTTTCGCTTCTGCACACTCAGCTCTCCTTCAAGCTCCATGTTCAACATAACACGTGAAAAATGCTCATTTAAATAGGGCGGTCTCCACCACTTCTGCACGTGCACTAATCATTGCTGCAATCTTAGCGAATTCCTCGCAGCAGGTGAGGAAACTGCATCATTAAAGGATTTAGAGAAGCAACTGGTTTACCACCCTTTATTTCAGATATTAGTAAATCCGCCCCTTAGTGTACAAGGAAACTCCAACAGAGAAAACAATCAAAGATCTTCAAAATAATATATACGATCCATGTACACTTTTACTTGCAATAATATGTTGGTTTGAAAAAGAGTGGGAAGAAGAATAAATGCCTTTTTTAATCCCACCCTTATTTCATAATTATACAATTTTCATCATATTGCTTCCGTCTGTTTGGAGTTCTAGAAATACACAAACAAATACTACACACAATAGAAAAAATTGACTAACTAATAATTGGTAACTTAAGATATACAAGAATACAATGCAAAACACCAACAATGGTAATAAATTAACATATAAAGACAAGACTGGCGAATGGTTGCAATAGGCCAATTAGTTGCTTTACGCCACAATTTAGTTTGAAAATTCAGTTGTGTCTGCCATTATGTGTCTGCTGCATGATCCTATAAAAACCCTACTCTTTGCTTGACAACAAAAAACTGAAAATCTTGTGATGAATGTCAAAGTTTTGCTCTTTGTGTCTTAATGGCTTACCTTAATTTCTATGTACGCATCATTTCCATGGGTCCATGGAACATTCTAGTTCCATGTTACCAAAGTGGTGCTAAATGAAACATCACATCTGACTTTACAAAGAAAGATTAAATTTTAGAAACATAAATTGTGGTTTTAGGAGATCTTCCTCAGAAGAATACATCTTTTGTATCATTCTAAGTAGAGAGACATCTGCTGGTCTAAAAATTATCCACAGCTCTTAAAAGTGCATTATTTTAGTCCGCATCAAACAGACTTCCTATTTTCTTCCAAACAGGGGAAAAGCTCATTAGGGACAGGACAAAGCTTACACTCAGTCTTGGTTTGGAACCACTTGATGAGGCTCCACTGGCACAGCAACCAAAACCGACTGGGGAGCAACAAATAAGTTCACAATTGTGTTCAACGACCGCCACATCAAATGCAATATCTTGTCAAAAAAAACAAAAAAAAAAAAAACATTGAATGGTATCCTGGCCTTTGTTTGAGGTCTTACCTTCCATCTTTAATCACAGAAATTTGATATCCATGTGGTAAAGTTAACAAAAACTCCACCATGGGCTTCAGAATGTTCTCTTTGGCATCCATGCCTGATGTCTGTTCCCCATCAGGTGGGACGTTCCTGAAGATGTGGCGTGGAGCAGGTTCAGGGGCCTTTGGCGGATGTGGGGCGTGCGCCTTCATCCTCCTCCTGGGAAATATGACATTTGAACACAAACAGAAACCATTATTAGTGAGGATGCAGGAGGCATCATCACATCATCCACTTTCATTAGACATTTCAACTTTTAAGCTCTTCATCCCCAGCCGTTCTTTAACTGATTTTGACCATTCATGTTCAGATAGTACCTGCTATTGCTAGGTTAATGCTTAGCTAATGCTTGGTTAATTCTATTGCTAGGTGAACGCTATTGCATGGTTAATGCTAATACTAGGCTAATGCTACTTCTAGGCTAACGCTAGGCTATTGTTAACATTAAACTAATATTAAAGCAAAATTAATGCTAGTGCTGCGTTAATGCTAACACTAGGCTAATGCTATTGCTAGGCTAACGCTAAGTTATTGTTAACATTAAACTAATATTAAAGCAAAATTAATGCTATTGCTAGGTTAATGCTAACACTAGGCAATGCTAATGCTAGGCTCATGCTATCTTCATGCTAATTCTAGCTAATAACAATAATAATAATAATGCTAAAGCTAGTTAATGCTAATGCTAATTATGCTAATGATAGCGAATAGTAATGATAGCTAATGTTAATGCTAACTTGTGAAAATGGATGAATGGATCTTCTGAATTCGCTTAGCGTACCGAGATGTTGGTCAGCACCTGCATACTCACTTCCATTTTCTTTAGGAAATGCAGAAATTATAGTTAGTACTATGTTGGGGGATTCAGAAATGTACTTCTTTGTGCAAGTTCTCATCAAAAACATCACATTACTAAAAATATTAATCTAAGGTCATTGAACCCAACCAAGTGATAAAACACTGCATCATAAAACAAATTGAATGAGACTCAGCCTTTCGATCTGACGCAATTGTTTCAGTGGAATCACATCATGAAAATGTAATTACACAGAAAATCTAATTTCCTATGTTGTTCTTCCTGAGATCCTGTGTCTGAGTTACATAACATACCAGCCAAATGAAAAACCAACACCACTGCACAGCTATGACTAGAGGAGCAACTTGACTATCGATGACGACTTATTTCGGTGTTTGAAACAATTGCACTTTACCTTCAGTGACAAAGTCTATAGATACAGTGTGCTTAAAGTCTCTTAAGTAACTGCATGGTATGCATTAGTTTCTGCTGAGTCGTAATGTCATAACATCTGCTGAGATATCCAATCACAGCCTTGTAACTTATACTTTTACAAGAACACTGTTCCAACATTTAGTCAATAAGTGACTTCAAAGAGCCTTTTGTGAAAGGTTCGGTTTTTAAGAAAACTGATATAATCTCATTCCAAGTATGAAGAGTTAATTACAGCCAAAAACAGAGCCAAGCAAGGCAAAAAAAAAAGAAAAATAATTAATTATATATGTATTATAAATCAGCAAAACAAATATTAATAATTATACACACGCAGAAAAAGAGGAGGTTGTAAGATGACTGAAAGACAAGGTGCTAATGAATGATAAGGTGCCAAATGTTTAACCAAAGTTAAAAAATATAAAAAAAATACAAAATAACAATAACAATGAATAAAAAAAGAAAAGAAAAAAGTATATGTACATTTAGAAACAGATATTTTTTATGGGCAAAAAATAACTATAATAATAAATATATATAACAAATATATATAATAAAGTGTTAGCTATGTTATTTGTGAGCCTTGTATCAACTAAAAAGTAGATGCTGTTCTTTTTAGAAATACTAAACATAAAATTCAAACCATACTAAACCGTGTTCTGCCATGTGACAAATGTCAGTGGAATTTGGCACGACTCCACTATCTATATGTTTGACCTTGGCTCAGCAGTGCACGTACTCAGCTGGACAAAGACATCAGTTCAGACAAATCAAACATTTCCTAACGTCTCACAATCACATATATCTACTCAATCTGTTTCTACAAATTTCAACTAACAGATGGAGTGAATTATCAGTCTTTGATAAGAAAAGAAAATCATCCAACTCACGTCAAGAGAAGTCCTTGAGATGATTAAATGTTCCAAAAGTGTTTTGTTATAGAGCACAATATTTAAAAATCCTCTTCCTGGGACCAACCACTGTCTCCACCCCCCCCCCAAAAAAAATAATGGAAGACTGTGCAAACCAATGATCAGGTGTTAACAGAGTATTCATCAAGCTGCTCCTGCCTCAGTGCAAAGGCACAAACAGTAAGAAGAGGGAGGAATGCACATAGGCTTAGCACAGTGAGCGGACTCTAACCTGACAAAGTTAACCATTAACAGCTAAGGTGGATATCACTCAGAAAGACGCACAGGGCCATTGACTTGTTATTATGGGATGGAAGAATGGTATTCAATGGATGAATCATAAGAATGACAGAGTACACTTAAAGGGTTGAACAGGGTTGATTATTATCTAGTTGGGAGTCAAATGACAGTGTGATGTCATATTGAAAAACTACCTGCACATTAGTCAACTATAGCGCACTTGTAGGACCTTCATCTCTATTAAAGAGTGAGGGGATCCTTTCATTATGGATCAATGCAATCTGTAAATCTGTGATATTCTTCATGTTTTTTTGGGTCATGGAGATAAACAAAAGTGGGCTCTGTAAAAGTGTGGGACTGGGCCTGGGCCCAGACTTAACACAGTTGCCAGTATCCTCCTCTCCCTCTCACTTGTTTGCCTCACCGGTACCCACTTCACTCTCCCTCTCTCCAACACACACAAGACTCCTTTAGGAAAACCTTAGTCCCCCACTGAGTTAGAATGTGTGTAAACGAGGGAAGAAAAAAAAAAAAAAAGGGGGAACGAGCAAAGAAGACGAAGGGAATGAAAACAGGATGCCCTGCTCTGGCACAAGGGGCAGTAAGAGCTGAGCCGTTACAGAGACTGAGTTACACACCCACACAGAATGGACGGCTAATTGGTTCTTCCTCCTCTCAGGTTCCGTCTCTGACTGAACACCATTACAAAATGAAAACTTCCTTAATCGACTCTTCGTAGACAAAAACACTAAAAAACAACCAATGGAATATGTGAGATAATAAGCCTTTTCACACTCTGGAACTGTGCATGTGCGACTAGGGGGGTCATAGGTCGAGAGGCATATAAAGGTTTACCAGCTCGGTTGGTCTGCTGAAACTGCCAACCTAATACGCGCTTGTCATTTTAGTCCAGAGATTGTTTAGTGTTTTAATAGTAGGGGTGTGTATTGCCTGGCATCTAGCGATACGATTCATATCCCAATACATAGGTCACGATATGATACAATATACTGTATACCAATATTAAAGTATAAGGCGATTATTGTGATTTTTTATTTTAATACAGTATATGAATCAATCCAAGAATCACGCAACGTATTATCGCAATATATCACAGAATGGATTTTTTTCAACACCCCTATTTAATAGTGTTTATATTATTCATATTACACATATTCAGACTTGAGGGGGGGGACCAGGGTTTTCCGCTGATGCCACTTTCTGCCGATCTAAGCACTTTTGAAAACCGATGAGAGCTGCAGTATCAAAGCAAGGGCAGTCGTCTCACTTCTACACAGGTTACCCCGGGTTGATGAAAATCACTGACTACCTGGGTCTCCAGCGGATGGAATTCGGACTCTACCTGGAAATGATGGACATATCTTAGCACATTTGTAAAACCGATGGGAGAAGCAGTATCAAAGCGACAGACCTCCTCTGCTTCACCCAAGCTTTTAACTTATGATTGTTATGTATTTTCTGGATTCACTTTTATTGTAGTTAGTTTCTTTTTTGACTTCTGTAGTTTTAACAACTGTAAACTGTCTTTGAGCTTTTGAAAAGTGATTATAATTAACATGTATTATTATTATTATTATTGTTGTTGGGACAAGCAAGATTTTCCAGTGTGAAAAGGACAGTACGAGTTCTCACTTTGAAAGGTACATTTAGGAGGTACACCATTCACTAACCAGGTCCATGATTATTTTTTATTTAAGCTATTATTTTAATTCAAGTTGCACATTTGTTAATCAGCTGGTCACTGTTGAAAGCCAGGAAAAACCAGAATTTTCAGCTCATGTGCAGCATTAGCTTTAGCAGCTAAAACGGTCTTTCTGCCTTTGAAACCCATACCACATTTCCGCAAAAAATCTTTCAAGGAATCAACGCTTCAATGGGAAAAATGATGTAAATCTGTCAGACTCACTGTCTACACTGTCAGCCATGGCAAGTTTTATCCCTTTTGACCTTTGACCTCATGCACGAGAACTGAACGAGAGCAAGATTTCCGAGTGTAAAAAGGCTTTATTACATCAAAAGATTTCCGATTTTATATTAAACAATAATGCAATGCATATGTTTAAAATGGAGATTTGCAAGTATAAACAACAATATAAGGACAGAATCGGACTAATGTTTACATTAAACAGTAAAATATTTACAGTTAAAAGGGCAAATATTGCATTTAATGTGTATTAAGCTAATAAGGTATTGCACATATAACTAAGAGTATAATGTACAGTGCAGGCCAATATTGCATTATGCAAGGGTGTGTGTGTGTGTGTGTACCTGTTAATCATATTAGCCCCACTGTCAAAACATGTGTCGGGCCAAATGACTTCATGACCCAATACTCCCCTGCTCACTCTGATCATGGCACTCAGGTTAAGTCATGCCAGGAGGCACAGGGATGTCTGTCTGGTCGCATGTGTCACAGATCTACAAAGTAGTACTATAACCCTTAATGTAAGATAAATAAAAATATATACTCAGAGAAAACAGAAACATAGTGCAAGAGAAATAAACCTAATCTCTCTATAAAAGTAAGGAAGCTCTGTCTGTCTGTGTCCCTCAAATGACTCTGCAAATCAGGCTCAGATTGACCTGAGACTTTCAACATGGCTGCTGCTTGGTTCAAAGGTGTGCAAAGTTGGATTTGTTTAAAGAGAAAAGATACTGTGCATAAATTATTTCATAAAATTGTCCACCGGGAGCAGCGCGACCACAGTCACGTGCGCGCCAGAGCCAATCACTGCAGAGCTCCACTCTGGTGCAGAAAAGAGATACAGCTGCAGCAGCGAGAAAAACACACCGGGAGGAAAGTTACCTGGATCCAGAAAATTGATGCCTTTTGGTAATGTAACTTTCATATAATTTTAATTAGATTTACTTTGGCTATTTATGCATTTATTTTATTGTAGAATATTATGTTTAATGTTAAAAATTTAGGAAACTCATTGATTAATAATAATCAAATAAATATTGTTTCTCTCATCCTTCTGCTGCTGACTTGTTCTTTGAGTAATATCCCTTGATGAAGCTTTATGACATTACACACTACAAATTGAGTAATAAATCATATCAGAAGTGAATAGGTTGGACAAAACATGCACAGGTTGAATACTCCTCCCACAGAGCACATGTCAAAACTCAAGGCCGACGGGCGCCAGAGCATCCAGTCAGGCCCACAATAATATTCTGTTTAATACAACCAAAAATGAACTTTTTTGTAAGTGCAGATAAAATATGATAGAGGTTGCAGGTAATAAATTATTTCAAAAGGCAGAAAAATTCCCGCACATTATCAACAGAATTCTGCCAAAGTACCTTGCCACTTTCCATACATAGTTGCAAAGTCAAGGAATTTTGACCACTTGCTTAACATTTAGAATTTCTTTGAATTTGTGCTTTTCCTTCACAAAATCCCAGTTGCACATTCTTCTCTGGCACACTCTCCTTTTTATACTGGACACTGGTAATGACACACATCCTGGTCACTCACGCTCCATTTCACCCACACCACTGTTCTTGCTCCGTAGCCTGCATACCTCTTGGGTGTCAAGGTGTCCCCATGGCAACATATATTTACGCTCCTTGGACTGCAGAAGAGAGCAGACTCGGAACCAGTGGCAGCTGTGACTGTGAGAAACACAAGCGAACACATGCAGAAGGACAGTACAAAGAGACAAGAGTCTAAAGTGACCTCTGGAAAGGGTTTGTTTACGGTTTCCAGCATAACCAACCTTTATTTAAATATGCCATGATGCCTTCCGTAGATTAGCAACAATGTGTTTAAATCTCACCTAGTAATTAAGGTGGGATTTAGTCACTCTTTCCTTCTGTTAACACCTTTCTGACCACATCACTCACTTCACTTCATCAAAAGAGTATGCATACAAGTACAAGTACATTGTGATTTGATGACACAGAATGAACAGAATCCAGGGCAAGGAAGGCTGGAAAAGTGAGACAAGGTACCAGGTGGCACAAAGCCTATGGTAAATGGAGAATATGAAGAAAGGGGTAAAAATGGGTGGAGTGCAACACAAGGGAAAAGAGGGAGGAGTTGAATGTAGGCAGCAGAACGGCAGAAATAACAATTAGCATGTACTCTATATTCCCAAAGCTCCATGTTCATTAGAGGAGAAGGTGCTGCGGGGTGACTTATTAAATACTCACTCGTGTTACAGTCACTGTACCTAAAACTAAAGTATTTGAAATCAGAATATTTGGTGTTGAGTGTTTAAACGTGCAGTATTATGCGATTTTTTTCACCCACCTCCATTGGTTCTAAGGACCGCAACAACATAGTATTGAGGGTTTCTTTTTCCCAAACTCGCCTGTTTTCTGGCGTTTTAGTCCTCTGAAAAGTCACTTTCAGAGTGCTCCTAAAAAACAGGCCATTTTGAGCTGACTTTTTACAAATTGTAGAATAACAAGGGAGGGAGGAAACAGAACTTTTGAAAATTTTGGCACTCTGAATGAGGCTAAAGGGAAGTACAGTATATCACTGTAGCAAAAACCATTATATAAGTGATTTTTTCATAACACTACCCCTTTAAAGGCAGCAAGGTAACTTTGTATTATTTTATTATTTCAGTTATCATGGCAGAAGTCAAGCTAGCAGCTACAATAAAATTGTATGAATGAGCAATGTTGTCACAACAAGTTTACCATCTCTACTTTATCAGCCCATCCCACTGGGTTTATTAGAGGGAAGGAATCTGTCCAATCCACACCCACCCACCCACCCACACACACACACACACACACACACACACACACATACACACACGTGTCTGTCTTCCTCTCAAACAAACACACATACCACAGTGACGAATATATGAGAGCCAGCTTCCAGAAATAAATACAGAGGCGCTCATAGCAGCTGCAGGGTACAGACAGATGAAGTCTACCTGTACACACTGAACATGAACACATACACACCCCGCCGGGTTTGGTTTAGCAGGGACAAAACTAGGAAGAAAGCAGAGTTGAGCAACCCATCCGTCTATATAGTACATCAACCCGTTCTGAAACAGCGCTTATCGACACGTTATACCAATTGTTCACCTATTAAAACAGTTCCCTGTGGTCTAAATGACATATCTGTGCTGTGGTTGGTCAAAACACAACATGAATTAAGCAAGTGGGGAGATTTAAGACCCTGTATTATTGAGGTCTTTGAGAGCGTTTCCATTTTGGGGGGTGTGTTCCTGGATTTGCATAGAACCTCCCCCTTCCCCGCCCGTCTTCCATGGGTGGCACACACTAAAGGTGCGTTCACACCGAACGCGACTGAAGTGACTCGATTACATTCAAAATGTAAAATGTAAATGACGCAACTTCAAGAGGTCCTGCATGACCTTGTCTCTCAAAGTTGAAATATTTGAACTTTTCAAGCGACAACTCTCCCATCATTTACTGTCTGTAGAGCCGAGACAGCAGCCCCTCCCTCTCGCTACAGTGACACGGCTGCAGTCGGAGGCTTCCTTAATATACCGGGGCCAAAATGAAAGCGGTTAACTTCTTGAATAAGCCTGAGTAAACTCATCCTTTAGTAACTCCGTAAGTTGATCATTTAAACCGTAAAAGCCAGCCCTCTCTCTCCCCTGTCACCCAGCTCTGCGTGCAACAAATGCACGTGCAATGAAGTGACCAAAAAGCACCACTATCTTTAAGCGACTCATCACAGGCGATTGAAAGTGACTGCGTCGCTACAGTCGCGTTCAATGTGAAAAACAATGGCGGACTTTCGCAAAAGTTTCATCAGGTTGCAGGTGGAGTCCATGGGTGGAGTCACCAGCGGAGGGGAGGGTATTTTCTTTCCCGATTTAGCTTGTGACATCACAAAGTTAGAAAATTTGAAACAGAGGAATTTTCGCTGTGTTATAAGGCTTACACAGACCACAAACAAACAACTGGATGGTTTCATTTCACATTTTGTGTGCCGGTGGACACTCAAGTTATCTCATATGTGATCCCAAAACTGCAAAAGCGGATTTTTCATAATATGTCCCCTTTAAAACCATGTTGTTAGGCTGTTCTTGTAATGGAACGCCACAGTGAATCTTATCAAATTCATGTGTTCAACAGTTATTCAATTAAATTAATCCTTTTTTTTTAGCTGCTATTGTTTTGTTTTGTTTTATTTCCTAAACTGACCAAATTAATTACTCAGTGTTGTAGCATCTTACCATATAGTTCAGTGGTTCTCAAACTTCTCTTGCGCCCCCCTTTGAAGAATCTCAACAAAATTCAATAAATGGGGAAAAAATTTAATCTTTATAGAACAAGGTAAAAAATGGGCAATCACATATTTTAGAACAGTAATAATTAAGTTTTTTCGGTGCAAAGAAAAACATATTTCTTTCATTTTTAATGCTCAATGTTCACCAAGGCCGTTCTCACCACTGCCACATACAACGTTGGTGTGTTTTAGTTACTGTTTACAGTTCAGGAATATGCTTATAAAAACAACTGCATCCACACCCTCCCATTTTAAAACATGGAAAAAGGGAACTCCATGAGTCCAGCAGAGTTGATCTTGTGGCTGACCATGAGCCTTCAGCTTCTAAATAAAGACACTTTTTTTTTGAAGATGTTTAGTTACTGTATTTAAACTGTGTTCAACCAAGAAAGAAAAAAATCCCCTAAACACCAGCTGACAAATAGAGTGCAGAATTTAAAATAAAGAAATCTGATATTAACTCAATAAAGACACCAGAATAAACGGGTAGGTGTGAAAACTAGAGAAAGACCCACATTTTCATTGAGTGGGCCCAGCATTAATTCATTAATTTTCCTTGCACACAATAGAGAACTTCCTTCAATGGCACTTAAGGGAGCACCAAGTGTTTTAGAAGAGGGAAAGAGGGTTTTACCAGCCTGTTATTAATCTCTGGGTGTGGACACACTATAGATATCATATAACAGATTTATGGATAGACTAAAAAATTTGTGCTTTGCAGTTAAATAGTCAAATGGACCCAAATATACCCAACAAAAAACAATCCACACATTTAAAAAATAGAAAATAATATCACAAAGAATATCTGCATTTTGTCTTGCTGCAGTTTCCCAACAATTTAAAGCAAATACTGGGAAAAAAAAGCCCTAATGTAAAAAACTGTTTTTCATTGGGAGACAAAACAGTGAGACCACACTAAACGTATACTTTTTCTGATGGCCCACAAGGTTTCAACTCTAAAAACAACTGATAACAGAGAAACCCGCCAATAAACCAACAACAAGATAGTAAAACGCAGATGAGAAAACACACATTGAGAGAAGAGGCTGTGAAGTCAGTTTCATTCATCCTGGGGTTATTGCAATAAGCCCCTCACTTCCTTATTGTTCTGTGGGGAGTGTGTATTATAAATTAAACTGTGTGCACCAAAACCACATCAATCGGAAGTTTGAACCCCACTCCACTCACAACTAAACAGACACACAAACAAAAGGAACAGAAACCACAGGAAACACCACTGGGTTAAATAATGCCTCTCCAAACTCTGACAGAAGATTAAACCAAATAGACGGTAATAAAAATTTCCATTTTTTTTTCCCAATCAGTGCCAACTAGAACCTTTATTTGTTTACACAGGACAAACAGCGCAGGGGACTAGACAGGTCATCAACCCTTTGAAGACCCTAAAACACAAGAGACAAATACAGCATGCCTGTGTGCACAACTACAGGGCTAGTTACTGTCCCCCCAATTATCCTTGCAGACTTGTCTTTGTACTATGGAAAAAACTACAGTACCTGGAAGAAAAAAAACTATACACACCAAAGAACAACTAAATGTAGACTGCAGGATTGGTAGCACACACTTCTAAGTAACGGATTACAAAGTACTCATGTTACTGTCATTGAGTTGCTTTAATGGGCAATTGTACTTTTTTTGAGTACATTTTGAAATCAGTAACTTTACTGTACTTAAGTATATTTTAAAAAGAAGTAAAGTAATTAATTTCTACACCCAACCGTTGCTAAGTAAATTATTATTATTTGTATACAATGATCAACGGACATGTGAAACTACAACAGTGAGCTCTAATCAGGAGGCACTAATTACTATGTCTTTTCCATTTATTTCCAAAATTAGATTCTTTAAAATGTGTGGTTATCACTCATTCATCCCATTATTATGCTCTATAGTTGTTTTTTTTTATAGAATTCTTAGCAAAATATTGTAGTCAGACAAAGGGGGTACTTGGATCAGAAATAAGAGAAAGGGGGTACTAGAGCCCAAAACATTTGAGCACCACTGCCTTAAACCACAGCACTGTACTGATTTCAGGTCAGCAGTTAATTTAAGTCACATTTAACCATAATCCATCTGTTCTTAGTCGTGCCATTTCTAGTCCAACGTCATGATCCCAAAAACTCATTTTAAAACCCGGGGTGACCTAGCGTCCCAGGCGGTGGTGCCAAGACTCTGGAATAGCCTACACCAGTCCCTCCGTGAGCTTGACTGTGTGGACTCTTTTAAAAAACATCTGAAGACCGCGCTTTTCAGATGACTAGTAAATTTTGCTTTGAGTACTATTTAATTTAGCTACTTTTTACTTGTAATTTGAGTATTTTATGTATGACTTACTTGTTTTTGTACAATTGCAATCAAGTAACGGCACTTTTATTACTTGGGTAGAATATATTAGTACTCTGTACAAACTTTCCTCTAAGTAACTCTGTGTGATTCCACGAGCTGTGTTCTATCTGTATAGTTAAGGCACTTCTTAATTTGTAATCATGAGAATGAGATCTAATCACAATGGGAGTTGTCAGTAATTGTCACTAACACAAATGTCACAAAACAGAGGGCTGATTAAAAAAAGAAGAAAATTAGGGCCCATAGCCAGCTGACTCTGTGCCTGGTTTGCTTTGTCATTAGGCAAGAGGACTCCCTAAATACTTGAAATGAATACTATTAAGGTTTCTAGGTAAAGGGACCTTTACTCCTAACTGCACAGTTGAGTTGAAGGCCTAAACATTAGGCTAAAAAGCAAGCCAGATTTCATTGGCAAAATACTTTGAGAAATGATATCTGAAACTAGGCTTTTAAACCGATCTGATCGGGCTATATCGGATCGGCCGATATTTTGCATTTTATGCAATCGCTGTATATGTCTTAATTTGCAGATCCGATCAATGACGTCATTGTCGTGATGAAAACTTTTTTATAGATGCTTCATTGCACTGTTTTTATCGTCTCATTTACCACCGAAGAGTTGTTGTTACGTGACACAGCTGAGCTGAGCACCAGACTTTATTCCCCAGTCTTACTGGCTCTGAAAGTGGGGAACAGCGTCTGCTGTTAGCGCCTGTGTGTGCGCGCGTGCTTCTTTTGTTTATTCACCTCAAGCATGTTAAAAGTGAGAGTCCTAAGCAGAGCGATGCCTCCCGTTTACTTTCGCTTTCATAGCGGACACTTCGGTCCGACAGCCACGGAGTAGCGCCAGGGAACAGTTACAATCAGTTCCATTTTTAGTAACCGTTATAAAGCCTCATATCACCCTTTAAGATGATCTGACATGTAGAGTTTTAGTGTGTTTTAATCATAGTTGTGTCATTTTTTTGCTTGTTTTTTGAGTCAATTTGTGTAATTTTTATTGTTGTTTTGTCTGTTTTTGGAGTCATTTTGTGTACTTCTTTGTGGTGTTTTATGTGTTTTTTGGAGGTCATAAAATGCAAATAAAATTCATTTAAAAAGTTATTGTAAAATGACAAAACTGACCTTCACATACTTCACATTTAACACACAAAATACACACAATCAGGAGTTGTGTAAATTAGTTACTGTTGACAACATGTATCCTCCCACTGTTTGAAATTCTCAACACCATTATATTTGGCCTTTGTATCCAACAATCAGCGATGATTATCATGTTATTTGTTTGAGGGTATCAGGTGATGTTGCCAACACTAAACTTTCCCGCTGTATTTATTAAAGAAGGCCACTCATATAATAAAAACAGACTTGCTCTGTTCACACTTGGCAGTCAGATCCTTCCTGGTTTGCATGTGTTCCCCGTCATACAGACCAATTTCCTTCTTACATAAATTCAAAGACAAATTTCACCAAATTATTATCCCAAAAAAAAGCACTATTGTATTGGAAACCAAACATCCATAGCAGGGTTCTCACCAGGTATGGACATACTTTTGATCGATTTCATGGCGAACGGATTTCGACATGCCTAAAGCTGTATTAAACATAGTAGCGTGTTGGGTAACACAAAGAAGATTACTGCTCATCTTGTCCGTCACCATCCGGACATAAAGCTAGAGAAAGCAAGATAAAACACCCAGCAGCAGACCAATGGACCCTGGATGAGACACTGAATAAACCTATCCAGGTAATGAAGCCAGTCAAGGTGTCTACGTGTGTTAGTTCCTTATCAGGGCTATTTTTTGGACAAATTCACCACAAACTAACAGTACTATTGCTCAATAAAATACTATGTTTTCTTGTAATTTATTGAAACAGGGACTATTTATGCTGTAAAGGCCATTTTTATCACACTTCTGACAACAGGGAGACAATAATTAGCAACATTTTACAAAAGAGAAGTAATCACATAAAAGTTGTACTTATCTAAATTTCACTCATTGTTTGAATTTGTAGATTAAGCCTTCAGGAACCAATGTTCTATACACATTTGTTCCCACAAATGAAAAAGCATATGAAATTATGGAGAGTATATTTATGATAGAAAGAGGTGATACACCGATTTGAACAAAAATGAGAAGGGGTACAAAAAGATTGGGAACCACTGTTTTAGATTACAGATTCAAATCTCAATTGACCTTTTTGGTGATAACTTAAGGGTTGAGACTGCATAACTCACAGATTTCTTATTATTTTGGTGGAGAGACTGCTGAGCATAGAAACTTCCAGGCTGGATATTATTGTCTATACAGAATACAATCAATCAACTGACATGAGAACAGTTTTAGACAGATCATTTTTCACTGTACAATTTATTTTAAACCACCCTATTGGTATTATATTACTCCCACTGACATTGATCTTAAACTAGAACTGGGCCAGGAGGAAACACACACAACCACCACACCTTGTTTGTTTTTGTGATGCCATAAACATACAGTAATGGACTGTGTTCGACACATGACAGAAAAATAACGGGCGTGTGTCTGAAGTCTATTTATCATGTGTCAGTGGCAAAAACACCCAAGACTTTAAAGTACTTTAACCACACCCAAACATGCCACCGCAGACACAGGTATTATGGGAATCAGCTGCTGCCCTGCTTTGTCTCTACATCTACAGTTAAAAACACACGTGCAGCTCAACTGTGTTTTACTCTCACAATGCTGATGAGTGAGTGTGAGTTGCTAGAACGCCCTCTCTGTTGTTCGTTACACTAATATTGTCAATGAGCCTTTCAGCTTTCAATGGCCTGGCAAAAACGCGGCCCACAGAGCAGCCTCATGTCCTACAAGGAATGACACCCAACATCCATTTTTCTGTAATCTCTTACAACGGCAAACACAAATAACAGAAAATATACACGTTCAGTGTCTTTCAAAAAAAGTTATAAGAAACAATAGCATATATATTCATTTTCTAATTGTATTAGGTGGGCAAGGATTGTTAAAGGGGAAGATTATTATGCTGGAATAGTCCTCACATCAACCACAATATATCAATGTTTATCTATAGCCATCCATTCTACCGACGACAATTAATTTTATAAAATAAATGTCAAAATGTGGGAATATTAATCAAAATTGGTATTAGCGTGATGGATGAAAATGGTTTAATATAATAAAGCTTTTATTCTGCTTACGTTATCATCAGCAGGAAATAAACAATATGAGTAAACTAAAGACTATTAATAATAATTTATCAGTCCCAATCTTAAAATATTTTAAATCTGATGTTATTTACAACCCCAGTGGAAAAATGTGAGCTTTTTTAATGGGTTTTTTTTAAACCAACTTTTTTTTTCTTTTCTTTCTTTTAAAATGTATTTTCTTTATCTGAGAAAGATTGTTTGATAAAATAGAAATTGCCAATTGGAACATAGATTATAAATTAATAAAACCTTTGGGCTTTTGTACGAAAAAATAAATAAATAAAATAAATATATGGAAGAACCATAATAGTTTTTCAATGGAAAAAAATAAATAAAATAGAACTATAATAATAATAATAATAATAATAATAATAATGTATTACAAGGATGTTAAGTGAAATTGCTAATTGGAACATAGATTATAAATTAATAAAACCTTTGGGCTTTTGTACGAAAAAAATAAATATATGGAAGAACCAGAATAACTTCTCTATGGGAAAAAAAAAAAAAAGAAGAACTTAAAAAAAAAAAAAAAAAAAATAATAATAATAATAATAATAATAATAATAATAATAATAATAATAATAATAATAATAATAATAATAATGTTTACGATGATGTTAAGTGAAATTGCTAAATGGAACATAGGTTATAAATTAATAAAACCTAAATAATATTTATTTTTATTTTTCCCGTTTTTACGTTTCCGTTTGTTTCCGAAAACAAACAGAACTAATAAATAAATAAATAAATAAATAAATTTAAAAAAAATTTAAAATGTATTCGAGGGTGTTAAATGATGTGGTAAAACTTACCCCAAAGGAGGTTTGGAAGACTCGGTCATGGCAGTGAATATTTTTCCAACGTCCCTCCAACATGGGCTTTCCCAGTGTCTTTAAACGCAGCACATTCCCAGTGTCCGCTTCCACCTGTGGTTAATAAAACAACACCGTTACATTTGTTTTTCCTTCGCTACGCTTTCAAACACGTTTAAAGTGTTGCTTTGGCTTCAATAAAAAACAAACACATGCGGCTAAAATGACTCAACAAGTGACAGAAGCGCAGCAATATACGTCCTTAGAGATGATACACAACACACGAGAGACTTTATAATATATATTATATAAATAAAACAGAGAGAAACTCACATCAGTCCAAAATGTTTACTGAACAACCGCGTGTAAAATGTGGAAGACGCAATGTCAAATCCACTTCTTTTAATCTTCGTATCTCTCTGAAGGTTGCTCAGGTTTGCGTCAAGCATTGGGTCATGTAGGAACAGACCTTCCGGAAACCTGTTTCAAAATAAGAGTCTCCGTAAACCGCACAATGTACACGTAATGATTTTTCTAACTGTAGAAATAATTGTAACTTCTACAATACTAAACAGCAGTAAACACCTACTCAAAATTAGAAACAGGATTTTTAGTTCACATCTGTGTCCACAGTTGTGCAAAATTAAAAGCAAAAAAAAAAAAAAAAGAACAAGTTAAGTATAAACCCTAAAAAGGTTGACATTAGGACTGGGTGATATATCGAGATTCAAGATGTATCGAGTTTCTATTTTGCAATATGGAAAAAATCTAATATCAGTCGCAAGGTGTATCGTTTAGGGTACGAGTGTCTACTTCACACTAGATTGTTCTGGTTTGTTGTGTGCAATTTATTGTTCTTTTCCAAAAAATATTGTATCGTATCGTTACCCGCAAGCTAATTCATCCCCATTCCTAATTATGATCCATATTAATCTCCTAGTGATATTAGAACAAAGAGAGGAACTGAGAAAACAAGAAACGCTTCCACAAAGCCAGGTTTCAGCAAATACTAAAATCATACACTGTATATGTACTCTGAGCTGTTTAAATTATACAGTAAATCCATTATTTTTGTTCAGCATTCTGTTGGTAGGGTCTGTGTTAAGTATCCTGGGAGAGAGGAAGATATAACATGGGATTATTTATTTGATATTAAGCCTCTGACCAACTGTAAGTTAATTTACTGTTATGTTTATATATATATATATATATATATATATATATATATATAATATATATATATTATATATAATATTATATATGTTTGGTGTTTATTTTAGTGTTATTGTTCTTTGTGTAATGTTTTGTTGTACATAGGCCTGGTGTTTTGTTTAATACATTTATATTTTTGCCCCTTATTTTTTTTGACAGTTTCCCCTGCTTCCTCTCTAACATGAATTGACATAAGTATATAAAGCAAAATTACACAAGGCGAAGACGTGTGAGCTCGTTTGACGTAGAACGTTAATGTAGAAGTGAAAAGTGTAGTGAAGGTGAGGACATTGTGTAACTTGAACAGTCCCGCTCAGGCCCGCCTACGTCCGCCAGATCCTCCGTCAATCAGATCAGCCTCACCGGAACTCATGGAGCACCAGCTGGGAAGCGACACAGCAGAGAATAATGCTCTGAACACACACACGCACACACACGCACATTCAATTAAAGCATTTTTCAACCTTTCAAAATATTTCGTTTTTGAAGTGTTATGTCTTGAAATTATTACTTTTTATGTTATTATGACAAATTGTCATCTGACCACTAAAACACTGTGTTTGCTAAATCAGATCTTCCCGTCGGTATAATACCTAATTAAAAATTCTATTATGATAATTCAAACATTTTTCTCCCAACATGCATTGTGGGAAAGTACTTACCGTAACTTAAATGGGTTTACTACTGTTCACCACAAGAGGTCAGTAATAGACCAACAACATGTGTGTAGCTGCTGAATACTCTGAATTACCTTCCATATCTAGCTATCTATCTATCTCTTCTATCTATCTATCCATCCATCCATCTATCGATCCATCTATCTATCCATCATCCATCCATCATCCATCCATCCATCCATCCATCCATCCATCCATCCATCCATCCATCCATCCATCTATCTATCTATCTAAGCTTGGAAATTTCAGGAATATTTTTTCATGGGCATTCTTCACGTATGTCTTCTCACACTATATACAGATATATGGAGAATTTCTTTGAACATTAACTCATATGAGATGCCGTCCTGACGACCACTTGTGCATTAAAAAAAAAAAAAAAGAATACAAATAAAGATTTGAAAAATGAAAGAAAAAAAAAAAACACAACAAAAACAGTGCCAGTACTTCCCTTAAGCTGCAGTATGTAAGTTGATTTTGGCATAATTTGTCAAAATCCATGATCTTTGAGTATATTGTATCCAAAGTGTTCTGAAAGGACAGTCACTTTTGCATCTTCTCTGGGCTCTATAGATGAGGTTTAGAAATTCAGGAGTGTGACGCAACCTTTCAGCCAATCAGAGATCCTTTACAAACACAGTGCTCCATGAGCTCTTTTGGGTGTTACTATTTGGCTGCCCGACTGGCGTTCATGTCCTCTGTAGTAAAGTACAGTGGCGTACATTCCTGCAGGAGAGGTCCCCATCGCGGTGTTAGGCACAACGGTTACACGGCAAAGCACCGGAAAAAGGAAGACAGACGTGGAGAAGCAACAGTCTAAAGGCACAAAACATACTCAGGTGGACAAGACTTAAGGAGGTCCGCTTTGAGTTTGCACGGATCTGGCGACGGCACAGGGTCTGCTCCATGTACAGGATAAATCGCACGTAAACCTAAGAGAAAACATTATTCAAGGTGGAGAGGACAGACAATTCATTTTGCAGTTTGTCTGAATCAAACATCATAGTCTTGTTCCTCTTAGTCCTCATCATCCATTTATACTGTTTACTCTGGGAATAGATGAAATGATGAAAGTCTGAATATTTAAGAAAAGTCTAAATTCAATTCGATTCAATTATTTTATAGGGACTGTGATTTAATTATGAATTGATGCATCTGGATGCATTTTTTTCAAAGCATTTCTTAGTTTCTCATTGTGACCATGGATGCATTTCTTCTTTTTTTAAACATAGCAAATGCATTGAAACACAGGAAACAAATTCACCTTTTCACCTTTTATTAAAGCAGCAGACGACATCTGTAAACTGTTCATACATGGTAACCAACCAATGTAGCAGCATCCTTACTGTAACATATATGATAACAAAAAAGTTGTTCTAAATTATTATTATATACAGTTTATTAGGCTGGGCTACAGGACTTAAAACGCCACTCACTTTCTCTTCTTCTTCCTCTTCTTCTTGTACTTGTTGTTGTGTACACTAGTTAAAATGGTGACTTCTCTGTTATTTGTGAATGGATCGGGCTGAAATTTGGTAGCTATAGTCTATGAATTTGTTTCTCATCGATGCTCGGAGCCGATTTTTCGATTTGGGGCCCAAAAGAAAAAAAAAACAAAAGTTGATTTCTTCTTTATTTGCAAGTCAAATATTACAATGGTTGGTGGTACTGAATCATTGGCACATAGCATATATAAATGGGGCCCATTACCCCGTACATGTCACGGGGGGCGCCATTTTTCAGATGACAACTCCTCCATTAATGCTTGTTGAATTGGAATGCAGTTTGGTATGAATGTTCTATGAATTAATATGATGAGATGCTCGGAGCCCTTTTTTTGAAATGGGCTAGGGGCCCACCCCCCATTTCGAGTCAAATATTGTGACAGTTGGTGGTATTAATCATTGACATATACCAATAAATAAATGGGGCCTGTTATTCCGTATTTTTCAAATGACTACTCCTCCGTAAATGCTTGTTGAATAGGGCTGTAATTTGACATGGATATTCTATAGCGGATGTCAAGAGCCTCTCGGAGACCTTTCTGAAAGGGGGGACACCCTTTTTCGGTAATTTCTAAATATATCGGAACACAGACGTGTAATATTTGTTTCAAAGGCAATTCAGCATAGATTATGATTTTACAATTTAATTTGTTTTACTCGGTGTAACCGAGTCATTTCACTGAATTGTCAGGAGAGGTTCCTGCTGCTTAACAGAAGGTTTTCCTTGCCGCCATGATGAATTCATGTTGGGTGTGGGATACATATGTATGTGTATATATGTATATATGCATATGTGTGTATCCATAAAATGAAGAGTCCGTCCTTAAGACTGCTCTACTGTAAAGTGTCTTGAGATACGATTGGCTATGATTTGGCGCTATACAAATAAAGATTGATTGATTGATTGATTGAAGTGGTACGTGCTATTGAGCGCAGAGACGTTCCGTGGGCCCGACCGTAGTTCATCAGAACTTGTTATGTAAAACATTAAATAAGCAGCTCAACGTCTATAGTGCTTTTCAAATAACGTCAATCTGTTCAAATGTTATCTTGTTAGCACAAGTCCGCACACAAAATAAAATCAAGAAAATAAAGAAGAAAATGGACATTTCTCGGTCAAGTTTCATCTGAATGGTTGATGTCTTTAGTTTAACTGAATTAAATGATCATGAGTCTGAGAATACATTTTCCAGCAATCCAGCATGGATATTGATTCACACGTTTTAAATGTCATCATTCCGAAGATATAGGTTAGCAAAGGTAATCGCTAGATACATTGATTGATATGATATTCTATAATAAGAAATATACATTTTATCTGTGATTGAAATATTTAAAGCTTATCCCTTTTTTTTAATTTTTTTTTTTACTTATTCTCTTGTTGATGAAAGTAACTTAAAGTTTAAATCATGACCAGAACATTCAACATGATGCAATGCACACAAGTAGTGCAGAGTTCTGCAAACATCCATCTGTGGTATCTGCAGATCTTGTCAGAATGCACATCGTTGCATGTCTCTGTACCGCTCGATAGGATGTGGAAGAATTTATTTTGCCCACAGAGACCTTTTAAAAAAGACCTTAACTTTTCAGGTTTCAATTCTCATATACTAAGTGAAGTCACCAGCGGTAAGATATCTGATCCAGGATGAACAACTTTAGCTATTCCACCGACAGCGCTGAAAGGTAAAATGCACTTTTTATGACAAAAACATGCAAACCGACAATATAAATCTCAGGAATTCAGATCAGATGATATAGGATAACATCACAATGTATTAAATAATGATAGTTCAAATAAATAACTAAACTGATCTCTGATTTAAACTTTATGAATGAATACCTGACACATGCTCAGTTTGATCTTTCTATTGATTGAAACATTTAAAATACATGGAGTAAACACTTGTTTGTTCTCCTTTTCCTCTTTTTGAAACTTTGGCCACAAACACATATAGTTTTAGTTGATTTGTGAATCATTTTTTTAATTTAAATCAGATTATATTGGCATATGCTGTCAATTATTTGTCTTTGTAAGAATTCAGATTTGTTTTGTTTTGTTTTACTCCTCCACTTTGTATTCTTCAAACTCATCATTCCAACAACATAAAACGCACTATAATTTAAGTTTTTTTTTTTTTTTGAGAAAAAAAAAAAAACTTTTATAAATATGTTTGCCTACAATTCTGTTAAAAGCCAATCACGCTACCTGCAGCACTTGTGGTGTGTGTATATATATATATATATATTATATATTATTAATATGATTGGTTCTTGTTTGTTTTTTGTTCTTTTTTTTGTTTTTCTTTGCACCAACTACCAAGTTAAATTCCTTGTACTGTTTTAAGCTGTACTTGGCAGATAAAAACCTTTCTGATGCTTTCTGAGGTGCCCTAGTTAAAAGACCTACATGCAAAAAAACAATTTATTGCTCACTGTGCATGAGACGCTTTGGCAGTGAGTAATAAAAACTGTTTGGGCAGTTTGTCTTCTCAGATCTGCAGAAAATCCGACAAAAATAAAATAATTGCAGGTTTGTTCTGCTGTTGCTCTGCTGTGAAAAACGATGGCTTTTCTGGAGATTTCTAGACCAATATTACAACATAAGACATAATCATAACTAGTCTTCATCTTATAGAATGTAACATAAATTGACACACATCTCTACAGCAGTTTGCCATCTCTTATAAACCACATTAAAAGATTACAACCTGTGAATGACGTGTGTCCTGTAGACTGAAAAGTTACCTTTAAAATGAAAAAAGAAGAAAACAATCCTTCCCAAACCCTGTCTAAATAAGAACCAGACACCTCGATGAAAGTCAGCAGCAGATGTGAGTTACATCACATGGTAATTTTTTTCTTAGGGAAGTAGCTAGATCCTGTTTTGTTTTGTTTTATTACACCGAACCATGGCCACAACCATCCCTGCTGATTCTACTTTAGCTCGGACTTCATCTGCAGAGGTTTTTACAGAGTAAGATTAAAAGAACAGATTATTCATAGATGCCTGTTTAACATTTCAAGGCAAATGTGGATCGTCTTGGACTTTAGTTAGCTTTGTAGGCTAACGCTGTTTTAGTCTTGGATAACTTGGCTGGTCGATGAATGTGTTTTTTTTTAATACTCTGAGCAACAGCTGTTTTAGTTTAAGTCCCATTTTAAATGCCTGCTTATGTGGTTTACAGTAGTGTTGGTCTTACTACGTCATCATTTAAAATGTTGAATTATATTAAATACACTTTACATTGAGTGATTAAAAGTCTGAACTTTGATGTTTCACTTTTGAAAATGTAATGAAAATAACCTTTTGAATAGTTTAACAGAGTAAGAGTAAGGGTAACTGTAAATCTGGTTTCTAATGCTATTTCAGCATGAATCTATTCAAGTCAATTGAACTTTATTATATAGTACCAAATACAGCAAAGAAAATTGGCTACACAGACATCCACTTATGAGGGGTTGGTTATTTCAATACTACAAGAGTTAGGAATTTAGATTAAATAGCATCGTTAACATTGTTTGAATTTCCTAAATAAATATTTGAGTTTAGATTGAAGCTTAGAATCCTAAAGGTTATAATATACGTCACACAAATGTAGTGTTTATATATATATAGTGTGTGTGTTGTGTGTGTGTGTGCTGATAATGACAACCTTAGTTGTCATTATCAGCACCACTTTGTGTGAGGTATAAAAGCTAGCAGTTACCTAATAGCTAATAAATATTGATGTAGTTTTCTATAATGAAGATAAAAGCTATGATTGTACCCATAATCAGGACGTAACGACACTAGAATATTATGGATGTATTATTGTTATTCGATTGCACTCAGAACCTGGTAAGATCCGAGTCGTCAATTTCGACCTTCGAGGTAATTGCGTTTTCTTCAGTATAGCTTGGAAAACATGAGAGAGAGAGAGAGAGAGAGCGAGAGATGAGAGAGAGAGAGAGAGAGAGAGAGAGAGAGAGAGAGAGACGTCAAACACTTTAAGTATGACTTGAACGGACCAGCGAGGGGAATCCTGCATGCGTCATTGAACCATAGAATATAGAAAGATTGCATTGAAATATACGGGTATATTGTACACTTTTAATAACACAAATGCCAAATTAAAGACACATAAAAGTAAAAGCTGAGGAGAAAGTGTTTACACATAACGGCGAAAGCCGCCATTTTGCTAAAACGTCATTCCAAACTCAGGGTCTCGGGGTCCCGATCTCAAGGGCTGCTTTATTGCACTTTTCCGATTCGTTCTGTCGGATTTATCCGGGTTTCGAGTGCGAACAAATGCAAAATTAGGATGACCTACATATTGAAATTGTTTTGGATTATTGATTGTATACAAATCTTTTGGTTTTGCTGCTTTTCACTACAGCTACAGCTACGACGACGACTACACAAATGGCTACGGGACGTGTGACTACCATGAACACGCAGCCAGTTTTCTTCCGGTCCTCTACACCATTTTCTTCCTCCTGGGCTCGTGTGTAACTCCTTGGTCATCTGGGTCATTGTGTGTGGAGTGCGACTCCGCAGCATGACGGACGTGTGCCTCCTAAACCTGGCCGTGGCTGACCTGCTCCTGGTGGGTTGCCTTCCCTTCCTCGCTCACCAAGCCAGAGAGCAATGGATCTTTGGCCTTTTTATGTGCAAAACGGTCCTGGGGATTTATCATGTGGTCTTCTACAGTGGGATCTTTTTCATCAGTTTGATGAGCATCGACCGGTACTTGGCCATCGTGCACGCGGTTTACGCCATGAAAGCTCGAACGAGGTCATTTGGAATGATCGCAGCCAGTGTCACATGGCTAGCTGCGATATTGTCCTCTTTTCCTGATCCTATTTTTCTACAACTTTCTATTGAGAATGAATCCACATTCTGCTTCCCCAATTACACCAATGCAAACACTGACAACCCCCATTATTGGAGGATCTTTGGCCTATTTAAAATGAATGTTTTAGGTCTGGTTGTTCCCACTTTGATTATGAGTTTCTGCTACTCGCAGATTATTTGGAAGCTGCTGTACACTCAGTCGTCTAAGAAAGTGGCCATTCGCTTAGTTCTCACAGTAGTAGCTGTGTTCTTGTGCTGCTGGGTTCCCTATAACGTAGCATCATTCTTCAAGGCCCTGGAGCTCATGAAGATCTACATTGGATGCGAGAGCAGCAAAGCCATCTCATTGACTTTACAGATCACAGAGGCCATGGCCTACTCTCACAGCTGCCTCAATCCGGTTTTGTACGTATTTGTCGGCCAAAAGTTCAGGAAGCACCTGCTCAGGTTGATAAACAGATCACCGTGCAGACTGTGTCAGGCCATCAAGGTCTTCTTACCTCTGGACAGAGCCACATCCTCAGTGTACTCTAAAACCAGCAGCCTGGATGAGAGGAGCACTGCTGTGTGAGGCTCTATATGGATGTAGAAGTCAGTAAAGTCACTGTCAGGGGGGATAAGAGGTTTTTGGTTGAATGTATAGAAAACGTAAGTAGGGTATAGCCTGATTGGAAGCTTTAGTGCTCCAAATCAACAAACATAAACTAATGATCAAGCTAACATAATGCTTTGTATAGTCTAGTTTATTGGCTTCAGCTATTTCCAGATTAAATTTATTTCTAGGCAACATGTCAAGATTCAAGATGTATTGAGATTTCTATTTTGGTGAAAGTGTAGAACTCTGGGGAACCAATTTTCGGAGACATAATGAAGACAGAGTAAAATCTACCCCGTATGCATTACAATTTAAATGCAGGCTCATAATCAATGTCATAAAATCAGTCAGGAAGAAATTAGATCCCCAAAATACACAACCTACCATTAACAAAATGTGTACTGCAAACATACGACCACTTTGATTTTGGGCTCCATGTAGTTCCGTCGTTGTCGTTCGCCTCAGTGCTTGGATCCATCATTTCCGTTTCTGGCCTTTTTCTGTAGGTATTCTGTAAAATCATATCTTTTTGTTCAGCCAGGCGTGGTTATGACAGCCAAATCTGCCAGACTGCAAGATCTCCACCGAGTTGTCAGTGGTCAATGGCGGTTGTCAAGCTATAGCATACCCTTCTTAAAATGGCGGGTGCGTTGCGAGGTCAAGTGCTGACGTCACGTGAAAACGTGTCTATGCAGTAGGAACTACTCGCCAATAAATAAAACCCTAAACTCAGGAAAACAATAACCAGGAACACATATTTAATCCCTGGTAAAGATAGTAGCTCTAACAACCGGTACAATGATAAACTCGTGATATTACAGTATGTGCATGTTTTACTCTGTCTCCGGTAGCCGATAGCTTGTTTCCAGGTTTTAGTAAATCTATGAATGGGTTTGGTCCAGAATACATCAGTGAGATGTTAGTCAGGTATGAACCCAGCAGGTCTCTCAGATCTATGGACACAGGTCAGATAGTGGAGCCCAGAGTTCACAGCAAACATGGTGATGCTGCTTTTAGTTGTTATGCTGCAAAGACGTGGAACAAACTGCCAGCAGAGCTGAAGTCAGCATCACGTGAACATTTTTGTGAGGGAGATATTTGGTCATATTGTGGATGTAATGTGTTTGTTGATGATTTAAAATCTTTTTATTGATGATTTTAAATGTTTTTTTTTTGTTTGTTGCTGTTTTAATGTTCTTATTGATTTGAAGCTGTCGAATGTTTTCTGTTGCACTTTTTGATCATGTAAAGCACATTGAGTACAAAGCAGGATGACCATACACATCCATTATTTCTCTTATAAAAGAGTGTATTATTTGAGAAAGGTTATGATTTATGTTGGGCATATAAGCATTTTTGTTTTTTTTGCCTGTTTTAGTCATGATATATATTTTAAAACTGTGATTTCTGTTTGAATGTTTTTTTTTTTTGTTACACTGAAACAAACAAATAAACTGAAAACTGAAAACAATTTTATTGCTTATTTCGTATTGAAATACTTGTTTTAGGAGTCACTTTTTTGCTACTTCTCAGAACAACATGAAAAGCAAGATATAAGATATATTTCTGAGTGTGTTCTAATCCAGACCTTCCCCTATACAAGCCACACTACAGAGCTCACTCACACGTGCTGTCCTTTAGAGACTAGGTTCACAAAGTGGGGTACGAGTACCCCCCAGGGGTACGCAATTTGTCATGGGAGTACATGAATGAAAATTAAAAACACTGTGACAACATTGGAAACTAGAATAAATAGAGCAGCTAATGCTAATGCTAGGTTAAAGTGAATGCTAATGTTAGGCTAATGTTAACGCTAGGTTAACGTTAATGCTATTGCTAGGCTAATGCAAATGCTAGGCTAAAGCTAATGCTAATGCTAGGTTTTGTTAATACTAGGCTAATGCTATTGCGAGGCTATTGCTATTGCTAGGCTAATGCTATTGCTAGGCTAATGCTAAGCTAAGGCAGGGCGATGCATTTTCTTCAGGAAATGCAAATATTGGAGTTATTACTAATAATATAGTTATGTATTATTATTATTACAACCTTTGTTGTTGTTAGTTTATTTTGTACTTGTGTGAAATAGTTTTACCTGTAAAGTGTCTTTGAGTTTTTTAAAAGTGCTTATAAACAAAAGGAATTATTATTATTATTATTATTATTATTATTATTATTATTATTATTATTATTATTATTATTATTCCTCAACAGGATAGGTAAAATGTAGGGACAAATTTCACTTTAGCTCTACATTGTAAATGACATTATGTTTTTAGGTGTGCAGGAGTATGGGGTCCATGGCTTCAGGTTAAAGGTGTGAAGTTGTACGGGACTATGAAATGTTTGGGAGCCACTGCTTTAGAGGAGAAAAAGCCAAAAGTGGCACATTTTGTGCAGCTGTTTGTTAATAAATGTGTTGCATTTGCGTCACCAAATTTAACCCAGAATTATCTTACTGGTAGGACTTTAGTGGGTTTAAAAATATCAGGATTTATTGTATATTGCCATTTTGAGAAAAATATTGATATGAGTTTTGGGCCATATTGCCCAGCACTAATTAAAGGTACAGCTTCTAATATGATGAATTCATGGGGTAATGTTAAAGTAGTGCAAATATCAAACAGTTTGGTTTTGGTTAAACAGCTAAATTACCTCTGTGCAGGCTACACACATTCAAGCAAATCCAAACTTTTGCTTAGGAGTTTTATATCGTCTAAACATTTGTACTCAACTGTTAAATTGAACAGGTATTACTTTTCACAAATATTGCAGAGCTTACATGTGTGTAAAAAGCCATAATCCTTTGCAGAGCATCTCATTGCATCCTCTGGAATAATTCCTTTTTTTGCACAGCACCAATAAATGGGTGTTTGTGAAAATCATTTGGAATTCAACTATAAATTACTTTGTTTTTTAGACTGACTTTTTAATTGACTAACACCACCAAACTTAAAAAACCACCTCACTACATCAACAAAGTAAACACTTCCTCATATCACAAAAAAAAAATTGTTCTATTTTACCAGCAGAATTAATTATACTTTGTGATTTTAATGTAAACATTTTGCACACAAAAAAGAGAGAATTGATTTCCTTTTCAAACCCATCCCAAAACAAGCTCTCATAGGAAAATGGAAATATGATTCAATTTGAGACAAAATGGGAAAGTGCTAGATGCAGACTGATTTTTAATTATTTCAGAATCCAGATGTTATGCCATCTGTGCTGCTCAAGTTCTCCGTCTGTATTAAATGTATGTGTTAACCTTTTTTGTAATGTTCAGACAGCTTTCTGCATAGTGACAGCTCAGGTCACGGCCCTTTGATGTTCATTTCTGCTTGTGCTAATGTGAAACTAAATTTCTGCTTCAGGAAACACGTCACTTTTTAGGTCATCATCTCCCACACGAGCGAGTGTTCAGGAACACAACCCTGCAAATGAACACATTGGTTACGACTGGTTAGGGCTCAATACTGGCAGCTAAATTATGGGGCACCGATTGTAGAGTTGAGCATCTTAAAATAACAGCAACTTTTGCAACATTTAGCGACAAACCACATTTAAAAAAACATGTGCATTTTTAATGTTAGTTTTAATGAGATTTACATCAATGTTTGTGAAATTTGTGATATTTCTTTTCTAGTAAAAAAATGTCAATGTAAATCTAAATGTTAAATATTGAATCTAAATATGAACGTTAAATCTAAATGTTAAATGTCAATGTAAAATTCAATTGTAATTGTAAATGTATGTAAAATCTAAATCT
This sequence comes from Gouania willdenowi, assembly GCF_900634775.1. Classification (NCBI taxonomy): domain Eukaryota; kingdom Metazoa; phylum Chordata; class Actinopteri; order Blenniiformes; family Gobiesocidae; genus Gouania; species Gouania willdenowi. The sequence continues at coordinate 20,859,919 of NC_041059.1, forward strand.
AAAAATTAAATCTAAATGTCTGGTGAAAGCAAATATTTTGCTAATATGCAAATTCACCGAAATAAAGGCTTATTCCGGTGAATTTGCATATAAGCTAAATATTTACTTTCACTTGTGGCATTTAGATTTAGATTTAACATTTAGATTTAACATGGACATATTTTTACAAGAAATTTCACAAATACAATAGTGCTATAAATCTGGTCAAAAATTAACATAAAAAATCACCTACATTTTTTTGTTGCTAAATGTTGCTGTTTATTTTAGCATGCACAACTTTACAATCGGCGCTCCATACTAAATATGTTAAGAACACAAAATGCACCCCAATTTCTACTGAAACAAGCAAGTAAAACATTTATTATATTGACCTACATTAAGTTTAGTTTAATATTGTGACCGAAAAAAAGTATAGACACAATATAATGAGAAAATGCACTGAATCATACATTTAACTTTAGTGAAAGTAGTAAAATTGCCTGTAACAAATTACAACAAAAATTGGATTGGATACTTAAAAGTACATTTTTCCAACGTACAAATCTAACTTTTACTAAAGTAGAAAAAATAAATAAAAGATTAATGATCTCTTTAATAAACCATATTTTCACTGTGTGAATGTAATTTTTTTTCTTGGACCGAAGGATTATTTATTCATTTATTTTTTAGGTCGGTTCAAAGTATCATTTTTTTTCAGTGCAGACATCTGACACGGGTTGTTCCTTGTACATTTAATGGCAAAATAACCAAAGACAAAGACGAAATAAATTATTTACAACACAAAGTGACTTGTAAACACCATCTTCTGTACAAATAAATTTACATGCAAAAAAAAAAAATAATAATAATAATAAAAAGTCATAATAAGACATTCAAGATGACATTGCTGCAGTCTTGTTCTAGGAGTATTTAACATATGACAAGTGAGGTTTACATGTTGGGTGTGGGCGAGCAGCCCAAACCTCTCTGTACAACTTTACATCACCCAGAAGCTGGATTACACATAAGGCAACTCACAACTTCCACTGTTCTACTGTGGTGGTGGGGGTGGGGGGATTTGAAAAGAAGAGCATGGAAAACACACGACAACTGCAACAATAAATAAATATGACAAAATGAGAGACGTACACTTTATAAACCGGCGAGTCATATGAATTCAACGTGACTTCTGCAACAATATATCCAATCATGTCGTGTAAATAGAAAAAAAAAATGAAGAATAAAAGCACGAGTTTAGCTTTACCTGCTTTTTTTTTTTTAATTGACTCATTCAACTGGCACTTTAAAGAAAAGGAAAACTAAATTTTGCAACTTGCTTACGTGCAAAAAAATTGTAAAAAAAAGAAGAAAAAACAGCTCTTTCACAGCAGATGTTGTAGGATGCTGATAAATGGTCCACTAGTCTCTACCTATTGACCTAAAGTCACACAGCAAACCCTGTTGTGCACACCTTGGAAAAAGAAGAAGACGTGAAACATATATTTTTTTTCTTTTAGCAATAAACCATCATACATCGGTTGTCACAATACGAATAAATAAACCCACACTGGGACTTTGTAAACACATGTGTGTATTCAGTGTGGTCTGTTATAACTTAAAATAATAAATCAATAAAAACACACACAAAAGAAGATATAACTTTGGTATTGTTACAAAAAAATCAAAAAGGAAAAAAAAGAAGACAAAATGAAAGCATAAGTGCCCATTTTATAGATACACATTTGATACGTGATTTTAGAAAACCCAACGTTGCCTTAAGGTTTTAGTGGGTATTAATAATACTGAACTTAATACAGAAGAATTAACACAATACAGACATCTACTGCAGTACCAGGTACATACATGCCTTTTTTTCAGATTTACGGCTACAACACAAGTCTTCATAAATAGTTGCATAAACATTAAAGCTGCAACATTGCACGTGAGAACTAATGCAAAATACAAGTGCATTTTCTAGTAGCAGTTTGATCGTAGTTCAAATCCCGCGTGGATTCGCTAAGACTCGGCAAAAATGAAATCACTTTTGTTCGGAGCAATTCTTCAAAAATCAAATATGCCAATGAATTCAAACCGTGGGAATGATTATTTACATTGAGCTGGATGCAGGCGGAGGCCTTTTAACCAAAGGCCTTATGCGCTTGTTCAAGTTGCTGTGCACTGATATGATTGAAGCTTTCAAAAAAAGCACTTGAATAAAAGAGATTCAAACTATTGCACTGAATGTAACTTCATTGTGTGGCCTCAACATGAATTTGGTAGTTTTGCTTCGGAGGAAGTGGATCCTGCGACGGATGCCTCTTCATGACACATCTTGTTTTTGTTCTCTGCATCTCCTAAATTACCTTTTGCTTTACCAAAAGGTTACGGATGACGATAATTCTCTGTTATCTCACCTGTACACGGTTCTCTTTTACAAAAAGTATCTCTGGCTACAAAAATTAAACCAACCCATTGAGAAAAGAAAAGAAAAAGAAGAAGAAGAAGAAGAAGAAGAAGAAGAAGAAGAAGAAAGAAGAAGAAAGAAGAAGAAGAAGAAGAAGAAAGAAGAAGAAGAAAGAAGAAGAAGAAGAGAAGAAGAGAAGAAGAGAAGGAGAAGAAGAAGAAGAAGAAGAAGAACGACCGAAAAACCAACTGAACTGAAAGCAGCCTGAAATATTCTTATTATACACTATTTTATTTCATGTTTCTAACACTGTCCGAAACACAAGACTTGCTCACGCTGGCTCGTTGAGAAAGCTTGGAGTTTTCTCCCTGCTTAGTCAAAGTCGGGAATCTAAATGCGATTCCAGCAGTTTTATTTGTTGTGCGGGCATAACAACCATATGCCGGGGGTTAAGGTACGGGAGCTGGTGAGGGTCAAAGGTTCATTGCAGAGATCAGTTAGTCAGCAGCAGCAGCAGCAACAAACAAACAGGACTCAGTGGCGTCGTGAGTAAACATGGGATCATGGTGGAGATGTTGCTGGTGCTCCTCCCAGAAAATCTTTTAAACGAGCAGATCACACAGGAATCCTTTCTCCCAGATGCTTCTCTGTGTTACATTTGGTTAAGCAGGCGGCCATGAAGGAAGGCTTTGATAGATTTCACAGGACGGACATCGGTCTGATGTTTACGTCTCTCGATGAAAGAAATGAGCCGGGATGTGTCCAAAGGTGCGCTGTCCTGATGTGGAGAGGGCGGCTGTGTGTAGGTGAAAGTGGCGTGTTCGTCTCGAGGGCTGAAGCCACGGCTCGTGCAGGCAGGAAACGGCCGAGGGCCGTCGACCCGGCTCCCCCTGCAGGAGCAGGCGGACAAAGTCCCGAGCGGCGGCGCTCACGCCCTGGAAGTAATCGTCAGGGAAGCTGAAGTCCAGCCGACAGATGTTCAGACACGTTTCCTCCAGACTCTCATCAAGGAAGGGAGATGCCCCGCTCAGCACCACGTACGTCACCACGCCTGTGGGTCATCCAGGACAGGAACCATAGAAATCGATACAAAGTAACAATTCAGCAGAATCAGCCCCCCGCAGTCTCAACATGCTTAAAAACTTTTAAAGCCCTCAGATGAACTAATGTTATGTGATCAGGAAAAAAAGTGTTTTGAACATTTGTTTTAACCATGAAGTTAACAATAAATTAGACAAAATCTTTAATTTAAAAACGTTATTTTGTTAAGATCTAATGAACACTATGACCAATTTAGTGTGTGTGTGTGTGTGTGAGTGTGTGTGTGAGTGTGGGGGGGGGTGTTATGTTACGTGTTAATTTTCCTTTTTCAGCTTCTAATATCTCAGGAACTACATCATATGGGAAACTGAAATTTCGTAAAATAATTAGGGGTGTCCCGATCCAATATCGATAACGGTCCGATATTAACCTGAAAATGGATTCTCCAATTTTTCTTCTTTTTTCTTTCACCAATTATTTTTTTTGTATTTATTTTATTCAATTGTAGAATACTGTAGATATTATGTTGAAGGTTAAAATGTATGTAACCAATTGGTTAATAACAAATGTGTCAGTTTTTCTCATACCTACTGTCGATGACTGTTGTTTTTGAGTAACATCACTTGATCAAGTCTTTTCTAACATTCCACAAGACAAAATAAGTCATTATTATTTTCATTAAAGAAAAAAAAAAGGCTGCAATATCGGTATCATATCGGAAATGAAAGAGTTGTATTGGGACATCCCTAAAAGTAATACAGGTCCACCAACTCTCTTAGAATATACAAAAATATCTGCTATACATTCTATCTGGTGGACATTCCAATCCCTCAAAATTGGAAAAAAAAAAGAGTTTTTCTGGGTTTCGGGCTCAAATGTATATTGTAGAAATTAAAATTCCATACATACATTTTTGTTTTCCAAAAATAATCCTATTTCATTGAATTGGTTTCTGATGCATATCTGATGCAGCATTTAATCTCTGTTATAATAATGATGATGGATATATAATAATGTATTTTGAAGAAGAAAAAAAAAGAGTCACCACGCCAGGACATGAACCATATAAATATAAGGCTAAAGTAAAAATCCAGTAGATTCAGCACCGCAGCCTCAACATGCTCCCATTTCAATATGTTACTACAGTATATAAACTGAATTTACCAAACAAAACGCAATTTAGGACGACGCATAAGCTGCACACCTGTCAGATGTTCCACCCAGTGGTTTCCAACCTTTGTTGGGTCGTGACCCCATTTTTACATCCGCACATTTGTGGTGACCTCAGAGACTTTTAAAAAAAACAACTTTTAGATCATGTTTGTGATATAGTGTTACGAGTAGCGACGAGATGTGCCAGCTCAGGTATTTGTATACTACTAGATTTATATTTGAGGAAGTGAAAGTATAGAATACAGTTGCTTTAGATTGTGTGGTGTTTTATTTTGAAAAAAATAAAAAATTACAAAAATACTGTTTTTATTATTTATTAAACTAAATAACCATTAAATATTTCTATTGTATTTCCTTTAATTAGATTTGTATTTGAAAAAGTGAAAGTGTAGAATTCAGTTGTTTGAGATTGTGCGATGGGTTTTAATTTGATTTTTTTTTAATTATATTATATTCAAAATATAATTTTTATTGTTTAATTAACTAAATACAGTAACTATTACATTTTTACACTGTATTTTCTATAACTACATTTATATTTGAGGAAGTGAAAGTATAGAATATAGTTGTTTGAAATTGTGTAGTGTTTTAATTGGATTTACTTTTTTTAATTACAAAATATTGTTTTCATTTTTTATTATTTTACTACCTAAATCATTACTAAATAATGATACTGTATTTTCTTTAACTAGATATATATTTGAGGAAGTGAAGGTATAGAATATAAATGTTTTAATCTGAAAAAGAATGAAACAATTTACAAAAATATTATTTTATTTTATTAATGTTTCATTATTTAATGACTATTTAATGATTTCAGTTTGAGATTGTGTGAAAAACAATGTAAAAAATGACAAAATATATGATTTTAATCAGAATTAAAAAAAAAAAAACAAACAAACCCTTGGTATGCATTAATGTTGCTGTGGAGCCAGAACATATGAATGTCTAGCTGAAAGCCTCCAATAGGTTTGAATGGGAACACTTTGGAACAAAAAGAGGAGAAACTCCAAACATTTTAATTTTGCAGGAACACCAGAACATTGCAGATGTGTCCTGAATTTCCGGAACATTTTGATACCTTAATTGTTAAAATTGGTATAAAATTGTAAAACTAGAAGACAAAAGAAGGATAGATCAAATGTATATGATTCATTGTAACTAAGGCTGCACAATTAATCAAATTTTAATCGCGATCACAATTTTGGTTGCCATGATTAAATTAACCTGATCGTCGGCAATATTTAAATATGGGCTCTGCTGCATATCTCATCAGGTACTTTCTCAACCCTTAGTCAGCGGCAGCTTTGGGTAATTTGGTGGATTGATGAGCTGTGATTGTTTCCCATGAGTTGCATTTTGTGAAAGTGTATTTATTCAGTTAACCCTTGGTACATTTTAAATTCTTGGGTTACTTTATTAATTTTTTGGTATAAAGCTTAATTTTGCACTGTAAACTGTTCATATATAGTTTTTTTTTTGAAGTAGTGCAAAAGAAAGTCTGATTTTTTTTCGCTAACATGATAAATAATTGTGGTAATAATCATGATTACAATATTGATTAGAAATAATCGTGATTATCATAGTGGCGCTAATTGTAACTGTACAAACCTAAGCTCCAGAGGTCAGACATCAGTGAGGCAGGCTGACCCAGGACCAGTTCAGGAGCAGAGAACTCTGGGCTTCCCAGCAGAGGATGGATGTGAGAAGAGGAAGGGCTCAATCGCACAGCGTCACCAAAGTCTGTGAGCTTGATGACGGGCTGGGAGGAGGCGTGTTCCACCACTATGTTCTCAGGCTGTAGGGCCAACAGATGGACACGTTAGATCACCTTGAAAGAGCAATGTAGAAACTAAAGCGTAGGCTCTACACTGTGTGTAATGGTTTACTTTGACATCGAGGTGTGCTATCCTCCAGCTGTGCAGATAATGGAGAGCTTCCAGAATATCTCTGAGATATAAAGCCACCTTTTCCTCTGTCAGGTTGCCCCAGCTCACGATGTAGTCCAGGAAACGGCCCTGGTCAGCCCTGAAACAGAGGTGTAAAGAGTACTGATACATCCTACTCAAGTAGAAGTACAGGTAAGTAATATATACATAAAATACTCAAGTACAAGTAAAAAGTAGCTCCATTAAATAGTACTCAAAGTAAAAGTTACTAGTTACTTTCAGCTCCCATGTTTATTTTGGTAATCAATCTTGCCGTGTATGGATTTAAAAAAGGAAGAGATAAAATCTTCCACAAAAGCATCTGCATAAAATAAAAGATTTGTCAAATAAATTAAATACTATCAATGAATTTCATTCAAAATAAAAACAATTCTCAGGCTCTAAGTATAGATACATTTATGAACTCTAAACCTGAGAAAATGACCTCCATTCAACGCTGTTTTGGCGCCGTACATTACGTTTAATCTGATTGGTCGGCTATGATGTGATGTATTTGATATTGTTGTCTGGTTATTTCAGTTTTTGAAGTTCCCCAACGTCCGTTGATCATTTCAAAACCAAAAAAAAGCAACTCAATTACAATAACGCGAGTACTTGTAATCAATTACTTTCACCTCTGACCGTGTGTTTGCATGCTTCTGTATCAGCGGCACAGGACTTTTACGTCCCAGCTGAATGTACGTACATCTCCAGCACGAGAACGTAGCTGTTGGCCGTCTCATACGTGTCCAGCAGCTTGACCATGTTAGTGTGCTCCAGGATCTGTAGGACCCGGATCTCCTGTGACACCTGCTCTCGCCTCAGCAGCTTTTTGTTGATGTGTTTGGCTGCAACAGTGCGTTTACTTCCTCTCTGGTCACAGCGCTTGGTCACGGAGAAGCGGCCTCTGGAAAGACGGAATGTTACGTGGAACATCAGCTTTGGAACATCAATGTGACAACATTCACTTTTCCATTGGTTGCTTTGCTTGTTTTTACAACTAATATTAGTAATAGATTTGTAAAGCATTTCTAAAAAAACATCAGAGGTGGGAACATGTCACTGCTTCTCAAGTCTCAAGCAGGGTTGGGGTCAATTACATTCTCAATTATCTATGTTCAATTACAATTCAGTTATGACTACAGTGACCAGCATTTTTCCAATTACAATTAAATTCATTTTTTTTTTATCCTCAGAAAGTCAATTACAATCACGTTCTCAATTACAAAATTTCAATTACAATGAATCACAATTACTGATCCTGAAATAAATAACCTAATTAAAGTTAACCTTCCTCTTGTGTTAGCTTTCTATTAGCATCTCTTATGATAACAGATGTAAAACAGATGTAAAAACAGATGTAAAAACAAATATCTATTATCATGTAATTTCTTTCCTATCTATTGGTTACCCTTATTAGAATTCTTAATCAATGAAAATATAGGTTTTAATATTTTTGGTGTGGGCATCTGAGCCTTCTTTGTGTCACTAAACCCCTAGATTTATAATTTTTTGAAATATGATTTAATAATTGTTAACTACATATCTGTAGAACTGTACATAGAACTATAACACGGTTCCCCAGTTTTGGGTCAATTATAATTGACAATTATTATAGAATTTTAATGACAATTATAATTACAAAGTAAATTATCTTAACTCAATTACAATTTCTTTATGTTTACAACAGCAAAACATTTTTAAAAATGCAATTATAATATAATTACACCATAATTGTAATTAATTATCAATTACGCTATTACAATTATAACTGAACAGAGTACACATTTGTCAAATAATAGTGATATAATCTGACATAATACTATTATAAACAAATAGATTTGAACATTTTCCCAGTTCCTCTGTTAAGCAAACAATAATCATACTGGGAAGTAGAACGAGGTGTAATTTGTCCAAATCAATGATTCATCTTTAAAGCCAAAGGATATGACTTATGAATCATTTTCTCTGATAGTGAGCACACGTCTCAGCCAAGCTTGATGTTTTCAGCTGCTTCCTGATTGGCTGTCAGTTTGTTTAAAGGTGGACCTGTCAATCAAAAATGCCGTCCCATAGGGGTTTGACTTATTGCTCAATAATAATAATTACATTTTATGAAAATATTTTGTCATGGAAGGGTAGGAAGTCAGCAATAATACAGTATATAATATGTATAGAATGGTATAAAATATATGAATACTTACTTAAATATAATAAAAGGTATATATTGTGATAGAGAATATTATTCATTTATATATTACCACACTAAATTAAATTGATGAAATTTATGTCATAAATATGAAATAGTATAATATATAATATTATGTACATGTCATGTACATTCATGTGTATGTAAGTATATGTGTACGTATGTATATATGATTGATGTGCATGTATAAACTGTATCCTGTATATAAAAAATATATTGAATGTTTATTGTAAAAATAGTAATATAAGTATGTTTTTTTTTTTTTGTGATGGGGTAGGTACGTATACGTTTTTGTTTCAACCTACTCCCTTCTGGCTAATGAATAAGATCATTGAGTGTTTTTTATTCTGTTTTCTGAAGACTGCCGAAATAAATAAATAATAATAATTAAAAAGTCAATACGCTAAAGTCCGAGTCAAGTCTCGTGTCATTTATTTTCAAGTCCTTCGTGATTTTGTCAAGTCAAGTCTAAAGTCATCAAATTGTGACTCGAGTCCCAGTAATGTAACTGTAGTCAACACCTCTGACTGGAACCTCTTTAGCTTTACCTTCCCAGCTCAGTGATCTCAGTGTAGTGGGACTCAAAGCTGCTTTTCCAAAACACTTCACTTCCGTCATCAGGATGTCCTGAAACACAGTCGGTTCAAGGATTACAAATAAAGTTTAGTAGAAGGCGAGCGTCTGATGACCGAACCCACACCTGAGACTGTGAGGCTGGCCGACGAGGTGACGGTGCCTGAGACGTTCGTGGCCACACAGGTGTACACGCCGCTGTCATCAACGCACACGTCTAGGATGTGCAGAGACGACTCTCCGCTCTCACTGTCCAAACAAAGAATGAGACGTCAACCATTAGATATCACACTGCACCAGGGGTGGACTGGTACAAAAACACACAGCCCGGCATTTTCTATCCAGACTTACATCATCAGTGTAGAAGTGTTATTAAGTCAGTGATGCTCAACATGTGGCTCTTAATGACTTCATTTTAATTATTATTTCCCCAGAAAATTTCAAAAGGGGGAAACTTTTTAACCTCATATTTCCTTTGTCCCATTTTTGCTTTTTTCAGACTTTAACTTTGTTTAGCCAGTTTTTTTTCCCTATTTTCCCCATTGAACATTTCACTTCAATGGGGAGAGATGTACAGTACAAGTACAAATTCTTTTTGACACTTTTATCCAATGTTTGTCATTTTTTAGCCACTTTTCACCTAAATGAGCTAACTTTTGCCCAATAAATATCACGTTTCCTTTCTTCTCTACATTTTGCCTTTTCTTGTTCCATATTTTTGCCCTTTTTCACTATTGTTTGCCACATTTTGTCCATTTAAGCTATCCTTTGCCATTACATACCACCTGATTCCTCTTTATTTGCCCATTTTTTGCCCACTCTTGACTGCCTTTGGCCCATTTTAGTCACTTTTCACTATTTTTCATGCCATGTTTTTGCCATTTTTGGCAATGTCTGCCTCCACTCGCTTGTCGAAAAAATAGAAAACGGACCGGAATGGCACACCGGGACGATGCCAGGTTTGCCACATGGCCAGTCCACCCCTGCATTTCCAATAATTTAGCTTTTTGTTACGTCTTTTCGGACTGTAAAATATGAATAGTATGCAACCTGTATGCGACGCTGTAACGTTCGTTGTTGCTCAAACTGTTGTTGTCCGGTCCTTTCCATGTGATCGTGGCTCGAGATTGACTGCACACTTTACACCTCAGGGTAACGTTGTCACCGCTGTCACAAGCTGCATCGCTTACAGAAATGAGGAACTCTGGAGGAGCTGGAGATGGGAAAACAAAGCTATGATCAGTGGGATCATACTAATAAAGTCTTTAACTCCCTTCAGACAACCACAACAAGTACTGATATCAGTTGGTGGGTCGACAGATGTTAATAAAAATAAACTAAATTAAAATTAATACAAACACATCAATAACCAATTAATTATTTGTCATAGTTAGTATACAAACACAATATATTTACTTCTTGCAATTATTAAGCTTTTTATACACACCTTCATAAATGAAGTTGGGATTCAGAAGCTAAAAGGAAAGAAAAGCGGACAATTTAAACCACATTTCAGAATGATAATGAAATTTAAACAAATATTGACATGGGTCATTCCATGTCATTTCAACAAATGAACCACGTACTGAAATCGCAAAAAGTTCAGACATTTTTACCATTTGTTCCATGATTATTCAGAATCAGAATCAGAAATGTTTTAATGGCCAAGTAGTTTTTAGGACAGTACAAGGAATTTGTCTTAGTAGTCGGTGCACGAAACAAAAAACAAAGAAAACAACCCAGCAACAATAATAATAATAATAATGATAAATATATAGGATGAGGGATAAATAAAGGATAGATAGAGAATAAAGGATAAATAGGATAAATATATATATATATATATACAGTGCAGCAGATAATGTCATCATGGAGGTGATGATTGGGTGGTGGTGGGTGGGGGGGGTTCAGTGGGTGTGTTCATGTGGATGGTGGCAGAGGGAAAGAAGCTGTTTTTGTGTCTGGAGGTTCTGGTCCTGATGGACCGAAACCTCCTTCCAGAAGGGAGAGATTGAAACAGTTTATGACCGGGGTGGGAGGGGTCGGCCACAACCTTTCCTGCATGCCTCAAAATCCTGGAGGCGTACAGGTCCTGGAGGGAGGGCAGATTGCAGCCGATGACCTTCTCTGCAGAGTGGATGATACGCTGCAGTCTGGCCTTGTCCTTGGCCGTAGCTGCAGTGTACCAGATGCTGATGGAGGAGCAGAGGATGGACTGGATGATGGAGCTGTAGAAGTTCACCATCATCTTTGTTGGCAGACTGAACTTCTTCAGCTGCCACAGAAGGTACATCCTCTGCTGAACTTTTCTGATGAGGGAGCTGATGTTCAGCTCCCACTTGAGGTCCTGAGTGATGATGGTCCCCAGGAAGCAGACGTACTCCACAGAGCTCACTGTAGAGTCTCCCAGGGTGAGGGGGGTGAGGGGGGCTGGGTTCTTCCTGAAGTCTGCTATCATCTCCACTGTCTTTAAAGCGTTGAGCTCCAGGTTATTCTGGCTGCACCAGGACACCAGCCGGTCAATGGGCACACTGTAAATTATTTGTTTGATCGGATGACTACTGTTTGAGACATGGCTTCTAATATCTCAGGAATTACATCATGATAGGAAACTGAAATTTGGTAAAGTAATGCAGCTCCACCTACTTTCTTAGAATATACAAAAATATCTGCTATACATCCTATTTGGTGGACATGCCAGCCCCTCAGAATTGAGAAAGACGTTTTTCGGGGTTCCATGCACACATTTTTGTGATTGGAATTGATTTCTTAAATTATGTTTGCTTTCCAAAATGATCATATTTTGGGAAAAATTAGCAGTATAAATATGAACATTTCATTGAATTGGTTTCTGATGCATATCTGATGCATTTAATGTATGTTACGATAATGATAAAATAATGTATTCTGAACTTCCCAAAAAAAGAGAAAATATAGAACACGAGAAATGTGGTCATAATTAATATTATGTTATGTTTTTCTGATGCAATAGCTTGCAATGCCCATTGAATAATCACAGAACAATTGGTAAAAAATTCTGAATTTTTTTTAACCAAAGTGCGAGGGTTGTCCTGAAAATGTGTTGAAATGTCATGGAATCCTTTGGTTTTTCCATACCTTGACGGATACTTTATTGGCCATGTTGTCCTGAGACTTTCGATACCCATTCTCTAACTTCCTGCCATCCTTGTCTCTTTTCTCAGACTTTCGTCGTATTCGAAGTGCTGTGTGCCATGATAATGATTTTCTAAACAAAAAGAGAAACACATTTGATCTGTTTACGTCCAACAAATGATTGTTTTTGTTTCATGCTGGGAGGGACGTCACCCATTCTTACTTGATGGTGCCTTCGGGTAGCTCTGGTGTGATGGAGGATGAGGTATGTCCTAAGACAAAGCCAGGGATCCAGCCCTCAGCGGCAGGCGAGTGCTCATTGGCCGCACGGTACACCAGGAACATGTTCTGCTGGTTGCTAGCTAACATCTGGACCACCTCACCCTGTACCACACTGATCTCATCCTCCTTCACCGCCACATAGTCCTGAGTCACCAACATGGTGGACACGTTGCTGCTGCTACTGCTTTCACTCTAAACAGGACAAGACGGAAACATTCGGTGTTAGATGCCAACGTATTACACTGTATGTAGGCAGAGATAAGGTCTTAAAAAACCTTCCAGAGGAATGTCTGATTTGTTTAGGTGAATTCCCTGGTCATGCAGTTACAGAAACCCCGAACAAGACTAGTTCACGAATAAAAATAGTACATTTTGTCCAGTGTGCCATTGTATGAAAGCATTCTTGAAAAAAGGAGTATTAAGAGCTTGGTAAGTAACGAAATCCAGAGTTCTGTGATCCCATGAATAAACTCAAGCTGTGTTATGAGGCAGAAGTTTCAGAGCTAACTGAGACGACGAAGAAACAGTGTGAGCTGAGCAGTAAGAAGGAGAGGGCAGAACATTTGAGGAAAACTGCTGCAAACTTCAGATAAAAGCATCCGACAGGAGAAATGAAAGAGGAGTAAAGTTAGAAATGTGATGCATTCTTTGTAGGATTTAGATGGAAACACGTGATCATCCCGTGATCACGTTCCAAAAGAGTGAATAAAGACAAGGAATGTGAACCGTTAGGAAGCAGAGGCACGGTCCGATTTGTTAGTACGATCTAGGAGAAGCAGATTTGTACTGCACACACACGCACACACACACACACACACACACACACACACACTGCAGTGTAGTTAATGTGCTGGGGTAGCCGTTAATCTTCAGTCAGTTTCAGCATCAGTAAGTGTTGTTTGAACAAAGCCATTTTTAGAGTCAACTGCAGGCTGAGTGACGGCAGTCGGTCGGTGAGGGCGGGGTTAGTGGGAGTAGCTCGGTGGCGTCACTGAGATGCTGACTTGGCGTCTTACCCCGTTGCTCTGGATGGAGTGCATGGACTGCTCGCTGGTGGAGGAGCAGGTGCTCATGCGATCCATCTCCTTACTATGGCTGCCTTGGCGACGATGAGGAGGCGTCCCGTGACTCCCTCGGCCCAAAGGTTCACCCCCACCACCATTGTCAGCATGGTGGGAGGTGGAGGTGGAGCCAGGCCTGCTGGCAGGAGAAGCAGGCAGAGCGGGTACTATCGCCCACAGAGCATTGGATTTAGGAGCTGGGCTGGGGGGAACTAAAGGCTCCTTTCCTCCTGTGGGCGACTGTGGTGATATGAAGGGAGAAACTGTCCCCACTCGAGGACTTTTCAGAGAGAAACCGAGGGGAGCGACTATACCCGTTTTATGATTCCTCTGTGTCTCTTCCTGGCCTCCTCTGTTCCTGGCCTCCTCTGCGAGCGCTAACAGCTCATTGCTGTTATTACTGTTACTGCCTTGGTGATTATCCAGCATCCTTGCGTTAGCTAGATCTGAAGCTAACAGCTCTTCATCTGTTGTGTTTTTTAGAAAGGGGTTATAGGAGGTAGACGCCAGGGGCTGGGGGTTGCTGGGCGACCACGTACCTGCTGATCTGTCAGGCCCCTCGGGGCCTGGGGGGTGGTGGTGATGGACAGGCTGGGGGAGGCGTGAGGATGGTTGGGGGATGCGGGAGGGTCGTGAGCGAGGGCCACAAAGGGAGGAGGAGCTATTCCCAGAGCCACCGCTGCCACCCCCCCCTCCTCCGCCCATGCTGGTGGGACTGTTGGAGGGGCCGCCTCCAGGGAGGCCCGGGGTACAACTGCTGCTTGGCCCCCCACCACCCACATGGTTCCTTTGATACTCTATGGGTGATGTCAGTGCTGTGAAAAAAAAATAAAAAATGGGTTTAAATATTTTACAGAAATCCAGAATATTCCTCTTTGGATTACTTACCATTAAGAAAATTACGCTGGTTCTCTAGAATCTGGCTGACCTGGTGCACCCAGACCTGACTAACTCCTGGACTTGGTGAGTGAAGCGTGTACCTCTCCAAGTTCCCACTGGATGATCTGGATGTCAGTGTGAATTTACAAGGGTCATCTCCATTTTCTTCAAGACCCAACCAACTCACCTGGAGTACGAGGGCAGGAACGGGTGCAAAAAGAGAAGAATCAGGAAGCTGAGGACAAGTCAAAACACAGCTGAAAGACGTTTGCTATGTATTAGGGTTACACTCACCTTAATGCTGTTCTTAAAGAGGTAGCCAGGAGTTGTGAAGCCCTTTTTGTCCAGAGGCTCGCTGAAGATAACGATTTGTTCAAACAGAAAAACTCTTCTCTCTTTCATCCTAGACAGGAGTCCTCCATCCTGGTCTGTAACCATGAAGGTGTCTTGGAGGAGAAGTCTGCCCTGAGCCACAATTTTGCCCTATGTAGAAAGCAAGGGAATCAATCAATCAATCAATCAATCAATCAATCAATCAATCAATCAATCAATCAATCAATCAAGCAATCAATCAATCAATCAATCATTAGTGCTTATGTGATTGACAAAAATCAAAAATGATAAAAATGTTTAAAGACTAATGCAATAAAATAATTAAAAAGATCATAAAATAAGAAAGAGTCAGAAATAAAAACAAAGCAGCGAAGAGAACAATTTTTAAAATGTAAAACATTAAAATTAGAATTAAAAAAATGTTATTTATTATATATATATATATAAAAAAAAAAATTATAAATCATAAAGCACTACACAAAAGCCAGACTACATAAATAGGTTTTTAGCTTGTGTTTAAAAATTGTGATTTATAAACGTATAAATGCTGGGTGCACACTGACATCTACTGACAGCTGACTGTAGCAACACTGTATTTATTTACATATTTCTATGATATATAGGAAGAAGACATACCTCAAAACCTTGTAGGCGGCCAACATTCATCATGTCATTGCAACGCTTGGGCACCACACACATCACTTCTACAGCTTTCTATAGGTGAAATATACGAACAGAATATTTGTAAAACTCGTCCTTTATGAACAATGTGTCGTTAAAGTACGATAGTGTGTGTCTGTGTACCTCCAGCTCTTTGGTTTCCACTCCAGCCTTCTTAGAGGCTTTTAGCAGATCCTAGAAAACAGTAACATATAATAATTCACTGAAGGACTAAAGACACTTTTAATTTTATTATAAGCAGCTCATATTATAACAAAGGGTCAATAATGAACCTTCAAAAGTAGCTGGTACTTCATTATGCGCTGGACAGGTTTAATTAGCAGGTCTGTGATCTGCAATCTGTGGCCCAATCGCTGCTTAAGGTCCTGAAAGATCAGGAAAAAAACAAAAAAAAAACAGACATTTGTTTTTTTCTTAAGTTCCAATAACATGCACTGTAAGGTTATTATTGTTTTAATCTTACCTCAAAGTAAGTGTCAATATACTCTGACACAATGTGCTCAGACTTAGGCTTATTCTGGCAGTACACGATGTACATATGCAGCCTTCGCTCCTGCAATAACAAATCAGAGTGACTATGTATAGCTGAGATTAAATGCCTTCCAAAAAATGCTCATATATAAGCTTTTCAGAGTTCATACCTGTTTGACGAATAGGGGAGCAAGCCTGTCAGGATCCTCCAAACATCTTTCAAGCTCTCCCAGGAAAAAACTGTGGAGAGAAAAAGAGCGAATGACATGCTTTAAGCTAATACACATTTTTTAGTCTCCGTTATGGAAAAGGGAAGTGAAAGGAAGAATGCCAGCATACTCTTTGTGCCAGTCATAGATCTGGTGAATGTTTCCAAAGACCATCTTGTCTTTTCCTCTCATGTCATCAGGAACTCCTTCTTCTTTCATCCTGCTCATGTAGCCCTGACACAAAAAAACTCACACTAAGCAGCTGTAATAAAGAAAGATCTGATGTTTGAAGTCTTATTTATTTAATACCTCCACCACTGATCCGAGGTCTCTGACGTAGTCTCGCTCAGTCTCCACCAGCTCCAAAAGCACATAACTGGGACAGAAAATAATGATCACTGCCCAATACATTGTCCTTTCTTTTTAAAACGACAAAAAAATGAATGCGAAAGCCAGGGCTGGGGTCAATTAAATGTTTCAATTACAATTACATCTTTAATTATCCATGTTCAATTACAAGTTGGTTACATTACAGTGATTTTTTCCATTTTTTCCAATTACAAATAATATTACAATTATAATTTTCCCCTCAGCAAGTCAATTACAATTTTGTCCTCAATTACTAAAGTTCAATTACCATTAATCCCAATTTCTGAGCCTTTAATAAATAATTTAAATTTAATTTAAATCGGGAGGGGCTCCTCCGCATCGAGAAGAGCCAGATGAGGTGGCTCGGGCACCTAATTAGGATGCCCCCTGAACGCCTCCCTAGTGAGGCGTTCAGGGCACGTCCCTCCGGAAGGAGACCCCGGGGAAGACCCAGGACACGCTGGAGAGACTATGTCTCTCGGCTGGCCTGGGAACGTCTCGGGGTCCCCCCGGAAGAGCTGGAGGAAGTGGCCGGGGAGAGGGAAGTCTGGGCCTCCCTACTGAGGATGCTGCCCCCGCGACCCGGAAACGGCTAAGCGGGAGAAGATGGATGGATGGATTTAAATAATCTCATAAAACATAACCTTTCTCCTCTGTTAGCTTTCTGTTAGCATCTCCTATGATAACGGGTCAGTTTTGACACGTCTGAAATCAGCTGTAAAATGCACAAAGAAAACATTATCTATCATCCAATTTGTTTCTCATCTATTGGTTATGTTGTTAGGCTTCCTGATCCATCAAAATATGGGTAATAATATTTTTGGTGTGGGCATCTGAGCATTTTTTCTGTCAGTATACCCCTTTATTTAATTCTTTTTTTAAAATGGTAAAATGATTCTCAAGAGAACTGACAGATAGTGGGAAAACTACATATGAAACATAATTTAAGAATTGTTAACTCCGTATGTGTAAGCCATAGAACTGTAACATGAATCCTCAGTTTTTCTTTTATTTGAAAAAATTTAGTTTTTATTGAATTTTCATGCCAATTAAAATGTCTGAACTAAATTACAATTTAATTATGATTAAAACAACAACAGTTTTTTTTTTTAAATTACCATTATAATTATGCCACGATTGTAGTTCGATATCAATTACACAATTACAATTATAATTGACCCCAAACCTGGCTAAAGCAGCCTTTGTTTACAGAAACACTGCTACAGGACTAGAACTCACTGTCTCCTCTTGAGGAAGCCAGATTTGCGCTCGTCCACCTCGTCGATGGGAGAGGAAGAGGAAAGCAGGGAGTTATCGGAGGGGTTGAGGGAGGGAGAGCTGCTGTCACCTTGCTCCACTGATAGAGAACTGGGACGGTCCTCAAGTGACTGGGAACAGAAAAGTGATATGATGAGGGGAAGCCACACGTCTGTGCTATCTGTTGCTCATAAGCAGTGTTGGGAACGTTGCTTTAAAAAAGTAATTAGTTATAGTTACTCACTGCTTGATCCAAAAAGTAACTGAGTTAGTAACTGAATTACTCTATAATAAAAGTAACTAATTACCAAGGAAAGTAACTATTTGCATTACTGCTAAAAAAAAAAAGTTGCTATATGTCAAATAATTCAGTGTGTCGTTGTGAGGTGCTTCATTAAATTAGAGTTGCTTACAACAGATGTAGACAAAATCTTCACTCCTAGATATAATGAACACTTCACATACACGTTCTTGCCTTTGACCACAATTAATATAAAGTAGTGTTTGTATCGTCACCTTAAAAATGCTAACTTTTCATCAGACTGCTCCACGCTCGCCATCTCTGCTGCTTCATCAAATCTGTAGTGGTTGTGTGCGTGGCACGCGTGTACTGGCACATGTGTAAAAACGCTGGCTCTGATTGGCTACCATGAAACATGACGCCGCCTCAGCCAATCATAATCGCTCACCTTGTTTTTAACCCACCTCCTCACTACAGCTGTGCATGAAGCCTGGGTTGCTTTCGGATAACAGTTTATTCAATCAATGCATGTAACGCACCGTATTTAACGTTCAGTAATGATAACGGTGTTGTAACGGCGTAAAAAGTAAATAGTTCCATTACCCCGTTACTGAAAAAAAAAGGCTGTTACCTAACGCCGTTATTTTAAACGTTGTTATTCCAAACGCTGCTCATAAGGCATGGCAAGACAAATTTATTTGAATACATCTGTCGGCATTCTCTCAGAATCCTAACTCACCATCTTGCTCTTCACCAACTCTTCGATGGCACTGACCAGTTCAGCAGCGCTGGGTGTCTCTGAGCTACTGGGACGTGCTGAGAGGCGAGAGGCAGACTGGAAGACAGGAGAAATCCCTTTTAAAATGGATGATATTAAGAAAACCGTTTGTTAAAACCTTGTGTGCTGCATGCATAAAGCAGTCACATGTTCTCAGTGATTGCTGCTGTATTTGCAATCAGGCTCACCATTGTTGGGTTTGGACCACGATATTCCACATGCCCAAATAGGGATTTGATGCGTGTAAGCTCCCTAATAAAGGGGTCATTAGTGGAGCTAATCACAGGCTGATCTTTGGGTTAGAAAGGGGTTATGGGAAAAGTGTCAGGCCAGGGAAAAACTATGGGGCGGTTGTGTTTGTTAAATACACACAACTTAAATAAAAAAAAAAGGTAAATATTGTTGCTTAATACTCAAAAGGAAGAGGCTTCCTGAGCTGGAATGGATAGATTGGAAGGGATTGTCTATACATCACCAGGTTGTCCCACAAGCAGCACATACTGTAACTGCAGATGCACGTGGAGGGAGTTTTCACTGCAATGCATTCGCAATCGCAACACTTGCAAGGAGTGAAGTTTGTGGTGAAAAGTAGTAAAGGAAAAAATAAATAAAGATGGATCCAAAGTGGAGAACATCAGGTGTTTTTACATGGAGAGGTCGGGAAACTGAGACAGAAGAGATGCAGAACAGAAATTTACATAAGGCTGGAGAAAGGAACATGCAACCAGTTATAAAATAGGAAGGAAAAAATAAACAATGTTAGTTTTTTTCTTGTTAGCGACTGGTGGGAAATAATATAATACACTTTATTGTGGATTAAATGTATAATAATGCTGTTTGGCTTGTGAATGTACAATACATGCGTCTCTTTTCATCTGTAATTTATAATGTACAATAGCTTATTAGGGCCACATTCAAATTAAAATGTAAAAAAATATGGGCACATAGAGATTAAAGTCACAATATTTCGAGAATAAAGTCGTAATTTTATGAGAAAAGAAATGAAATACAAACAGACTTTATCTGTGTTTCGGTCACTCGTGTATTCTGAAGAAAGTGGAGCATTTAGTGAGATTATACTTCTCTTTAGGTTTCACACATGGCAAACTACTGAGCCTTTTGGTCCATCATCACCACCCTGTTATCAGTTTGAGGACTTTAAAGACATTTTGTAGACGTTTTGGTTCGTTCGGACCAAAGAACCAGACTGATTTGGAGCAAAAAGCCTATTTTGTGGAGGAGGAACTGACTGAAAGTGGATTTAAGATCTGTTTTAGTTGCGTTCACTTCAACAGGGAATTCTGAGCACTATGCAATTACATATTTTTAAAGATACGGCTTTATTCTCGTAAAATTAAGACTTTAATCTCTTAGTCCTTAGGTTTCTTTTTATTTTAATGTGGCCCTAAAACGCAATCATAATAATGTATCCATAAAAATCAGTTACACATATCTTGCATGGCATTACCTGTTATGTTACAGAGTATTAGGTGTCAAGTAATGTTAAAGATATATTTGCATATTGACATATGTGACTGATTTCTGCCTGTTGTGGTTTCAAACAGCCTGGGGAAACCCACCTTGTCATCTTGAGAGTCGGGCTGCAGCAGGCTGTGCTGCTGAATAGCCATAGGGGGCGGTAGAGGGACGGCATCAGCCCCTTCCTCTCCTTCCTCCTCACCACAGCTCTGCATGCCTGATGATGACGACTTGGACAAGGTACCACTGCTCAGTCCTTCATTTCTCATGCGCTGGTGACAAATCAAAGAAACAAAACTTTAAACAAAAAGACTGGTTGTCATTATCACTCACAACCTTTTCCTAAATGTCCTAAATCTAAGAACCTAGATGTATACATAAGAAAATATTATCACATCAGAATATAAAATTAATAACTATCTTAAACGGTTTTTGAGAAAAGCTGTCCCCTTTGAAGATACTTGGAACGGAGTCCAAAAAATGAAACAAGGGCAATTACAAAAAAATAAAAAATACTTGCGCGCTTCTCATTTTCGAACTCCATCAAGGTGTTGATACCCTGAAGCCACACATTAAATTTGGTTATCCTATCTTAAACGACTTGTAAGAAAAGCTGTCCCCTTTGAAGATACTTTGAACAGAGTCCAAAAAACGAAACAAAAGCAATAACTCCGGAAAAAATAATTGCGCGCTTCTCATTTTCGATCTCCATCAAGGTATTGATACCCCAAAGCCACTTCACCAAATTTGGTTATCCTATCTTAAACGGTTTCTAAGAAAAGCTGTCCCCTTTAAAGATACCTCAAACAGAGTAAAAAAATGGAACAAGGGCAATAACGCTGGGAAAAATAATTGCGCGCTTCTCATTTTCAAACTCCATCAAGGTATTGATACCCTGAAGCCACACACCAAATTTGGTTATCCTATCTTAAACAATTTCTGAGAAAATATGTCCACTTTAACTCAGAGAGACGGACAGACGGATGGAGCTCAAACCTATATCCTCCTTCCACACTTTATTGCGGGGGTAAAAGTAGCTACAGCATATTTTTAGTATTTTTGTTTCCATCCCTTACCTCCTCCAAGGTCTCGTCCTGTGGCGTGGCAGCACTGTCCTCTGAGTCCTTCTGCGAGCCGGGCATGGTGTCCATATTCTTCCTGGTGCCGTCGCGGTTCTTCTTGTGCTTGTGGGCGAGCTTTTTCACGTGGCCGTCAGCTTTTCCGGAGCTGAGTCTTCGGACAGGACTCGTCAGCCACTTTCGTAAAGTGTTCCCAGGACGTTTTGGGCCTGGTGAGCTGTGGGGACCCAGAGTGTGGCTGGAGCCAGGCTGAAGGCCATCGTTGTTGGATACAGACAGGGTGTCTACATGGGAAGAAGAGAGAAGAAACCATGCCGGAGGTCACGCAAAGAAAGATTCCATGTACATTATCATTTAACAGTCCTCTCTTTTATATACACACCAAATATCTGATGAATGGGCAATGAACTGCTAGAGGTTTGTTTACATCACAGACTGCTATCCCTCTGGGAAAATGGGTGAAATGAAAATAATTTCACTACGGTGATTACTAAAGTACGCATTATAATTATCATTATTATTATTATAAACAGAGAAACAACATAGACCTGCATCTAAATTGGAGATGTCAAATTATCTATCTATCTTCTATCTATAAAGCAAGGAACCTCGGTCTGTGTGTGTGTGTGTCTGTCTCAAATATCTTTGCGAATCAGGCTCAGATTGACCCGAGACTTTCAACATGGCTGCTGCCTGGTGTGCAACGTCGGATTCGTTTGAACTGCAATGATGCCGTTCATAAACTGTTTCAGAAAATTGTTTTAAATGCAGTTTTGCAGAACAGCTCAATGTTGACAGGTAGTCATGGTAACTCTGGATAAATCACATGGTATCATCTAAACAGTTTTTTAATCTTACTGTCGTATGTAAAGAACTGTAAACACAATTGGAAAACAAAGTAAAAAATTGAGCCCAAGCCAATGTGACTGAACGTGAACGTGTCACACATTTTGGATAACCACTAAGCCTTCATGGTAATAACACAATGGAAAATTAATCATAGTTGCATAATAATGTAATTTCTTAAGTGCTATTTTCACAGTTTTGGTTATTTCAACTGTATTTCAGGGTCCACAATTTACCTAATTATACCTTACATAATAGTTCTTATGTTTTTAATATTTACAGCATTACTTCGATAAACAGGGAGGTTGTCAAAAATATATGAAGTGGGCACAATGTATGAATAGCTCTCTTATGAACTGTAATTGCTGATTAGTGACCTGATCAAAACATAATCATTTCAGACTCAATGAAAAGTGGAAAAACAGGAATGAAAACGTCAAACAATAACTTTTGGATATCTTTGTTTTTCAGTACTGGGCAAATGTATTTTGAGAAGGATTTGTTGATCTCCCACATTAGGGCATTGAAGAGGTGTAAAAAGTCAATGGTTTGTAAGACTCCTTCCACTTTCACCATCTATGAGAGTCCACATTATTAGGAAAGAGTATCATCAGCCTAAACTGTGTGATTAAAGTCAAACACCTCCAGCCTTTCTGCACAACTTCATTCACTCATTTTTAAATAAACCATCGCTGACAGATAAAAAGCTCAAGATTTAATTCTGGTTTTAACCAAAAGGGAAAAATCTGGCAGCTAAAAATGACATTTTTTTTTCTTCAGATTTGTCTCTTTACAGATTTTCTCAATTGCTTCCACACATTTTCTGAAAGCATGCCTCATACTCTCAGAACTCTACAAACAAATCCAAAATAACACACACAATGGGCAAAACCCCTCATTTTTCCTGCAAAATGAAACTTTACATTCAAAATAATGTAATTTATTCTCAAAATGGTATTTTGTTTTCAAATGACACACACAAACCATCATATGAATAGATGCTTATATTAAGAACCAGTTGAACACTGATGTGCTCAATGTAAAACACTAAGATGATGAATGGAAAACACTTCTTATACATGCATCATAATGTCTTAGTCCTTTTTTTGTTCAGTGTTGCACTTACCAAAGATAGTACGTACATAAGTGTGTTGTAAAATATTTAAGAATATTGTTTTTATACTCTGAACACACAAATACACGATCAGCTATATTTAAATTTTCCCACAAAAAACAATGAACAATGTACATCCCAACCAAAACAAACTTGCACATACAAAACAAAATGATTTACTGCATACCATTACAGTAAAATAATAATAATAATAAAAAAAAAACATGCTGCATTCTGCATCCTTTTATTTCGGTCTGGCAACAGCCCCTCATCCACATCGCAAACAATGTTGGCACTAGCTCTGCCTCTGTTTCCAATGTCGGCATCCATTGCTCCAAAACAGAAGAGCTCACTTGTAAAACTGTGTGACAGGTGTTTGCCCATGTGATGAGTCATTGTGTGCATAGCAGGGCAATTCACTTTAGAATTTTTCATGAAAATTGTGTCAAATGCAGAGAATTGTGTGTAGTGTTTTAAAAAAAAAAACAAAAAAAAAAACGTGTTTTAAAACTGCAAATTGAGTGTAAAGCAGGAATTGTGTTTGTAGTTTAGCAGAATTGATTGCGATTTAATATGCGGTTATTTTTTCAAGGGCCTCTTGTCATGTATTTTTCAACGAACACGAGCAATAAATCCATCTGTTTCATAATAAACAATTTCAGATTCATTTGAACTTTAAATAAATATAAAATATACATTTTAAAGCACAGATTACAACAATAAAGCATCTCTTCAACATATCTAACTAACTTCACGTTTCATGAAACATGTAAACATGTGGACTGCACTTTTTAAACACTGTCTAAACTTAACAGGGCAGCCTATAAATAAATAAAATAAACAGATAAAAACAAATCAATAAATAAAGCTTACTAACATCACACATACTACAGTGCAGGAAAAGCAAGGACAACTAATATCTGCTTTAACCAATTGGATGCTTTTTATGTCTTAAAATAAATGATTACAAAAAAAAAATTGCAGCCTTTGCAATTAGAAAATCATGTTTTATGATATCGCGATAATATCGCAAATGCAATTAATCGTTCAGCCTTGGTGGTTACACACTCTTGGAACGCTTTAGTCATGGATCCGGTTTTTATGAGCTTAATTCTGATAACTAACAGGACCTTTACAAGTGTACATTTTAGCAGACACAACAGGTGCTGACTATGTTTTTGATTTAATGGTGTTTAAAACCTTGACGAGTTTCAGTAAATTCCTGCAAAAGCAGACCCTGGAGCAGAACACTATAGTGTTGCTATAAAATGTTCCCTTTTTATAGATTCAACTTTTTGTGACCTGCGAACACATCTTTTTTTTTCAGTAAAATTATTTTCCTACACTTAATGAAAACTACTGAAACAACAACAAAAGAAAATTAAGTAAAGTGTCAAGTTTTAAGCAAGAGGACAGTAACACAAAGAGAGGAACACAAATCACAGTATAGTGATATAACTTTAAATGTTAAGCCCAACACAATACCTTCGCCAGTGCACAAAACAACTGCTCTAATAAAACTCTTTCAGAGGATTCCACACTGTGTTCCATCCACATTATAGTTCCTATGCCTTTAAACCAAACACATGAAGAACAACCCAGTAATAAACATACAAGCAAATCAGAATCCAGCACGTTACAGGCAAATAAACCCAATCAATCCTGCTAATATAAATAAATGTTCTTTTAAATAAACAATTAAATATAAATGGTGTACAAAACAACACAATACACAATACTAACAATGAGTATACAGCACTAAAATATCCACAATTCAGCCACAAAACAATTAAATTAAATATAGTCGGGGTCGTCTAAAGTTTTAATTATTATTTAATTATTAGGTTTCCATGTGCGATAAAATATATGTAGGTTCCCTGACATTTCATATCTAAGTTTTTCAATGTGGAGTACTCCAATAAATGCCGTCAACCAAGATTCAAATACAGGTGGAGCATCTGATTTCCACATTTTCAAAATACCAGGTATTTGTGTTTAGGATGAACTCTGGACATTTTACTGTATCTTTATGTACACTCTGTGCCTGGCTGTATGTCTTTCTTTGTCTTAGTGTGTCACATGTACAATGTTAAAAAATTATTTATAGATAAATGGTGTAGATGTTGTCACACAAACCCTTGAGTAGAAAAAGGACAATGAAAAAATGATTGTGTACTTAATGACACCAAAAATGGAAAGCTTTCACCATAATTGCTATAAAAAACCATAAATAATGCAATTAGCAAATCGAATTGGAATGGCCTCTGCCTGTGATTTAATGGGACTAAGTCATTAAATAATGAACAGAGTGATCACATACAACTGCAAACATTAAATGATGCTAACAACATTATGTTATTATTATTATTATTATTGATGGTTGGCCAAATGTGTTTACAGTCAAAAAAAGAGCAAAACACAAAATAATCAGAGAATGCAAGCAAATGTGTGAGGTTCTACTATCTAATGCATTACATGTGTATGAAATTTTTTTTTTCTTAAACAATGGGTCTGTAAACATGTAAAGGAACACTGAATGCTAGAATTCACACTTTATCCAGGGCAGTCGTTAATGGTAGCAACGCGTACAGGTTGGACTGAGGTCATGCTAACAGGGGGGTGAAAATGGGTAAAACATGGGGTCACCAGCCTTGACACATTCCTCTACGGTGGAAAATAACTTTAGAGGAGCAGACAGACACACAAGGGTGCGACCTTTGCCCTTTGGCCTGCAGGGAGGCTTTCATTGATGAGACACCTCCGGAGCAGCTGCTCAAGCGGTGACTCATGGGAGGAGGAGGAGGAGGAGAAGGAGAAGAAGAAGAAGAAGAAGAAGAAGAAGAAGAAGAAGAAGAAGAAGAAGAAGAAGAAGAAGAAGAAGAAGATCTGAAATTTTGGGAATGCTCAAATGGTCATACATGTGTCTTTCATGAATGCCTCAGAATGATAACAGAGAAAAAAACACTTAATAAATGAACAAAAAACCAACTATTCTGTGTAAATTGCCAGTAAGCATAGATAACAAACAATCTATACCCTTAAATATATCAGTTTGAGATTGATTTTGTGTTTTTCTCCAGGAAAAGTTATCCAGAACACAAACAACTTCGCAAGTGCACTGTCAGATTTTCTTATACCAACATAAAAATGTCATGACTACTTCAAAAAGGGTCACTCCATCAACATGTGACCTGCATGCTCATAAAATTGTCTCGTCACTTTTGATGTTCTCGGTAAAAACTAATCAAAGAACTGCACAGATGTTATATCTGCAAGCTACCGACACCCAATCATAGCTCAAGGGGTGCTCATCCACACTGGATGTAAACAACATAGATCTACATCTTTATATGTGTCCCAGAATAGGAGGACATATAGGTGGTGGTGGTGGTGCGTGTACAACTGTAGTGATCCCCAAAGTCTGGCATGCCTGGGATTCCAGAGATTCTAACCAGGGGAGCATCTTTAGTGAGGTCTTATCTCTCCCAGAAGAAGCAACACGAACACAAACTAAAGTCTGCGCTTGTAGCATGTGAGGAAACTCAAGGGCTATTAGGCTCTCACCATCTGTAACAACTTAAATATCTTTCAGAAACCAATTTGTTGATCTGTCACGTGCCAGTTACGCTGCTTTAAACATGAGCCAGAGAACGAACGGCCCTTCTGGTATTGCATGTTCTAATCACTTTAACCCAACATTAACTGTTTTCTCAAAACCTTTCAATGGCATCCTCTGCTCTGACCCAAAATAGAGATTTGAGCTTCAACATAATCTTGTAAATGTAATTTCAATAGATTTAAAAACTCATCGCATAATGCTGCTGCACTCCCCAAATTGCATTTACTTCCAGGACGTAATCTTCTGCTGATTAACGAAGCGATGCAATTAATAAATGTAATTAAAAACTACCAACATTTTTGAAGAAAACAACAGAAAAAAGTACGTATTGGCACAGCCTTCTTGTGAGTGTTACCTAAATGTATTCACATGCTTAGATAGATGAGTTTATATAATGGACAATATATGGAATCTTCTGGGTTTTTTTTTTTTGTTTACATTAAAAGGTCATTTTAAAATGCAACCTACCCAAATCCAGCAGCCAGAACTTGCATTTGTCTTCCTGCTCTGAATCCAAAGAGCAAAACGGGTTCAAAGACACCAAGGATTCAATTCCACGTGCCATGTCCAATTTCACTTTTCAGGCAAATACTTTCCCTTCATAACCTTGTCACTGGTATGACAGCTGGATTACAAAAAATGCCATTTAGAGCCTGGTTGAATGTTGTTTTCAAATATCTGCAGTCATAACGTCGCTGAAATGCAGTGGAGCGAGAGTGAAGTCCAGCGTGATGAGACGGAAAAAGTCCAATGCAGCATGAGTGTAGGATGTTTTCTCTCGTTCTGTGTATCCCTCCCTCCCTCCTCCCTCCCTCTGTGAGTGGGCTGCTGTGAGGATATTGGGCAAACCTCCACTGAGTCTCTCCTACTCCGGGGGGACGTCTGGAAACATGCACCGCATCTACTGTAATACCCTTTGAAAAAGCTCCCACACGTTTTGTGTGGGCAGACAGAATTTTTTTATTTTTTTTTTATACAGGCATCAGGATTGATGCAACATGTGCAAAATAAACACAGTTATGAAATAAACAAGAGAGCTGTAAAACCAACTGTTGGATAGGGGGGGGAAAGGGCCTCCATACGCCATAATGTGGTTGTGGAAGTGGCCTTATCAATATTCTTAAACAGATGGCTAACAACCAACTTCAAATTGCTCACTTCGTACATAGCTCATTAAATAAAACACTCCCACCATTTTTACATATTTTACAGCCAATAATGAAATACATAAATACCCTATGGAACAGCTCTCAAACTTCGCACCCCCGACTCACGTACCACTACTTCTCAATCTAGCAATACATCCAGAGGTCCTATAATATGGAATTCACTTCTTCCTCTTCTGATCAAACTTTCCCCGTGCTCATTTCAAAATTCTATCAAAAACCAACTCCTTAATAAATAACAAAACAATGGTTGCTTTTTCTTCTATTTGTTTTGCATGACTTTTGATTTTGATGTTAATGTTTTTCTCTTTCCTGTTTTCTTCTCCGTTTCAATGTTTTGCTGTCATGACGTTTTTTTATTTTGTCTTGACTTTATTTTATTATTATTAATTTTTTTTTTTTTTATCATTAGTTAAAGTCACATTTTTGACATGCCTCGAAAGTCAAGATTTCTGTTAATGTCTGTTAACTGTTGATATTAATTATGTTTCGTTGTATTTTAAACTGTGCCACATAAGAAAAATAAATTCTATCCGTACATAAATACTTTCAGCAGCCAACACATCAGTATGTGCACTCCTGTGCTGTTTTGGAAGCTAGAGATAAATGGACAGAGACGTCTCTATGTGTGGAGTACTAGGAAGTCTTCCTAAACTCTACACAGACGCTCCCCTATGAGGAGAGACACACACATGCACATTAATGAGCCCCCATTACTGAGTCCCTTCATCAATTACTTTCTAAGTGGACACACTTTGTGCTGATACAATTCCTAAGGGTGCTGAAAGTCAAACTTCAAAACTTAAAGTCCATCAATCTTATCTCTTATCTCATCTTTTGTACCATTAAACACCGGAAAACAATTCTTACATCTTGTATACTGCAGTGCCCGTCGGAAGTATGTATTCATATAGTAGGAGCTTAAGTAGAGTTGTCAATTATGGCCGAATGAGTTTGTGTTTGAAGTTTGGATGTATAAAGAGGTGTACATACTCTGTAGTGTTATAAAGGTGCAAAGTAAAATAGCGTGAGCAATTTCCCTGGTTTAATTCTACGGGACATGCGCATGATAAATTGATAAAGTTTGCACCAATGCGGCGGTTTAGGTAGAATCTGATGAAAGACACAAATTCGTACAAATAAATCTATTTATTTAGCATTTAACATTTCTTAGTGCAGGGGTGTTTATCATCCAAGGTTAGTAATTAACATACAAACAGATGTAACTTAGCGAGCAGACTGAGAAAAACTTCATCTATAAATCATGTGCGTGGCTCAGACTTCCAGAGGAAGTATGGTGTGTGTGTGTGTGTGTGTGTGTGTGTGTGTGTGTGTGTGTGTGTGTGTGTGATATGTGTGAAATATACTTTGCTAGTATATTAGTGTGAGTGTGTGAGTGCGTCTGCGGATGGAGGGTCTAACCCTCCGTCCGGTGTCACGAACTGAGTTTACCACCGTACTGAGATTGTAACCTAACCCTAACCTAATCCAATAATTTTCCGGTCGTGCGCATGTGCACGTTTGCTCATAATCAATCTCAGTACGAGGTAAACTCAGTCCGTGACACCGTTGTAACCCACGTTGATTCCATGGTGAATCTCGTGCTATGCGCACGATGGTATTTGCTCAACAAACACACACGCACACACACACACATGCAGACGGTCCTGTAATTAATAGATATCTCTCTGGTCTTAACCCTCCATCCAGTGTTATCCGTGTTGATTCCACACAAATAAGTCCAAAATAATGGATGCACAATGCGATGCGCACTCTGGCATTCGCTCCACATACACACACACACGCAGACGGTCCAGTAATTAACAGTTACACTGAGGTCGAAAGCTGAATAGGTTTAATTTCTGTCATGCTAATCCGCGTTCAAAATAAAATTTAAATAAACGTTTTGCAACACCAAATAAATCCAAAATAATGCATGCACACGCTCAACCTATGTGCAAGCAGTCAAAAAAGTTTCCGGTCAAACAGACACCGCGTCAGGGAGGAATTCGCTTCACCAACACACACACACGCATGCAGAACTTGCTTTTATAGATAGTTTGATACTGTAGATAGATAGATAGATAGATAGATAGATAATATATGTCATGTCTTAACTATCCATTATCCATGACCTTTTTTTGTGGTTTTTCTATTTTCCTCCTTCAGAAATAGATCAGGATCATCCAAATCTGAACTGCTACAGCATTTTTCTGTACGTCACCTATGTTTATTATATCAGAATTATAGAGAAAGGGGTTCTCTCATCCTTCCTTTTTTTGACTACAGCCTCCCCTGCTGTAAGGCCCTTTTTTCATTCGTTAATCTCTGTGAATCTATTGAGTAATGAAAAAAGAGTGCATTAGTACGACAGTGAAAGCCAAAGAACAAACTGAAGTAATGAGAATTAAAAGAGAAATGAGACATGAAAAAGGTAAATAGACAACTTGGGAGGTTTTCTTTTCGTGTTTTCTTTGTTTTTTTACCCAAATCAATAAGGTAATACCAAGCATCCCAACATTTTAAATACAAATGAAGCTATTTTTACAGACTACATAGAGCAAGCCATGAAAATGTTTGGATGCTCTATCACTATAGAAACAAGCAGTAGCTGCTCACCCACTCCTTCATATTCCAAAACACAAGCAGAAGCTTCTGTCAAGACACGATAACTGCAGCTGAACACTCCAACAAAGCACACGTGAAACAGAAATCTCTTCATATCAATCTCTAAGACCTGCGTATCCCGATGAAGTGCAGAAGATGGATTACATTCTGACAGACAATCAAAATCAAACAAATTCACTTCATTATCCTTTAAAAAACTTTCTTTTTTTTTTTTTTTTACAGCTAATCAACCTGGACACAGACATTTCCCAAAAAGAAAAACTGAAGACTGTTCTCTACACTAATGTATTTAGGTTTTTATTTTTCAAAATTAATTAAAATGATCAAATAGTGAAAAATTATTGCAATACAAACTCATTTATTTGAACATTTGTAAGCAAAAGTAGTAGGTGGCAATAGATAGCATAAGGCTACACTGCATTGTAAATCATGTAAGGTTGGCTGAGGCTTAGAAAAGAAAAACAGGTGCTTGAAGATGACGTGGAAAAGTCATGATTTTAGGTTAATGGTTCATTTTGACTCTATAGCTAGTCATGTCATATGTAGGTTCTTAGTTTAGGTTTCGTCATGTGTCCTGTTCGTTCTTATCTCTCAGTTTTGTCTTTGGTAATGGTTTCTCTTGTCTTTTCTTTCAGGTATTCCTGCTCATGTCATCACTCCCAGTCTGGTCAGTAAGTGTGTGTTGATTAGGCTCCTCCCTCCTGTTTCTCACCCAGGTGTGCCTCATTCCCCTAATTGCCCTGAGCCCTCCTCTCCTCACTGTTTAGATGAGTGTTACCTATATTTTAACCTTAAACATGAGATGATAGCACAAATAAATAAAATAATTAAAAAAATAAGAAGACCCTGAAAAATTACCTCAATAAATCCAATAAAAACAAAGTATGTATTTAGGTGCTTGTATCAGAGACTTTAGATGCAGGCTGAGATAATCTGATACTGGTTTTTTTTTTTTTTTTGCTGATATCAGACCAATATACTTTATGATTTTGAGTTTGATGCTTAAGTAAAGTGTGGTAATCTACTCCTGCCTCCTACAATCTCTGCATGTGAGTCCAACAATGTATCTTCAACAAACCCAAAAACGAACCACTGAGTTGCTGATCTGGCACAAAACGATTTATGTATCTTTCTTTTTCTCTTTTGCTGTTAGCTGTTTCATTATGTTCAAATTGTTTCCTTCGTTTAGCATAAATATCCCGCACACGGTGTGGGTAGGTGTGTGGGCCACACCACCTAGCAGAATTCTGCACCCATCTACAATCCTTTATTATCATTACTTCTAGGGATGTCCCGATACAACTTTTTCATTTCCAATATGATACCGATATTGCAGCCTTGCGTATCGGCCGATACCGATATTGATCCGATATCAGCATGAATCATACATACTTTTATTACTTATTTTGTAGTGTGGAATGTTAGAAAAGGCTTGATCAAGTGATGTTACTCAAACAGAGAACAATAGTCGGTGTGAGAAAAACTGACCCATTTATTATTAACCAATTGGTTACATACATTTTAACCTTCAACCTCATATCTACAGTATTCTAAAATTGAATAAAACAAATAAAAAATGAATTGGGAAAAAAATTAAATAAAAATAAAAAATCGGAAATTTGAATCCGATTGCCGATATTCGTTTTCAGGCTGATATCGGACCGATATTTGATATCGATATCGGATCGGGATACCCCTAAATGAATTACTTCAGTGATTGTAACAAGATTTTAAATAGCCTATTCTGGCCATCAGGCTATTGGCTAGAGGAAATACACACCCACATATACTGTACATACATACATACACATATGATGTATGTGTGTTCAATCAAGACAGCACAGTAAGTTCGCCACAGATTGCCCACCAGTCCAATACAAGGCCAACACGTTGGGTAAGAAAACCATAAGCCAACCTCAGTCTTCAGAACTATTTTTTTTAAAAATAAACACATCACAATGTTCCCGCGTTTAAAATACAAATGAGTTAATCTTTACAAACCTAAACTAACCCTTGGAGCCAAAGATAAAAACTCACAGGGGATATATTCCAATCTTTCATTTTATTTATTTATATATGTGTGTAATTTGACACTAACAAAAGGTGGAAATTCAACTGCTTATATAAAAATGTGCCCAACATTAGGCCTACAAGGAAGTTTTTCTACTGTCATTGTACGTTTTCATTTACTGGCCATGGGCCCAAACCATTTGTTTGCCTGGCCTGTCTTGCATGCCTGAGCACCTGCAAAGTGCTTTCCAATATGATTCAAGTCACCTGGGCCAACGTACAACAAAAGCCGCTTCAATGCATGACATAGCACACAGACTGATAACAATGATACGTTCACAACAAACCAAAACAAATCTCTTGTGAAATGATACATCTTATTTTATTTTTTTTAGCTTGGAGAATGTTAATGTTTTTCTGGTATCACGAAGAATATGATCCAGCAGTTTTTAGAGGAGCCAGAATTACAGGGATAACACAATGTAGAAAAGAAATCATGGGAACCACTCTATTAATTTCTTTTATGAAGTGTGACATCATATCCTCCAGGATTGCCCCCTCCCAATGCCAACATATGCTTTATTAATGCCGCAGTCTGAGGGCATGCTGTATCAGGTTTGCTGTTGTTAACATTGTAATGAATGAGAGGGCTTAAATTATTTTAATAATAATAATTCAAGACAGACATCCTTTAAAATGTGCTTTTCACAGTTGCATAGCAACTCCTGAAAATGCTTGTTTTTATGTTGCAGAGCAGTTGCTAGAAAAGCAAAAGGATCTGCAGATCATTATGCTGTAAAAACAACATTCACTAAGAATTACTGGTCGTGTTCCAAGAATTTTTATGGCCACATGGAAAACAGGACTCTCACTGTTTCACAATGTGAAAATAGTGCTCCAAAAATGTGATTGTACCAATTTTTATATATAGTGTATGTACTGTGTAAATTTATGTTCCTACCTTTGTGGTTAAAGAGCCCCTCCATCTCCATGGAAGACCTGGAGTGAGCGATACACAGCATGGAGCAAGGCACGATGCCCTCCTGAGCAGGAGAGCGGTCCGTAGTCCGCACCAGGCACCAATCGGGTTTGTCATGGAGGCGCTCCAGGACCTCCACAGTCTGGCCTCGGCGTACTGTCAGCTCCCCGTTGCTTCCACCATTACTGGCCACAAAGTCGTGGATCACCACTGTCAACTCACACCCACCGGAGAGCTGAGACATGAGACAAAAACAAAATAAATGAGATTACTTTCTCCTTTCAACATCAGGAAAACAAACACACTTCTTGTTGCGTCAAAACCAGATGTTACATTTTTAAAACCTTTGTTTTTACTGATAAATTGAACACAAACAATCTTCATTGAAACATTATGTTTGGGTGGAATTCATAGTAGAAGTGAGACGTAGGCTTTGATGCTTTACAGTGATATTGTGGACACTAAATAAACTTATCCATCACAGAATTCTGGAATAGTTTGCCAATGGAAATTAAAGAGTGTACAAAGATCAAGCAATTTAAAAGAAAATATAAAGAAAGACAATTTTGAAAGTGTGGTTTTTTTTGTGTATACTGGTGATCAAAATCATATAAAGAAATGTAATTTATTAACAGCAGCAATGACTGGAAAACAGGATACTGAAAATGCATTATTTGTAAGTGCAATGTAGGAAAAGGGGTGGGACTAATATATTTATACTTCCACCCACTCCCTTGCAAACACAAAAAGTATGTGTATGCGGTAATATGTGTTTTTTTTCTAGATAGAGGCCATCTGCATCAAATCTTTTGTTTATTTTAATATTTGTTCTTGCATTTGTTTGAAATAAAACAATATATATCAAGAATGCACTTTAGAAACCAGTGAATAATAAAAGTTTGGGAAACACTTTACTTAAAGTTTTATACATAGGGCTGACATTACGCTGTCATTATTATGACACGGCACCTGTCATTAGCATGATGCTGTCATTAAGTGTAGTTCATTACCCTAACCCTTCGTTACCCTAAACCCCAACCCTAATCCTACCTAAACCCACTTGATCCCTCCACCTAACCCAAAACATTCCCAAAACAATTGCGCGAAAGGTGTATTATTTTAACGAACACTTAATGACACCTTATTCATGTTAATGACAGATAATAACAGCATAATGTCAGCCTAATGTATAAAACTTAATGTAAAGACTTAATAAACTTTATTACTTATTCATTTCAGTAAAAAAGAGTCGCTAAATGCTTGTTCATGTGGATCTTGTTGGGTTCTTTCTTTCTTACTATGAACTATTTATATTTTGATAATATTTTGTTCAGCACTTTGAGATGACGTTGTAGTATTTTGCTCTATATAAATAAAGTTGAATTGAATTGAATTGAAAATATTTATATAAACTTTAAGCCTTCATATACACAGAATATCCCGTCATACGTGGGCATCAGCATTTTTGAGATTTCAGCCAATCAGCATTCACATAATATAATGACGTAACTTCAGAAATAGCAGCATTCAGATGCCACTATTAGCAATCTTACTACGAATCTCCACATGACTTCCATCTGAACAAAGAAGACACCATAACATGTGGAAGTCTACGCTATGATCGGATGCCTTTAACCTCATCAAACAAGTTGGAGTTACGTGACTGGCGCACACTTTTGAGGAATCACTACGCCACACTTTGTCTAACAAGTCGACTTACAGCAGCGCACGTTTGAAGTGCTTTTCATTGCATATGCAGTAGGAGTGTACACACGTACACACGTACTGACACAA
Organism: Gouania willdenowi; assembly: GCF_900634775.1. Lineage (NCBI taxonomy): Eukaryota > Metazoa > Chordata > Actinopteri > Blenniiformes > Gobiesocidae > Gouania > Gouania willdenowi. The sequence goes on from NC_041059.1 coordinate 20,895,615, forward strand.
ACACGCTAAGCCAGGAATCCATCCACTAAGAGCAAAGCTCGAACACAGGAGGTAGAAATGACATCCAGCGCTAACACAAAACTCAAAAACCAAATGCCTGTAAAAAAATAAATAAATAAATACTAATGCATAACGCAAACTTGATATAAAGAAGACAACTTTACGATAAATAGCTAAACTGAACTTAACCCTAGTACTTCGTAGTAGACATGGAGCAAAATAACACTGTGATGATCTGACTACGTCCTGATGCGCGTGTTCATAAAAAACATGTTTAAATGTGGAAAAACAGACATAAGGGAAGAGTGGATTTGTCATTTCTCAGACACTATGTTCACACTCTTCTTCACACACTGAACAAACAGGTGTACGTTGCTGTTACTGTTGTTGTAACTGATTTACTCTTTCAACCAATTGCCAATACATATCATTTTGCACAGATTTTGCACAAACATACAGTCACAATATACATCACCAGCTTTATCAACAAAACATCTATAACTCTTCTACTCTATGCTAAAATAATGCACAAAATACTTCTCCTGTCATTCTCACAGCGTTGCTATAACAGCAGGTAAAAAGAGTAAATAACCACACAGCATTACGCAATGAATTGGTCATAGTGGCAAACGTTCACACGTTTCGTGCCAAGCAGCAGTGGCCGCTCGTGTGCTCCTTCGTTTTAGTATTTCTCTGTCACTCACAAACACATCTGCTGAGGACCGTCATTGAAAACATACCCTTTGGTAGTGCGGCAGAGCCAGAGAGCTAAGGAGCTGAGAAACAGGATGAAAGCGTCTCTCTTCCAGCCTGTTCATTGCTCTCCACTCCCTCATTGTGACACAAGTTAGAAAAAAACAGGATAAAAACACCAAAAAAGTTGTTTGATTCTGCTAAAAAAAAAAAAAAAATCCGAATCAGGATGTCTGGAAAAAGAAAAGGACTATGTGCCCCACTGGCTGCTGGGAAGTGTTCGAGCCTCAGGTTAAACCTGCAAATGTTCACCCTGAAGTGGAGCATTTAATCCATTTCTATCCATTTTTTTTTTTTTTTTACCCACAATGGTTTTCAAAAGTCATCAAACAGTCCATAAGCAATTCCGCAGTAGACGCAAAGCGTTGGATGGATAGCTGAGAGGACCTAGAACTCTGTGCTCCCCTGTCTGGCATACAGACCAGCATCCTCTGTGAAGAGAGCGTAGGAGGAAGACGCCGCTCACACACAAGTCACTCACTAAAGCAGAGACACACACAGGAACCTGGGCGCGCCGCACACACAGTCACATGAGGCAACACAAACACACTTCTGTCACCGGCCCTTGAATGAGACGTCTTATAAAGTCCCCACCGAGGAAAAGAGACAGAGAGATGCTTTGAAAATGGGGAAAATGGGATGTTAATTTGGTTTTGCACGTGCATGATATTTATGCAAGAGGGCATGTCCTCCAATGAAAGTGCAATAGGTTATAAATGTGGTTTATAGCATAAAATAATAACAATAAATTACATTGATTACAGTAAGTCTAAAATCCAACAGTACATCTAAAACAGTGGTTCTCAAACTTTTTTGGCTCAACTACTCCCTTTTTCTTATTTCTGAATCCAACTACCCCCTTTGTCCGACTACAACTTTTTGCTAAGACTATTATGAAACAACTATAAAGCATAATGATGGAATGAATGAGTGATAACACACATTTTAAAGAAACCAATTTTGTAAATAAGTGAAAGTTTTTATCATTAACGGCCATTTTCCTCCTGACGTGGGACCAAGACTTATCCTTGTATTTTCAGTTCATGTTCTAATCAAAATGTGTTTTTGGTGTCATTTTGTGTATTTTATTTTTCAGTATATTTTTGACTTATTTTATGTGTTTTTGTGTGTAAATTATTCTCTCTCAGTGTGTGCGTGTGTGTTTTTAATGTCGGTTTGTTGTTTTTCATGCCGTTTTGTAGGTTCTTCTGTTATTTTTAACTTGTATGTTCCTCTGTTATTTTTTAACTCTTAGTGTGTGTGTGTGTTTTGGTGTCATTTTGTGTATTTTATTGTTGTTTGCTGTTTTTTTTTTGTTATTCAATATATTTATCTTGTTTTGTGTGTTTGTTGTCATTTTGTGAATTGCTGGTAATATTTAGTATTATTATCTTTTTTAACTAAAAATAAACATTACAAAACCCCATATTTGTAATGCATCATTCATTCGTTAATTTTCCCCTCTCTGTCTCTCTCCAGTATCCCCTGTAGTGCCATCACGTACCCCTAGGGGTACACGTACCCCTTTTTTGAAACCGTACTCTAGAAGAAGACACAAACTATCTGCATCTGAATTCACCACACGGTCTGAACAGAGGAAAATCCAAATGAGGTGTGAAAAGAATGACCTCACTTGAGAGCTAAAGCCGCTCAGGTTTATAATTAGTACAACATAAGAGCACAGAGAGATTTTAAAAACCATGCACTATGTGTGTGTTAGCTTTACAGTTTATCATACTGAGCGTAGGAGGACAAGCCTTCTGTGCTGCTATTACTAGATATAACCAGATCCCAACGTCCGTCACTCCCTTCTTGGTTACCAAGGAGCCAACTTTTTTTTTTTTTGTTGCATTTTTCTTTTCTATCACGCACATGCACACATTAACAAACACACAAGCTGCTTTAGTGCTCTGTCAGATGGGCTGTTTCATGCTCCTAACACAGACATTTTCACAGAAAATCAAACTGCGTGAAGGAGCTGTGGAGGTTTAAATATGTATGACATAACAGTAAAAAAGATCCAAGGGTTTGAGAAACAAGAATTCACACCGAGTTTGATGAAACCAGTAACTTAAAAGAAAGGGATTTTTCTCATTGTTTGTTGCAGCAGCTGACTTTTCATATTTTGCTGTTTGAAGATTTTGTTATGTAGTGATAGCGAATGTTGTGATGTACAGATTCTACATAGCTGTCTTTTAAGCTACAATATTACAGGTTCAAGCACACCAAAGTCCAGATAGTTTTCAGTAGTTTTCTGGTACTCAGGCTTGGTGATCAATGATTTATATTTGGTTAAAGGAAGGTAAATCACCGTAGGAGTTGATATGTGTCTGTCCCTTTAAGGATCTGCCTGCAATAGATTTCTTTACAGGCCTTGTTTTTCAGTTTTTAGTGTTTATTTTTTTCTTCTTCTTAATTTCAAGTATGGCCACGATTCCCTATTTTTTCTGTTTTGTCGACAACCCAAGTTTGGTATTATTAATACAACCTGCAGTCCTCATTTTTAGTAACTTCTATCTATTAGTAACTTCTAAATTTAGTTCTATCTGCAATGTTGTTGCTAAATTAGCGACGCAAAAAGCATTAGCAGCATTAGCAGTCAGTTAGTGTAGCCACGTTGGTACCTTATCACTGTCCAGTGTATTCTGGGAAGTGCGTGAGGCGATGGAGATGGTGTCCGGCTGGCTGCTGGCATCACCCTGGCTGTCCAAATCCTCTCCATCCCTACAAACATGAATTATAAACGCAGTTAATAAATACTAAGGGAAAAGCATTTAACCATGTACAATGGTTAGTCACTATGGAGGACGAGAAGTGCCACAATTAAATAAATAAATACACCGTACATTGATGAATTAAAAGTGTCAATAATTAATTAAATCCATTTTACATTTCATTTTCATTCTGAAAAGTATGAAGTATACATATTTCACTATTTATTTATTTCGTTGTCTGGTGTTGCAGCACTTCATGAATTACTTCTATCTGTCAAACTCGCTCGTCAAAGTCTGTGGGGGCGGGGTTAACATCAATCCAAACCAGACCTCGCTGAGAATGTAGAAGCATTAATATAGCACAAAACCAACAGATTGTATAGCGCCACCCAGTGTATCAGAATAATGTTTGTTAGCTCTGCCTCAATCCATTGTCAGGGATTGATTTAGCTTGACTTGATGTGCAGGTAAAACCAATCAAGTGTTAGGAAACCGCCCCCACAGACTTTGATGAAAGACTTTGACAGATTAAATTAATTCATGAAGTGCTGCAATACGACAAACATACAAACAATTAACATGACAAACATACATGATAGAATAAAACAAATCAAGACAACAATAACAATAAGTTGACACACTAGGGAAAAAAATAAATAAACAGAAAACAAAAAAAGCATAAAAACATGACAGCTCACTGCTAAAGCTCACCGTCTGCCTTTATGTTTAGCAGTGGTAGCTTTAGGGATGTGAATGGGTTCTTTCAGGGCTCCACGCAGGTGGACCGTTCGCTCTTGGATGACCTCCCGGATGTGTTTGATCCAATCCTGCTTGTTCTCGATGCTCGACGCCTAAAAAAAAAAAACAAAAAAAACCCCAAAAAACTCAATCAGTTAAATGTAAATGTGACACTTTCATTTATGGTTCGAATGATCGCATCTTGGTAAAGATAATAAGAGCTAGTCAGGCTCCATAATCAAGTCTATCTAAATAAATACAGTTCAGTCTGATACTTTTTCCATTTCTTTGCAGTTTTCTGACTCACATCGTTGTTTTTAGACACAATGTGTTTTGCGATACAAATATCCCACCAAACCATGATTAAAATACTTTGTGCTTAATTACATAAAAGCCCAATTGAAACTTCAGCTAATAACCATCGTCTTGCACTCAGCTCCAAGGCAGAAGAGGAGTTGTGTTGTATAAGAGGCAGTTAGAAATGATCATTCCAAATTACATAATAGCTACATATCAAACACGTCCACTCCATATCGTAACACATGCTGGAATGTCTTCGCCTTCACAAACCTAATACACAATCCCAGTTTCACACGCTCACATATACGCACATCATGCATAAAACATTGCCTCTGACTCACAGCATTAGCGATCACCAAGTAGCTTCAGAGTTTGGATAACGACGCGTCATCCACAATGCAAATGCATCTATGTGATGATTGAATAAGTAGCAGAAAAGTAACACTCCACCCACTCACAGACGCTGAACTTTCTTGGCTGCACAAAGGAAGCTAAGCAGGATTTGGTGAGGGTGGAGACATGAAGTGAATCTTCTTTTCATGCAAACACATTAACCATGGCTAAAATAAGAAAATCATATTGGGTCTGTTTCAGACTTATTGTCGTGCCAGAGAAGAGATGGCGAAGGAAGCTAGAATTTTTTACACGAGAAAAATATATAACTACCGGTAGCTCAATCTAATTTTAATCAGAAAATCTCATTGTTTTTGAAAAGGAAAATACTGTAGCAAAATGAATAACTGAAAATACCTTGAGCACAATCTTGTTGTCCGAGGTTGGCGTCCTGCCCACCCAGAGTGCAAATTTACAAGGATCACCCTCCACGTGTTCTGTTACTCCAAGCTCTGATGTCTGAGGATGGAAAAACAGCAAAATTATACGATACTGTGCGCACAGTGGCCCTCATTCATCATCCGTATACTTTCAGATCTGAGCGTACGACGTGCATTAGACCAAATTCACGCAAGCTTCGGTATTTATCAATTCTGACGTGAGCGTACGCTACGATCAGATCTCACGTCAGGTCTGACCTGTACGATAATCTGAGTGTGTGGATCTGTGCTGCAGCAAAGCAAAATTGGACTGAAAATTAAGTATTAAACAAACCTCAGCTGTTATTTAAACATAAGCAGATACACTTTCAGATCAGATCAAAACCAATTATTAAAACAAAATGAAAGGGAATTTAAAAAGCTTACGTTATCACTGAGGCTTTTTAAAGGATTTGTTAATTTCTTTTAATGTGTTATTTATTGCTTCCGGCGTGCTGACAACTGAGACCGATAAACAACATATTTCTGTGAGTCTTTGCCCTAATGAGATTTTGTCGCCAGCCTGACTCGTCTACTTTTTCTTGACCAAAATGTAAAGAATTGTCTTGATCAAATCAAGCACGGATTTACGCTTTTACGCTGTAAAAGCCATTATTAGGCATTGGTTAAGTTAGTTATTGAGAATTTAATTAAAATCTCAGCCCGAGTCCATTCCAATATGGAAATGCTGTTCAGTGCCTCCGTTATTCCCTTCCACAGAGCATTTAAAATGAGCTCCTTTAATTCCAGTTTCCACACGACCAAAAAGAACATCTTTGTTTTTCTTCACCTCAGCTGTGAGAGTGTTGATTTTCATCTGGGAAATGTTTATTTCCTTGACAGTGTTTGTTTTACCTCAGTGGGTGGGGCCTTGGACCAAGAATATTTATTTTAAAATAATACAACATGTTAATGTCGATCAAGTTCGCATTTATCAACACCCGATCATTTGTTGGCTGGGATTGGTCAAATACAAATGTTTCATAAATCACACGTTGGTCCTGTCGTACGACCAAATGTGCACTCTGATTTGCACCCGTTTTCCTGCAATACTGATAAATGAGCACCAAAGTGTAGCCTACATCTGTCTAGGAAGACCTGCAATGTCAAATGAGACAATGCACTGAACAGAAAGGCTTCTTACAAAGAGCTTGCTCTTGTAGAGGTATTTGCTGCGCCCATTGGAGTCTTTCACTTCTTTGCTGAAGACGAGAGACATCTCAAAGAGGAAAAGGTGTCGATCGCGACCCTTACGAATAAGAGTCTTGGGATCCCAAACTTGGAAAGACTCTTGGAGTATCAGCTCGCCTTGGGAATCAATGTTTCCATCAAACCCTGAGGAAATCAAAGGAAAGCAAAGATTTTTAGTGGTTTTTTATGTGTACCAGGCAAATAGATGTAAAGGGATCTTGAATATTTCTGAATCTCAGTCGAGCAATGATGACTCAGAGTAATGGCCTCAAAGACACCATAATTGACAGCAAAATGCTGCAGTTTGTCTACTTTTACAAAAGTATACCTTTCTACCATTGATTTAAAAACCCTGTTCTAACATTATAAAAGTGTGTAACAGTACTAACCTCCCTTAAAGCAGAACTAAGTAACTTTTTCACCTTAATAAATCCTTCTCATAGTCCCTGTGAGGGTAATACAAGTGTTTATGGGGAGTTTGGGGGGTCTTTCATCTCTCCCTGCTGTCTCTTGCCAGTAAACCGCACTTTCCTGCCTCCGACCCGATGGCAAGACGTACTGCTTCACGGCAGCCCAATACAAACTAATGCTAGATTATGACCAGCCCTGTGGCTGCACACAGTTGTCTACAAATTCACTTTTCTCAAACTCATATCATGGCACAGCCAGCAAAAAAGGCAGAGAAGACCTTTGTCCGAGGAATGGAACAACTCCATGCAGTGACAGCTCAGCAGCAACACACTCGCGGCAACAGGCACGCACGCACACACACTCACAACCCAGCGCTCCATCAGGCAGCACACACACAAATATCCATCCATTCACCCATCCATTTTCAGAGCCGCTTTGTCAGCACACAAACAAACACATCACACACATTTCCACACTCCCTTCCGTATTACTCCCACATCATTCATTTATTTCACTTGTCTCTCTTCCTCATACTGTTCACATGGTCACATGGGACTATATGTGTGAAAGCACCCCTAGTGTCACTGTTGTACTAGGATTTTTCAGTGATTGGTTGCTACCGTCTTGGGAGAGCAAAGGTGCTTATGTAGCTGTGGGGTGGGGCAGGAGGCGGGGAGTGTGGAGTTTTTATGACAGTGACATAACCAAAAGAGACCTTTAGGGGGAGCGCTAAGCACAAGTTACTTAGTTCTGCTTTAACCCTCTAGTCGTTGTAAAAGGCTAGCAAATTAAATTGAATTCAAATATTTTAAAGAAATAGTGACTTGATGGCATTATAAAAATGTATTTATGTAATTACGAAGGGCGAGTTTGTGTGTGTGTGTTTTCACACACCGTCCATCATTGACAGGTGCATGGCATCGTTGGCTCTCTTTGGAACGCTCAGCATCACTTCAAGGCCGTCCTTAATCTCACCTTTACCCTCCTCACAGCATGTCAACAATTCCTACACAACGCACACACACACACGCACACACACACACACACACACACACACACACACACACACACACACACACAATAATACAATTCAAAATACAATAAACACAGGAAATGATTGCGTTTTAGTTGATATTGTTGGTTTTGGAGTGAATTTAAAGCATGTTATACCTTAAGAAGCAGCTGGTATTTTGTGATTCTTTGAACTGGTTTGATCAGGTATGAGGATATTGAGTTAGCGAGACGATGCCTTTGTTGGATTTCCTGTGAACAATTAAAAAAAAAGAAAGTAAAATCTCACACAACTGAAGACGGCAAATTCCAAAACAGGAATTGATGCTCTCACTGCTCTTAGAAAATGTCATGAATCACGATGAAAGATTTGGAATGAAACACCTCAAATCTAAACCCTAAACTATAAATCATCCTAATTGCGGCTCAACTTACATCAAAGTAGTGACCAGCGTGTTCCAGGATGAGCTGGGTTGAGTCTGGCTTGTTCTTACAATAGTTCACGTACATCTGGAACTTGTCCGCCTTACATGGAGAGAAAACATTAGGGTTTCACTTTGTTGTACACATATTCTACAGGCAAAAGTTTAGAAAAATTAAAAGAACATCAAACTGTGCAGGTATTTACAAAGCATCCTAAGTAGCTCTTCGTGATGTCCCTCTTAGAAAAATCTTAGAATTCCTCAAATTTTAAGATTTTTCTTAGACTTTTTCCTAGTTGGGATAAAAGTAATTCACAAAACATCTTAGGCCCTAAGGTGAACAACTGTTGGGAGAAGTGAGGAGGACTTTTAAGAAGTCTAAAAGTGTCAGAAACAGAGAGAAAGAAAGAGATATTCTCTGTATCTTTAACGACAGTGATTTAATAAAATGATATTTGTTGTTGTCGTTGTTTTTTTTCATTCCATCCACCAAGTCCCATTCTTTGTATTGTTTGAAACTATAACTTTGAAACAATAAAACTATTCTGATTTGATTAACAGGGCCAGCAATCACAGTAATCACTGACAGCTGTGTCTGCTCCACCATTATTATCAAGTACACAAAGCGGTAAAATTAGCAATGTGGACAGTTAACTACAATAAGTAAATCAATATAATAATCGGCACATGAACAAGGTTCAAACATGTTATGATGTGTACAAATGAATTTGATTTTGCTGAATGAAATTAATTTCATGATTACAAATTTCTTACTGCAGTCCAAGTATGATGAGTTGATGTTATTCTCCATCCATTACTCAGAGCACAGAGTGTTTTTTTCCCCCTTTCTCTAACAACCAATCACAGCTTTTAGCAGACAGCATCATACGTAGCAACAGGGTCAACCACACCTCCTCACTAAGATAAACATCACTGTAAACTCTTGGCTCTCAGACACTTCCTAAATCACTTTTGAGCTAATATTCCTTGCTGGGAATTTTTAGGCTAAGTTAGGAACTCTGTGAGGGGACTCTGAGAAGCTTCATGAATACGGGCACTGGAGTGTAGTGTGAAATAAATTCCAAGATAAAGAAAAAGTCACGTGTTCTCACCCAGGTTACAAAACAATGGCCAACATCCTCGGGGAGCTGTTCGTACTTCTCCAACTCCTTCAGGAAGATACTATACAAAGATGAACAGACTTTAAATACCAAACACGTACTGTATAAAGTATGATTAATAAAATATGACGAGGGACAAAGTGGAATATGTCACTGACTTGTGATGGAACTCATAGAGGTCCTGCATGTTCCCAAAGATGATGTGCTCTTTGTTGACAATGCCAGGAGGAATCTCCTCCACACCACTGGTCATTTCCCACAGATAGGTCTGCACAAGGACACATTACACAGTGAGGAATGCAACAAAAAAACACAAGAAGACATTAAAGAGGATTGGCAACATTTTAAAATTAGGATGGAAACACTCACATCCATACACTCCCGAAGGTCTCTGACATAGGCTTTCTCAGTTTGAATCAGCTCAGCCATTATAAATCTGAAAAAAAAAACAGAGAGAGAAAAACATGAAGGTTAAAATGTGTTGAAGTGAAATAACTAACGCAATTATAATGTACATTTTTTTTTAAAGAAAATCAAAAACAACACAGTATTCATGTATTAAAATATATTAAAGGAAAAATGCAGTTGAGATTCTCAGAACTAAAGCCTGTGGTTTTGCTGAATTTGTCTGTCCATCCATCCATCCATGAGTAAAATAAATATGTAAATCTTGTGTATGCATCCATGTTTTGCACTGGGAACTCATTTTAGCTTTTGTTAATTTTACAGTTAAAAATAAATATCAAATCCTTTCCAAACTTGCTATTGCATCACTGTAAATAAATGTACAAATTGTGCTTTTTTTGCTCTTTTTATTCCCTTTCCTTAAAATTTAGAAATAGTAACGTGCACGAAATGAAACCATCATGTGCTCCAGGGGGTTTCTGCTAACCGCTCTCCTTGCTTTAGCCTTTAGCTAGGGCTCAGGGAAGGTCAGGGAGGAGTGCTCTCCCTACCTCCTGCTTTCCACATAAGCTTGCGGAAACGGCAAGGAGGTCCCAGAACAGACCCATACCACCAAATATACAATAGCATGCATATCCACGTAGCACATTTATTGTAAATAAATCATTCATTTTGACTAAAGCCGTCCTGACTGAACTATAATCAACCTCTTTTTTTTTAACACACATTTCTGCCACAAACTGCAAACAAAGTGTGTGTGCTGCTCATACTCTTTCCGTCGTGCCGATTTCCTCTTCTCCTCATTGAGCTCGTGTGCAGCATCTCTCAACTTGACCTCTATTCCTGGAGCGCTGGCTGGGATGATGTCCAACTGCAGCTCTTTACTCTGAAATCACACAGGAAGGTGATTTCATCATATTCCCATTGTTATGGAATGCTTTGTCAGCATATTAACCAGGGTTGGGTCTTCAATTATCCATGTTCAATTACAACTCCAATACAATTACATTGAAAAGCATTTTTTTCCAATTACAATTATTAATATTTCTCCCCTGAAATCAATTACAATTGCGTTCTCCATTACTAAACTTCAACTGCAATTAATCACAAATACCGAGCCTTTAAAAAAATAAGCTCATAAAACTTGACATTTGTCTTGTGTTAGCTTTCTGTTAGCATCTCTAATGATAACGGGTCAGTTTTGAGCCATGTCTGCAATCAGCTGTAGAATGCACTAAAACATATGATCCAGCATCTCATTAGTTTCTCATCTCTTGGTTACCTTTTTAGGATTCCTAATCAATGAAAATATTGGTAATTAATATTTTTTTGTGGGCGTCTGAGCCTTTTTTCTCTCAGTTTAGCCCTTGATTTTTTTAAATATTAAAATGATCCTCTAGAGAAGTGACAGGTAAACTTGATATGAAACATATTTTAATAACTGGTAACTTTGTATGTGTAAGCCATAGAACTGTAACATGATTCCCCATTTTGCATTTAATTACATTGTAATTGACAGTTTTTTTTTAATAAAATGTTCATGACAATTACAATTACAAAGTCAATTATCTGAACTCAATTCCAATTCAACTACGATCACAACATCAACATATTTTTTCAATCATAATTACATCATAATAGTAATTAATTACCAATTAACCCTGCTATTAGCTCATGGTAGTTCACAAACAATAAATGGAAGAGTTTATCATTATATCTGGTGACGTGTTAAAGCCTTTTTCGATATCGTCGATGAGAAACTCACAGCCTTGTTAGAGTCTGAAGATATGCCAAGCGCCGTTTCCAGGCAGGTTCGATATTTGTCCATGCGGAGAGAGAAGTCCCTGTAGCGCTTGTCCACTGAGGACACCCATTTCTTTATCTCCAGTGCATGGGCGTGGCCTTTGTCACAAAACCCGTCCGCCAGCTGGATCAACAGCTTTACCCGTTCTTTGGTTTGCTGTGAATAGGGAGACATTTGGGAGGGAACAGACAGAGGTGACCACAGAGAGACAGGAGCGGTAAAAGGTAGATGGGAGAGATAGAAACACAGGGTTAGAATCCAGTGTTGTGCTGCTTGAACGGACACAATGGCTCGCTCTCTGACACAATAACAGTGTCACAGAAAAAAGAAACGAGGACAATACACAGCACTAGGAATGGGCCTCACAGCAGAGAGCACGACTGTGCAAACATACAGGTCAGTGACACAGAAAGCAGCGCTATTACAAGGCATTCACACACTCTAGATGCCCAAACAGACACACACATACCTTTGCTGTAATCTGGAAGTCTTCGTGCTCCTTCAGTAGCTCCTGTGTGTGGTGAATGCTGGACCCAGTGGATGTGTGTGTGGACAGGTAAAACTCCCCAGTGTCATGGATCCACTCCAGGGCCTGAAACACAACCAAACTCACATGAATACACAAAAGCTGCAGGAAGGTCGGAAACCCTGGGGGATCTAGACCTGGAAACAGCTGAACGTAAAGCAGAACATACAGAAAAAAGTATCTGAAGTTTATGAAGGTGTGGGAAACACTAATGAACTGTCTAATGCTTAAAAAACATGTTTTTTTTCTAATGCTGTTAGCTTCACAACATGCAAATGCACAAAAAAATGTATGTGCACTTTTGAGTTTTGAACATCTTCTATTGTAATTTCTATTGATTGTGTTCTCTTTCAAAGGTGAAACTTTGGCATCAAGCAATGGCAGAATAAGTCCTTTAAAACTATTAGAACAAAAATAATTTTGACCAGGAAATATAGCCTAAATAACCCTTGTCATAGAAGCATGTATTTTGTTTATGTAATTGTATTGTATTGCGTGAGTTGCATGCTAAGTAAGCCAACCACCACAAGAGGGAGCCAAATAGTCTATTAAATCAACCAACGCAGGTTCAAACAGTCAAACCCAGACATGGGCAACTGGCGGCCCTCGCTCTAATTTTGAGCAGCCTCCAAAGTAAATGTACAAAGTGACTTAAAAAACATACAAATGTAGTTAGATACCTAATATAGATATACAAACTGACTCCAAAAACACACAAAACAGAGACGAAACAACACAATGATTGAAAGATTACACAATGATAACAAAAACACAGAAAGCTAATACACAAAAAATGTCTCAAAAATTAGAAAATGACAACAAAAATACACAAAACATCTCATAACACACAAAACAACAACAACAACAACAACAACAACGGGGGCGCTGCACTTATTTCGCATTCAGAAGCGCGTAAGAGGAAAAGAACTCAAGCAGACGGGAGAATACGTGCAAGGCCAGATTTGAATGGGAACGCCCACATTTCAGGGCTGCTCCACCCAGAGTGCGTAACTGGGATGAAGGCGCGCAGTGACTGACTTAAGTACAGGGGTAGAATAGCGCGCAGCCAGAAACAATACTGATGCTCAGCTTTTTTGACTTAAATGAGAGAGGAAAATACGCAAAATAACTTCCAAAACACACAAACATGCACAAGACAACAAAAGTAATTGCGCAATGAGAGAAAAATATACAAAACAATCAATAAATGACCAAAAACACATAAAATGACAACACAAACTCATTGCTCTTCCCTGTATTAATGTTCAGATTGGTAATTGTTCTTAAATGGTGCCATGTATGTTGATAATGTGGTTCACGGATCAGACAATCACATTTTTGTGGCTCCGCTGTGGTAAAGGTTGCTCACCTTTAGTCTAAACCTTCAAATCTAAGTGTAAATCTGGTCACTGAAAAGATTCTATGTTTTTCCTGAAAGACTTTTATCTAAAAATATTAACCTGCGTGCAATGGTGCACACCTGTTTTGCGCTGCGTTCAAACACGACATATTGCTGGCACTGGTCCAGCCTCCTCTTCCTCATGGTCCAGAAGTGAAGCACTCGATTCTCTCTCTGCAGCAACTCATTCAAAATGTCTGACAGAGAAAAAGAGAAGTTCAAAGGGTGTTTTTCTTTCTTTTTTTTTTTGAACAAACAATGTCTTAACAACTACACAATGGATGGATGTCACTCGTGTTGTTTACTTACTCTTAACCTGAGTCTCTGGAGCCTTCACGTGGGACAACATTCCTGGCATGTTGACACTGTTTCTGTGAAGGTACTTCAAAAACACATCAGCGTTTCTCCTGGCTAATGTGCACGCCTGTCATTTAAGAGAGAAAAAAATCAAATCATTTGTCAAAATCTCTCTTTTCTACATTTATATTCACTTTTTTTCCCCCTTTTTGGAAATAAACCCCTAATTGTTACCTTGAGGAAAGCTTCTTTCTGCTCTAGATGTTTGCTGATCATTGGCGTTACATGGTCGGACTCGCTGTTGGGGCCTAGTTTATCAGCACCGCCGCACCAGTCTTCTTCTCTCTTATACTCCTGCTCTAGGCTTTCTAACACGCTGCACACCTGGAACACACGTCACACAGAGAACGCTGAAACATAATCCTCTGCTCTGAGGTTTTACACAGTGTGTGAAAACTGTGTGGACGGATTTTTCAGAACTAAGCTGTTTTCAACTTAGTTTCCTAAGTACCTTCAAAGCTATGCATGCATGCGCCCACATACCTGCTCTGAGGTTTTGTAGAAGGCCACAGAGGCATTAACAAGCTTTAGTCTGTCTTCCATTTTCAGCATCAGCTGCTGCCAGTGGTCTGCCACCTTCAAGAGAGTAGAAAAGATATATATACTGTACCTTACTGCTATCTAACAGCTTCACTATATACATTAATTTCCTAATAATAGGGACATCAAGTGCTTTAATAGACAGTTGTTACTGTAAATAAATACTTTCTGCAAGAAAGAATGAACTAATTTATGAATTAATGCATTATTGTCATTTTAGGAAAATATTTTTGTGTATCTGATCCCTTTTTTTAACAGTCTTGTACTTAATTATACACTTATTGTTTATTCTTTCTTTCATTTTTTTTCTGTGGAATTCTGATTCTGATTACATTTGTTTTCAGAATCAGAAATACATTATTTATCCCACGGGGAAATTACTTGTGTTACAGAAGCTTGAGAAATATTATAAATAAAAAGAATAAACACTAAAAAACAAATGTACATAATTAAGTAAAATACTGTTAATGAAATAATGATTATATAAAAGTGCAAACGTTGCAGTAGAAAAAAATAAAATAAGATAAAATACCTTTTCTGCACAGTCTCTGATCATGTCCATGTCATAGTGGTTAGCCTGGAGCAAAGCCTCAGCCTTCTGCTGTACCTGCAGCGCACTCTGGTGTGTCTTCTAATGGGAGAAATAAACACAATATAGAAACAATGACAAAACAAGGATTATCTCTTTATGGCAAAGAGTGTTTCATTGAAAAGATCACACTAAAACATACTACGTTGGATTCCAAATGATCCATAATGGCTCTATATCCAGATAAACAAACATTTAGTAAAGCAGAATGGAATTTTGTTGATTTTACTATTGCTTTAAATTAGAAAAAAAAATGAATGGACCTAGCGCCTCCCGATGGTTAAGCTTTCCTTTGGAAAAGATAATAAACATCCATAACAAGTCAAAGCAACAAATACTCAAAAAAATTTGGTGGTCCTTTATTGGCTTTATTAGGAATTGAGATGTTTCTGACGACTTCACTGATTTTTTAATCTTTTGTAGTTATGTACAATATGTAAATATGTCTAACTCCTAAATTCTAAGAGAAGCTATGTTCTTGTGTCTTATTCTTCTTCTTTTTTTGTGTTTGTTTTTTGTTTTATGCAATATTTTTGAGTGTTTTTAATTGTGTGATTGCTTTTATTTGTTTTCCGTATTTGTGTAAAACATGTGATAGTGAATTGCTTTGTAAGTATGAGTATAATTGAAAATTGTATCCCTTAAAAAAAAGGCCATAAAAATATTTATGGAAAAAAAAAAGAAAAAAAAAGAGTGTTTTAAAAAAAGACAGCATCAGCTTCCTGTTGACTCCAAGAGAAAAGAAACGCTTTGCATGACTCCATTGTAATGTTTCAATCCAATCCAACGTGTTTTTGCCTCCTTTTTGTCGAGCAGAATACATTTTTTTCCCCCCATTGTGTGTACAATGGAAAAACGTTAAACTTAGGGATGGGATATAATGATAAACAGGGTGAATGTTAGTGTGCTCTTTAAAAGTAGGTCGAGTACAGGTCTGCATTAAAATAATCCATCCCTGATAAGAGTTCAAAGAAATGCAGCCTGCATAATCAGGTGTAAAAAAAAAAAAGAATAAAAAAGAAGAAGAGAGGAACAGAACAGAGAGGTGAGGTTAGCAGAGGGAGCAGCGATATGGAGGAATAGCACTTATCCATGATTCCATTTCATGTGCAACCTGTGATGAGGAGAAGAAAGGAAGGATGAAGGAGTTTAACAAAAAAAAAAAAAAAAAAAGCAAAAGGTTCAAGGATGAGACCGAGGGAAAAAGACACATGAATGTTTAATCAAGGCCAAAACTCATTGAATGGAAAGAAGAAAAGAAAGAATGAAGGCATGACAGAGGAACAAAAAGGACATTTAGTATCTGACAGGGTTGGGGTCAATTATAATTGTAACAGTGCATTAGATAATTGATTAAAAGTATGACATCATTATAATTGAAAATGTATGATGCTGTTGTAATCACAATTGAATTGTAATTGAGTTATTGTCCTGGAAATTCTATAAAAACTGTAAATTACAATTTAATGAAACACAAACCTGTGGAACCATGTTGCAAATCTATGGGTTACACATACGTAGGTAACAATTATTAAAATATGTTTCAGATCAAGTTTTCCCACTACCTTCAGGATCGTTTTATCATTTAAAAAAATAAATGATAATAAATCTAGGGGTATACCAACACAAAAAACAAAAACCAAACCAAAAACATTAAAACCAATATTTTAATTGATTAGGAAGTTTAACAATGTAACCAAGAGATGAGAAACAAATTACAGTAGATGATAGACATTTGTTTTTAGTGTATTTTACAGCTGATTTAAGACATGGGTCAAAACTGACCCGTTATCATAAGAGATGCTAACAGAAAGCTAACACAAGAGGAAGAATATAAGTATGGCGTTATTTATTGAAGGCTTTTGTAATTGATAATAAATTGTAATTGGAAAAAATGCCATCACTGTAATCATAATTGAGCTGTAATTGAACACGGGTAATTGTAATTGAACCCAACCCTGATACGTGTGAATACTGAATGCTCCATCCAGTACGTAAAGCAGAAAGTTTTTACCTCTATCGCGTGTTGAAATTGTTCGTGCTCCTTTTGCAGCTGTTCGGCCTCTTGTAACGAACTGGCTGTGATCAAACCAGCGTTTAGCATCGACTCTCCATTACGAATCCAACCCAGGACCTGTAACAGGAACACAATGTTACATTCACATACACAAATAAAAGAAAAAGGCAATAGGCTTTTATTTTTTCCACATAGTATTTCAGTATAAGCTGGAAAATGAGTTTTTATACTTGACTACATTTATATTAGCTTTTTTTTTTTTTTTCAATTACTTGAAAAAATCCATTAATTCTTTCTTTTGTAAACAAAACTATTGATTCCTAGCTCTGCAGAGAAGTCTCTAAAAGCTACGCCTGAACTTTTTCTTCTTCTCTGACTCAGCAGGCACACCCGACGTGTGGGTGCAGGGGCAGAAGTGCAACTTAATCTCAGCGACAAAAGTCATGCTGCAACACTGACGCCTCCCTGTGAGGGGCTTTTTAATGCAGCTCAGGGTCTACTGAGGTGGGACACATAAAATGACTTAATTTGATTTACGCAATCGCACAACATTATTTTTACATTATGAACATTGACACTTGGAAAAATCAAAGTGAGGGCTGAGTTTGTCCCTTTATATTTATAAAATCAACCATTAGTTGAACGTAGGGCTGAGCAATATATCGAGATTCAAGATATATCGAGTTTTCTATTTTGACGACACAGAAAATTACAATATCGCATGTATCGATATATTTTTATTTTATTGCTTATTTTGTATAAAAATACAGGAGTTGCTGCTTTTATTACATCTCAGAACAGCATGTAAAGCTCAGTTAGATGGATATCTGAGTACGTTCTAATCCTGACCTTACCCTAAACAAGCCACACTACAGAACTCACTCACATGTACTGTCTCTTATAGGAAAAAATGGCAAAAGTGACACATATTGTGCATCTGTTTGTTAATAAATGTGTGTAAATTATGAGAAAAAATATTAAGATATGAGTTCTGGACCATATGGCCCAGCCCTAGGTGCTGCTGTCACTGATGTATTCCATCATTTTAGAAAACTTTAATCATTTTTCTATTATAAATTCAATTTCTTGCAATTTTTATATAATTGTCTAATTAAAAGATACAGTAATGTGATTCCTGAAATATGGGCGTAACATCCTAGTTAAAAAAAAAATGTGATTAAGTAAAGACATAGTGTGAAGACAAAGAAGGGATCCTTCTCCCACACAGACAGTCATGTACAGACATGAACACTTTGCAGACTCAGACACCGTATAGCCAAGGGCGGGTCTCGGAAATTATGGTTAGGGGGCCACTGCAGGGCCGCAGACTCAGATTAAGGTGGCACACTAAATTTCAAATAATATAACAACCACTTAAAACCCCAGTTAATAATACTGTTTACCCTAAATGATATAATTATTTGCAACATGGGCATTTCCCTTATATGTTGAAGCAACAAAACGTGTTAAACATCTAAAAAAATAAATAAAAATGCATGTGATATGTAGTTAATGCAATAAAATAGTTTATCATATCTGTGTGTGGATCAATTATCAGCTCCTCATTGCAACAACTTACATGTTTTCTTTACTGAACAAAACACAATACTTTATACATGTTCTAAGGAGCATAGGGCAGGATCTAGACTCCATAGTGACACCACAGTGATTAGTGTAACTGCAGCCATCAGCCAAGCCGCTGCGGGAGCACGCATCAGCTCTGTTGGACCAGAGCACAGCTAACGCTGTCACTAGAGGATGGATGGATACCCGACCAAAACCCAACGGAACCGGACGGCTCAACTTCGGTCAGATATTTAGAACTGGTGGTCGTGTCCGGTCACATAGTGTCGTTTGCGCGCAGCGTTCTTCTTTTCCTGCTGCAGCAGCTGTAGCTCTGAAGAATGCAGCTTTAACTGTAACAGTGAGAGCAGTGATCCGCGGTGCAGGGAGAATGAAGCAGAGGACAATTATAAAACAATACACTGTTGAAACATTCCTTTTTCTGCACAATAACATGGATTATCTTTATCTTTGATACATATCCGATGGGTCTCTTGCGTGCACTGCGCCCTTGTTTGTGTTTCACTTTCGCTTGTTACCCGTGCTCTGATCTGATGTTGACATTAACAGTTGTTTGTTCATAAAATCGGTGCTTACCACTAAAACAAACGTAAATATGTCATTTCTTTAAGAAAAAAAAAGAGGTTTTCACTGTTGAGTCGGACTCGAACAAGAAAATAAGGCCCAATCCGCACTCCGACTATGAGTCGGTTATTTATTAACTCGCCGTTCATGTGACTGTTCACTGCAAGACCTGTGCACATCTCTACGTACATCTGTGGAACCAAACAGTAGTTTAGTCCACTGTGGTTGTCTTCTTTCAGTCTCCCAGTCGTCTTCTTCTTATTTTTTTAAAATTTCCGGTATCGGGCCCCCTCTCCGAGCCGCCAAGAATGTGAACTAGCGTCATTTGACGTCACGTCTGCAGAACTGCGCAGGAAATTTGTGCCCGGAACAGCAGTACAAAGAGTATCACACAATCTGTTTAAGGCAATAGGTAGAAATGTGTGAGGGCTCATTCACTTTGGTTTAGAGCGCTTCATCATCCACTAGCATAAAAAGACTTACAATTAATGTTTATTTTTTCACAAATCCTGCCCTATGCTCATTTAAAGTTCAAATATGTAAAACTACTGCCACGACAACAGGTAGGAAAGTGAAAAAATAGTAAAGTGGCCAAACCTGATATGAAAATATTAGATTCCATGTGAGTTGCACCACTTAAAAAATACCAAATAAGAGTTTCAAAGGAGCAAAATATTAGATTCAGTCACTTTAGCCTGTAGTGTATATTCACAATTTCTAGTTTTTCACTGACTTTAAATGATAAATAAATTAAATAATGAATATGCAATTGTTTATAACCCTTTTTGTTTGCATTTAGTTTAAAAAAATTGTATATCCTCAACAGGTTTAATGAGTGAAATCATTTTCAATGATAATTAGTAAACAGTAGCAGGCACTCTTCTGCTATGAGTCTTGAAACAACTCCTGAGACATGGTTGTGTTTTAAATGAGGAAAGTTCCAAAGTGTCTCCTTTGTGTACCCACTTGTTTGACCTCTGCCTGCAGATGTCTCAGTTGGACACATTGCTCCAAGTGTCTCCTGTGCTGTTCTGCTGCCAGGTCCAACTCCTGCTGCTTCTCATGGAGAAACTCCAGCAGGTCCTGAACCCGCGTCGCCATGTCAACATCTCTGTCACACAACAGCTCCACACCTGGAGCAGAAATCATCTCTTTATACATGCAGTTAAAGGTTTAATGGTTCTATTTAGGCTTTTTGTAAACAGCAGTAATTGGAAATATGTGAGTGAAATGTGCTTGAATATCTACGGTCACGCATCCACACCCACATTTCACTGTTTCATTCATAGGCAGTTTTAGCCATTTCCTTAATATATGAAGTCACCATCAGGGTTGGGGTCAATTACAATTTTCAGTTACAATTACATTTTCAATTACCCATGTTAAATTACAATTCAATTAGGATTACAGTCACCAGCATTTTTTTCCAATAACAATTAAATTACAATATTTTTTTTTATCTTTAGAAAGTCAATTAAAATTACACTTCTCAATTACTAAAATTCAATTACAATGAATCACAATTACTGAGCCTGAAATAAATGATTTAAGAGCAACTTCAGTTTGGGAGTTTGATTATTTAGTCTAGTCCGATGAGTCATTGGCTTTGATTGATGATTGTGTTGCTCTCCACCTACCAGACGTTTGGACCTCTGTGACATACTGCAGCAGCTCTTGTCCTTGGTGGATGACGTCAAAGGTAAGGTTGTTCATGGTGAGTGCTTTGTCTGCGTGATGCTGAAGCCTTTGCTCCGCCAGTGTCAGATCCTCCATATCAAAGTCATTCATCTTCTGGGAAAGTTCTTCGTTCCACGACTCCAGGTCTGAGATGATCTGAGAGGGAAAAAGACAGTCAGAGAAGCTTACTTTAAGCTTAATTTATCCCAAACACTTTTTTTTTTTTTTTTTGCAATCTTTATCAAATATATGATATATACGAGAGAGAGAGAGAGAGAGAGAGAGAGAGAGAGAGAGAGAGAGAGAGAGAAAAATTAACAAATAAAGTATTAGTCTTGGTCCCACCCCCGGGGTGAGATGATAAAAACTATAGAAATGAATCTATCCAGGAGCCACTAAATCAGTGTTTTTCAACCTTGGGGTTGGGACCCCATGTGAGGTTGCCTGGAGTTTAAATGGGGTAGTTTTTTGGAATATTTTTAATTATTTATTTATTTTTTAAAATTATTATTATTAAAACAACACACAATCTTAAACTATATTTCTATATTTTCACTATGTCAAATATTCGTCTAGTTAAACAAAAAAAACAAAAAAAATAATAATAATATCTGAGCTGAAACATGATCAAAAACTAATTCTAGAGAAAAAAAAAATGTCTTTGGGGTCGCCAGAGATTATTAATATAAAAATGGGGTTATGATAAGTTTTATACCACTTGTACAAAATGAGATCATTCAAAATGTGGGTCTGCAACCTGCGTCTCCGAGGCCTAATGTGGCTCTTTGACTCTTATGCAATGGCTACCTATAGCTTTAAAAAAAACAATTGAAATAAATAGTTATTTTTTTACAGGAGCAATTAATGATTAATGACAAATAAAATCAAGATATAACAATTTGTGAACCTAAAATAAATCACGTTGTGCAATGACTCAGCACCTTCCTACTTCACCTCCTGCAACATCTACAGACCATCAACTTTCCTGCACCTGTGGCTAACCTTAACTTTTAAATCCCTGGTAAAATAATTAAACCAATAAAAGCACAATTCCGGAAGAATATAGAGATTTTAATTGTGTAGGAACAGATTCATTTAACCAACGTGCTGCCCGGTTAAATATGCATGCTTTACGTGTGGCAAGAAATGAACAATTAGCATGTGTTGACCACATGATCAATTCAAGTTACTTTTTGTAGCCTTTCAAATAAAACATATATATATATATATATATATATATATATATATATATATAAAACATTGTGTTCATCTAAACTGAGATGTGTACGAATTTGAAGACGATGTCAATTTATTTTATTTTATTTTAAACTGTTTTTAAGTTACCATCAATAAAAAGCGAGTCAAATTAAATCAAACATTATTCTATATAATTTTATCTGTATATAATTTAATACACTGTATTGTCTTCACTGAGAAGGTATTTTTTTCGGCTCCAGGAGGACTTTAATCCAGGTGAGATGAGGTCAAATGGCTCCTTGTAGAGTAAAGGTTGGACTAAGTTATTGATACATTTCAATGTTAGTGTATGACAGCAAATCAGGCCGTTAAACAACAGCTGTAACACCTGAGCTGACATCCATAATAAAAGGCAACACGTTGGCACAGTAAGTAAAGCTTGGCTGGTAGAAACAGATGTGGCGAGATGTCGCTGCTTGTCTCGGACTGCCCACATGTACACACACTGAATCATAAGCGACGGACACATTCACTCCTGTCTGACAGAGCTTTTTCATAGTCAAGTTTCATCTGAGAATTACTGTATCATAACCTCAAAATAAACGGGTGGGAGGGGTTCTAACAGCGGTTGGTCAGGAAGGATAAATACACTTTAAAAGCTGAGCTCTTAACACTGACGAAGACCAAAGGGCCAAAAGCTGCTCTTACTGAAACCAAACATCCATTCGTCTTCGAAGTGGGCTTTTCTTGTTCAGAGTTGTTGGGCCCTGAAGCCTTTTTTAATGTACTCAGGTGCACTTTGCCAACGTTTTACAGTCGCTGGAGGACAGCAGATTGTCCACAAGTTTACCTGCTCCCCTAAACCAAAAGAGATACAGCAATACAAATAAAATGCTCTCACTTTTGAACTAGAGTACCATACCAACGAATAACACCTTCCTCTGGATTCTTACCTTCTGTGATTAAAACTAATTCAACTGAAACATTTTTCAGGGTTGGGGCTCAATTATAATTGCAATCGCGTAATTGATCATTAATGACAATTATAGCATAATTATAATGTAATTGTAATTTTAAAAATCTGTTGCTTTCTTAATCGTAATGAAATTGTAATAGAGTTTAGATAATTGACAATTCTTATTTCTATTTTTTTTTTTTTATTTGTTGTTTCAGTCTAACAAAATATTCAAACATACAGTAAATCCCAATTTGAAAATATATATAACAAGACTGAAACAGGCAGAAGCAAAATGCTTATATGCTCAACATAAATAACTAAATAAATAAATAAATAAATAAATACAAAACACACAAAAGAAATCCAAGAATTTAACAATTGGTGAACCATGTTACAGTTCTATGTACAGTTCTTCATGTGTCGTTAACAATTATTAAAATATGTTTCACATCAAGCTTTCCCACATTTTACCATTTAAAATAACTGAAATCTAGGGGTATACGAAACTGTATGTTCGATTATGTAATGACTTCTTGTTTGCCTAAAGTTTACAATACAACCAGTGTTTGGAATAACAGCGGTTTTTTTGTTTTCCAGTAACGGGGTAATCTAACTAATTACTTTTTACACCGTTACAACGCCGTTAACGTTACTGAACGTTAATTACGGTGCGTTACATGCATTGATTGAATAAACTGTTATCCGAAAACACCCCAGGCTTCAAACGCAGCTGTAGTGAGGAGGTGGGTTAAAAACAAGGTGAGCGATTGTGATTGGCTAAGGCGGCGTCATGTTTCATGGTAGCCAATCAGAGCCAGTGTTTTTATACATGTTTTTACACATGTACCAGCACACGCGCCACACACACGCAGTCTGATGAAAAGTTAGCATTTTTAAGGTGATGTTACAAACACTACTTTATATTAATTGTGGTCAAAGGCAAGAACGTGTATGTGAAGTGTTCATTATATCCAGGAGAGAAGACTTTGTCGACATCCGTTGTAAGCAACTCTAATTTAATGAAGCAACTCACAACGACACACACATCTAAAAAATCTGAATTCTTTGACATATAGCAACTTTTTTTTAAACAGTAACGAATATAGTTACTTTCCTTGGTAATTAGTTATTATTTATTATAGAGTAATTCAGTTACTAACTCAGTTACTTTTTGGATCAAGTAGTGAGTAATTATAACTAATTACTTTTTTAAAGCAACGTTACCAACACTAAATGTAACACATCTAATGAGAATACTGTACAGTAAGTGATCCAAGCTTTGATTTACATCCAGACTCATAACATATGGTCACTGAACCAAAAAGAGATTCTTTATTTATTTATTTATTTATTCTTTACAATTTCTAAATATTTGTACAAAGCAGGCTCGTGTTAAATATAAAGTATCCCTTTTGCAACTTAAGTTGACGACAAGTTGATGACAAAGCACAAACTTTGTCGTCAAATGTTGATAGAAACACAAACCAAGACTTATTTCATTAAAAAAAAAGTTTTATTTTTAATAAGGCTAAAAAAGTTAGTCCCACTCTACATTGCAAGATTCATTCCTTGATGACACATGGTCAAGAAATGTTCTACTGTGATGCAATTACCTTTACACGGTAAATATTTTAATTATTCTATTCACATTTAAATCATACTTTTATCATTTCTTAAATTCACAACAAGATTCAAAGATAAACTTACCAAGCGCTTATTTGCCCTGTGCTTTCCTCTCCTCTTACAGTTGAGTAAAATGCCCTCTGAGTGTAAAAAGACCATTTTCCTCACTGACTGAGTCTCCAAACACTATTTTATCAAAGAGAAAAGTCTCTCCTTTGCCTTCTTGGTTCTAGTCTGTGTGCAGGTACATGAAACATATTGTTTTTCCTGTGGCTATTGACTCACCTCACACAGAGGAGAAATTAGGAGGGAGTGTCAGAAAGGAGGTTAGTGTGTGTGTTTGTGGAGCCTCGCCATGCTAGAGCAATGTGTCATGAATCCTGTGTCTCTGTGTGAGCTTTGATGATAAATGTGTCCTATTGGCAGCGACTCATCCTGACCTCAGCTCCTGTTACACTCCTAAATATTCCATTGACCAAGCAAGGCCCATAAAACAGAAGGAAAGGAACAAACAAACAACACACCAACTTAAATATTGTATGTAAAACTTCTTCTAAAAAACATTTTAAAAGAGCAGTGAGTGAATTTAGGCACAGGCTGAGTAAAGCATTTGGGATGATGAGGTTTAGTAACAAACTGGGGGTTAAAAAGTCAATAATGTAATTTACTGTTATTTTTTAGAGAGACTCCAAAGGAAAAAAAATCAAATCAAATCAAATGATCAGGGTTGGAGTCAATTGCATTTTTCAGTTACAATTACTCATGTTCAATTACAATTTAATTATGATTACAGTTACCAGAATTTTTTCCAATTAATATAAAATTACAATTATTTTTTATCCTCAGAAAGTCAATTACAACTATGTTCTCAATACCTGAACTTCAAATACAGTGAACCATAATTACTGAGCCTGAAATAAATAACCTGATAAAAGTGAACCTTTCTCTTATGTTAGCTTTCTGTTAGCATCTCTTATGATAACGGCCCCTAAATCATCTGTAAAATACACTAAAAACAAATATCTATCATTTAATTTCTTCCCATCTATTGGTTATTGTCAGGCTTCCTAATCAATGAAAATATAGGTTTTAATATTTTTGGTGTGGGCGTCTGAGCCTTTTTTGTCTCAGTATAGCCCTTAATTAAATTTTTTTTAAATGCTAAAATGTGGGAAAGCTTGATATGAAACATATTTTAATAATTGTTTACATATGTGTATAATTGTACATACAAGTATAACATGGTTCCCCAGTTTTGCGTGAAATTTGAATTTTTGTTAATTATTTATAGAATTTTTATGCCAATTACAATTACAAAGTAAATTATCTACACTCAATTACAATTTAATTACAATTACACAATTACTTTTTATTGCCCTAACTCACTGCAGTGCACAAAAAAAGAGTTTTAATATCCCAGAAATGGCCCATGGTTTGCCTACTTACATCTATCGCATCCCTCTCAAAAATGCGAAGCTGGAGGAAAAGCTCCAGTTTGATCTTCCTCTCCTGAAACAGCTCCTCCATCTGGCCCTGGGCCTCGTCCAGCTGCTGGAGCACGCTCTCAATGTGGGCCATCGAGCTGTTGTGGGGCGTCTTGTTGCTTGAGATGGCAGAATCTCTATAAGCACAGGTCAAATACAGAACAATGCAGTTATTTTATCCTTTCATCAACAGCACAAATATCTGAAATCTCTAAAGACAGCACTGTGCTTTTTGACAACTGGCGGCCTGGGGGCCGCGTGTCTAATTTTGTGCGGCCCTCAACTCAAGATTGTAATTCATGAAGTTGGAAGTTACTGTACAGTATATGATGCTCAACAAAACACACAAAACTCCAGAAACACAGAAAACGACAGCAAAATGCGCCAAATGTCAACGAAAGTAGACAAAATGACAAGAAAGACACACTGAATAACCACTTAAACACACATTTACTACTAAAACAATAACATGTATAAAAGGACTTCAAAGATGCACAAAATGCCAACAAAATTGCACAAAATTACAACAATAACACAAAAAAAAAAATAACAAAAACACACTATGACAAAAATGTGCCATAATGACAAGAAAATAGACAAAAAAAATTCAATAACACACAAAATGTCTAAGAAACACCAAGAAAGCTCACACAAAAGGACTACAAGGTCATTATTCGCAAATGCTAACATGAATGTTGATGTGACCCTCGGATTAGACAATCACATTTTTTGTTGTCCCCTGCCCATCTCTGCTTTAGATGTTCTGATGCTTATACAAAATAAGCATCTATACTATTTTCTATGGAATGTCCCCATTAGGAGTGTTGAAAATATTCTGCGATATTACGTTGCGCGATTCTCGGATCGATTCTAAATGCATCCATATCGATTTTTTTTTAATTTAAAAAAAATAAATTAATTTAAAATATATATATATATATATATTTTTTTTTAATAATATTTAACCAGGAAAGTCGTTTCCACTGCAGGAGACATTGTAACTGCACAAAAAAGTGCACTGTTGTCATGTTGACCAGCTTGTGTTTTTTCAATAAAATCTAAAAAGAAAGTTCTAACTTTCTGCATGTATTTGTAGTTCTCGGCATAAACCTCAGTTAAGTTGCACTAAAGTCATGTTGCACTAAAGTCAAAGTTAGTTTAAAAGCCACAGGCAGATTGTACAGTATGTTATTATTTGATTTGAAGTTGTTGGCACATGGCATGTTAAAGCCAACGTTTTGAGTGTAAAATATGCCAATACAATATATTTCATACATAATGTTCTCATGAAGGTGTACGCATTTACAGATTAGTTGTTTCTTAAGTCATATCTATAAAAAAAACGCAATAATCGCCTTATACTTTAATAATGGGATATATCGTATTGTATCGGGATATGAATCGCATCACCAGATGCCAGGCAATACACACCCCTAGTCCACATAGATTTACTGTAGTCACCTAAGTTGCTGGATGAGATCTTCTCCCTCTTTGATGACATTGACGGTTGCCTGCAACGTGGTCTGCTGCTGCTGACCGAACCGCTTTATCAGGTCCTGCACGGCTTCTACCGACTCAGCATAGACGTCATCCAGCAGCTCCTTCTGAAGCTCCTCTAACCACGTCCACAGCTATCAGGGATGTACAAGAAAGAAAGAGAGAAAAATAATAAACATTCAAATTTCAACATACAACTGAAACACTCAAGAGAAGAAAAAACAAGGGCATACAGAAGTTTAGTCCAGGGGGTTCTCAACTGGTCTCACCCTGGGACGCACGTTTTGCCACGGTCATTAAATCGCGACCCACTTTTTTTATTTCTTTTTTTTTTTTTTTAGAATTCCAACAACCAAATTTAGTTTTTTTTTTTTTTTTTTAAAAACAGCTGTTGAAAACACACATACGTAAAATTTTTTTTAAACATAAATCTATATATTTTGATGTGCAACATGCCTGACAAAAGAAAAGTTTCTTTCAAAATAAAAGACAAGTGCAAAATGAGAGACATTAAGTATTTGTTGATTTTTGACCAGCTGTCCGCGACGCACTCAGTACAGGTCCGCGACCCAACAGTTGAGAATTACTGCTTAGTTGATTGGCAAAAAATTAAACCAATCCATTTAGAGGGTATTTTGTTTTTGCTGATCTTTGAACCAGTTTAGACATTTGTCAGCCTTGAACAAATAAATGTGATCCATAGAAATATAATCTAATAAAGGCTGGACAAAGAAAGATTTAAGCTTTTATAATGGAAACTTTTTCCCGGGGGAAGTAATTACAACTTGTGTTTTTTTTTTTTTTTGCTTGTCTTTTGATGTTAATGTTGTTTTTCTTTTTGTTGTTTTCTCAATGTTGCTTTATTTTGTCTTGATTTAGTTTTTATATTTCTCTTTAGTTAAAGTTTAATCGTTAAAACCCTCTTCTTCAAACCACTTGATGGTTTTTGGGGTTTCCCGGGGTATTCTCTAAAATAAAGTATAATCATTTCTGTTAATACATGGCCACTGTTGATATTATTATGTTTCATTGTATTTTAAACTGTGCCGAATACATAAATAAATAAATATTTTACGTTTCAGTAAGAGATAACTGGCTCTTAAATACAGTATCCCACCAAAGTGAGAACACCCTGATATTTCTGCCAATATTTTATTATGTCTTTTGATGGGAAAACATTAAAGAAATTACCCTTTGATGTAATGTAAATGAGTTAGTGTACAGCTTAAATAACAGTGTAAATGTACTCTCCCCTAAAAACAACTCAACAAACAGCTGGTAAAGTCTGAACCATTAGCAAAAACAGTGAGTACAGCCCTAAGTCTTATGTTCAAATTAGTCATTTGACCGCTCCGCTGTGTCATGTGACTCATTAGTGATAAAAGGTCTCAGGTGTGTTACATTTGGTGATGTAAACAGTGGGTCTTGCTTGCCTCTCTTCCTGAGTATTAGATAATAATAATAATAATAATAATAATAATAATAATAATAATAATAATAATAATAATAATAATAAAATAATAATAATAATAATAATAATAATAATAATAATAATAATAATAATAATAATAATAATAATAAAAAGAAAAACAGGTTAAAAAACAATAAAGAACAAAAAATACAAAGAACAAATAAGGTGGACAATAATGGAAGTTCAGCGGAATAACGTAGATCAGAGGCAGAAAGACAAGTTTAAACAAATGGGTTTTGAGTTGGGATTTGAAAGTGGTGAGTGAATCTGCGTTTCAGAAGGCTAAAACAATGAAGAATGTCGACTATGCACAGAGTTATCATCAAACAGCATTTTACAGCATGCACAAAGCCACTTGTGGCAAATTAAATTTACAAGCAAAATCAGCATTGCACTGTAATTCATGGAAAAAGCCTCTGCATGCCTAAAAAAAGACAGTTGTACTAACACGACTGCCAATCACTGCAGGGTGCAGATAAATCCTAAAATGCAGCGAATGTTTACTTTTTAGTGTTTTATTTCAAATGTGGACTGCTTTTGCGCATTAAACATAACTCAAGGATGTGATGGGAATGTAGAGAAGAAACAAAGTGTACACATACATTTTAGACACACATTCATACAAACACATTGTTCTGCAGACACAAGAATGTTATTAATAGCTATGGGTGTATGTAAACAGATTGTAGTCTAGTGACATTCAGTGTTTAGATAGATAGATAGACAGACAGACAGACAGACAGACAGACCCTGAAGAAGTGACAGAAATTCTTCTTTTGACACACAGCAACACATTCAGCACAATAAAAGTCTGTTGTTTTTTAATACTCAAGGTGTGCAGTGACCTACATTAGAGCGTACCAAGGATAAATAAAGAGAAGTAGTGATTAGTACGACAACAAAAAATCTGTAATACAGTTTGGTTATTCTGTAAAAGAGTAGCTGCCATTGAAAAACCTAAAGGGAAGGCAGGTGAATTATTCCCATTGATGTTTATACAGGACGCTAAATAATTCAGTAATAGTAAGAGTTTATACATTCATATACACAAGGGCTCAATTTAGGTGTAGGGCGGGTTTGATCTTCATGACAATTAAATGCAGGAAGTTAGAAATACAATCAGAGAATACTCCTGTGTTTGTAAAGATATTTGATCTCAATTGACTTTTTAAGAAGACTTAAATGCTCTTTAAGAATTAGAACGATGTCTTGAAATGCAAGATACGTATGGAGTAGGGGTGTTGAAAAAAAAAATCGATTCGGCGATATATCGCGATATTAAGTCGTGCGATTCTCAGACCGATTCAAAAAGCATCCATATCAAATTTTTTTTTATTTATTTAATTTTTTTTACCTTTATTTAACCAGGAAAGTCTTTTCCACTGCAGGAGACATTGTAACTGCACAAAGAAGTGCACTGTTGTCCTGTTGTCATGTTAACCAGCTTGTGTTTTTTCAATAAAATCTAAAAAGAAAGTACTAACTTTCTGCATTTATTTGTTGTTCTAGGCATAAACCTCAGTTAAGCTGCACTAAAGTCAAAGTTGGTTTAAAAGCCACAGGCAGATTGTATGTTTTTTCTTTTTTTTTTTTTTAAAGTTCTTTAATTGAGTGTAAAATATGCCAATAAAATATATTTCATACATAATGTTCTCATGAAGGTGTACACATTTACAGATTAGTTGTTTCTTAAGTCATATATATATATGTATATATAAAATCACAATAATGGCCTTGTACTTTAATATCAGGATACATTGTATCGTATCGTGACCAATTGGGATACAAATCGTATTGCCAGATGCCAGACAATACACACCCCTAGTGTGGAGTAATATGCTATATAAGCAGCTAAATGACATAATGAAATAATGTTGGTCAATTGAAACTAGACTACAACTAAGAAGAAGTTTGAAGACTAAAAAAAAAAAGATTATATAAAGTTCTTGTAAGAAGTCATGACTACAATGTCCTGTGAAATGCTGAACCAACGCTAAAAGGAACACTTATTTAACATTAAAATATCCAATGAGATGACACACCTCTTTGACATGCGTGTGGAAAGCGACAGACATATCCAGCAGGACTTTACGCTGCTCAACCCGTCGCACAAAGTCCTGGATGCGATCTTCCAGCTGATGGGCTGCCTGGTAGATTTCCTCTGGGTCACATTCTCCAGTCTGAGCCAGCTGCTCTGCTGCCTCCAGCAGCTTGTCAGCATTAGTGTAGGTGTTCTGGAAATGTTGAGATTAAGCACATTTAAAACGGCGCAAACAGCACATTGAAGTAATATCAGGGTTTTCTAACTCTTGGTCTTGAATGTTTGATACAAACGCCCAATTTAATGGCTACTCCTGAGCGTCTGCTGTGTATGTGTATTAAAAAAATACACAGGCTGTCATTGTTTTTAAGGAGCATCTCCTAAATATTGGTCAAGAACACAAACAGCTCACCTGTGCGACCTCCTCAAAGTCCTCGTGTCTCTTTTGCAGAGCCCGAGCTCGATGTAGCGACTTTCCAACACCAGTATGTTTACTGAGGAACGCCTCACCATGGTTTTCTATCCAGTCCAACACCTTGAAACACAAGAACATGCAAGCATTAATTATGCACGAGCATGTAAATGCAGTACACGTTTGAAATCAGCAGGGGGAGCAGCTGCCTAGACTGATCCATTGCCATGAGTCAGGGTTGGGGTTAATTACATTTTTCAATTGCAATTACATTTTCATTCATCCATGTTCAAATATAATTAATTTACAGCTATGATAATCAGCCTTTTGTCCAAATGCAAATATATTACAATTATTATTTTTTCCCTTAAAGTCAGTTACAATTACATTCTCAATTACAATAGTTCAGTTACAATTTCACGAACTTTTATTCATATAGCATTGTGGTGATTGTATGCAGTTTGGAGTGTGTGTACAAAGTCGTTCTAGCATCTTTACTAGGGCTGTCCCGATACAACTTTTTCACTTGCAATACCGATATTGCAGCTTTGAATATTGACCGATACCGATATCGATTCAATACAATATCAGCACGAGTAGTGTGTGGAATGTTAGAAAAGGCCTGATCAAGTGAAGTTACTCAAACAGAGAACAATAGTCAGCAATTCAAGTTAACTTCACGTCAATATATTTTTTAAATTACAATTATACTTACGCCATAATTGTAATTTATAATCAACTACGCGATTACAATTATAATAGACCCCAACCCTGGTTAGAGTCTACATTAGATATCCTATTTCTATTTCTCTACTTTTTTAATAAAAACAATATCTAAATCACTATCAAATATAAACATTTTAATTGTGGGTTTGATGAACAATTAATTGTCTTAAATAATGACATTATCATCTACTAAATAGGTTTCATTGCATGTATTTAAATATAAAGGTAATGAAACAGACATTCAGGGTCTGTGGGAGAATATTGTGACGGGGCAGGCACACATGAATGAGTGCACAATGCCCTTGACACTTTATGTGACGATAAATTGCGTCACCATGGAAACCACTACCAAGAGAGATGGAATGATGAAAGAGCGGATGGAAGCAAGACAAGATAGGCAGACAGAGAATAACTAGATAACAAGTGGTGAAGAAAAGAGAAAGAGGGCAGGGAGGGTTTCATGACCAAAGTGGAAACACACAATAGACACAATAGCTCTGCTATTTAGACGGTGACAGTAAGAAGGGTTTTTGTAAGGAGCATTTTGAATATTTTTTTAAACAAGAAGACAGTCATCAACATCCCCCGCCAGATTGGTTGTCATTATAACTCACAACCTTTTCCTAAATGTCCCAAATCTAAGAACTTAGATGTATACATAAGAAAATATTATCACATCAGAATATAAAATGAGTAACTATCTTCAACGGTTTGTAAGAAAAGCCTATGAAGATACCTCGAACAGAGTAAAGAAAAACGAAACAAGGGCAATAACTCTGGAAAAAAAATTGGCGCTTCTCATTTTCGAACTCCATCAAGGCATTGATACCCCAAAGCCACACACCGAATTTGGTAATTCTATCTTAAACAGTTTCTGAGAAAAGCAAACCCCTTTAACTCGGACGGACAGACGTAGCTCAAACCTATATTCCCCTTCAACACTTTGAGGCGGGGGATAATAAATCTATTACTATAATACCACTGTCTAGTCGGGGATACTTACAGATGCAAATGATAAATCATCACATTATAAAGGTGGAGCTTTTAATGTCATTCTGGGTTGTTGTGAAACACAACAACTACTGCCCATTATTTTGGTAATCCTGCATACACTTCCCTTATTTCTACATTCATTTTTACTACATGGTTTATTAAAAAAACAACAACAAAAAAGCAACAAACTTTAATTATCTATTTTATTCATATTTAAATCCTCATCTTTTTGATCACATCTTCTTCAGATTGGTGATACCCTCTTAAATCAATTACATTTTTAAAAGTTTTTTTTTTTTTTTACTGTTATTTCATACAGTTACTTCTCACATTTTAATGTAAAAAAAAAAAAAAAAGATACTTGCAATAATATTTTTCTTCCTATGCTAGAAATCGTGTTATTGGATTTGCGTTAAAAGTGTGACATAATCAGAATTAGAAATACTTTATTCATCCCAATTACTAATTAATATAAAGGGGTTTCAATAAGTAGTTTATTATTTAAATAAATACTATGGTTTAATGAAAAAAAATGCAACATACATGCTTTTAAGTTAGCTTGGTTGATCAACACCTGAAAGCTGTTGTTTGTGTATGTGTGTCCAAAACAAATGAGTGTTTTTGCATAAACGTTGATTGATATACTTTGGTTTACTTCACATAATCATTTTACTAAGACTTCTTACTTTTTACTATTTCTGTGTGCACAAAGACGTGCTGAAGGGGAATGTTGTCGTCACGTATTTCAGTTGTGTATATGTCTGCGTGTGGCTCTTACCTGCTGTACATCCTGCTGAAAGACGCACAGCTGCAGACGTTGGTGCAAACGAACTTTGCGATGCTGCCAGATGTTTTCTAGTTGTCTTTGGTGATGCAGAACCTTGTGGATAATGTCCAGGACGTGGTGCACAGCTTTGGAGTAGTTGGCTGATGTCATCAATGAATCAGCGCTTCCTGGGGTCAAAGGTCGCTGCAGTTTGTCCAACAGCGACTTCCCATCCTGACTTACCTGGAAAAATATATGTTTTTTAAAAAAGTATTTTGAGCTTTTCCTCCATCTAGATCAGGGGTATCAAACTCTTTTTAGTTCAGGGGCCAAATACGGACCAGTTTAACTTAAATTTAACGCAGAATTTAGGAGGGAAAATTAGTAATTTAATCATTATTGTGCTCTAGTTTGTACTTCCCTGTATAAATAAATGATATAATATGCATGGCATTGATGATATCAAAGCAATAAGAGACAGATATCAGTCCCTGCAGGATCATCTTTCTTAAATTTTAATTCATTTGATTTTGTGACCCATTTCTATGTAGTTTGGGAACAATTTGTGGAATAATTTGAAGGAAATTGCAGGATTGAGGGAAAAAAATTAGAGTTCTTTTAATCATTTGCAGATAAATGCAAATGACAGACGTAGTGAATTACATACTGCTGCACTTTTTAAGCTATGCGTTTATTTTCATTGAAACATTGTGACAAATATTTTTAGGTGTCACAGATTTGGGATATGAGTTGTAATAATACATGCTTAAAAAAAAATGCAAAGTGGATTTTCATAAAATAGTACATTAATGGTTAAATTGTACCAACAGGTACAAACATGTTACTACGTTATTATTTAACGTTGTTAGTGGCTAGTAAAATAGGAACGTAATGAAAATGAAACAATTGTCTAAATTAATTTAAAATGTGAAACTGAGTTTTCTTTCATATGTAAATGTTTCCCTTTTGATGTTGTGTATGCACTGGTGTCTATCTTCATGTATGTGTATGTGAGTGTACATAGGGTGTATGAATTGGTGCTCTCACTTCAGAGTATGCTGTAGTAATGTGCTCATATAGTCCCTGGTGATGGTGGATTGTGTCTTCCAAATCCTGGAGTTCAGAAGGTAGCTCTCCTTCACCACATGCCTTACACCAAGGCTCCACCTTACTCATGTACTGGGGTAAAAACACACAAAACAAACAATTAATACCATTATTTTTGTCTTTGTGCATTACTCATGCCATTTCTTTTGTGATACCGGACCAAAAACTGCATTAAATTAAGGTGTTTCTCAAATGGGAGTACGCAATGGCATTACAGGGGGTATTTGAGAGAAACAGAGAGGAAAATAAAATGTTTTAAAATTTCAATGTTTATTTTTAGTTAAAAATGATAGTTATACTATTACCAGCAACTCATAAAATGACAACAAAAACCACACAAAATAAGAGAAAAATATACTGAATAATAAATAGAACAGCAACCAACACAAAATCACACCAAACACACACACGCTGAGAGAAAAATATTCACCACTACCATTAACACACAAAATGACAAAGACACACTAAATGTAATACACAAGATCACAACAAACTACTCAAAAATAACAGAGGAACATACAAAACGACATAAGAAACAACCAAACGACACCAAAAACACACACACACACACACTGAGAAAAAATAATTTTAATAATACCAACAAGACGCAAAAACAACAACAAAATAAGATAAAAAATATACTGAATGATAAAAAGAACATTCAAACAAAAAAAAAATACACACAATGACACCAAGAACACACAAAATTGACACAAAAAACACACAAAAATGACACAAAAAAATGATGATAGAAATGATCTTGATTAGAACATGAACTGAAAATAAAAGGGTCAGTCTTTGTCCCATCAGGTGGGAGATGACCGTAAATAATAAAAACTGTATAAATAAAACTATTCAAGAGACACTAAATATTTATTTACAAAATGAGATTGTGTGTGTTTATCACTTGTTCATTCCATCATTATGCTCTATAGTTGTTTTCACTTAGTATTCTGAGCAAACTCAAAGTTGTACTCAGACAAACGGGGGTACTTGGATTCACAAATAGGATAAAAGGGGAACTTGAGCCACTGGCTTTAACAGCGTGCAAGTTGATTGAAAGTTACACAAAAGCTATTTCATCATTACCCACAGAGTTGCGTTTTGTTAATCTAGGCTGGGTGACGGTACCTGATCGGCCTTCTGGTGGAAGCTGGCAGACATTTCTAACAGAGTGCTGCGCTCATCCAACGCTGCAGCAAAGGCCTTCCACTCCTGCTCAAGCTGGCCTGAGATCTGTTGGATCTGCTGGGAGGCGTAGTGGCCCGACTCCAGGAGCCGGTTTCCCACCGACATGATTCGATTGATGTTCACGTACACATTCTGTGATTTAAGAGACGATAAAAAGCAACAGGTTATTGAAAGAAAATAACATTTAAAAAAACAACCTGGCAAATTTTGCAAGTGACTAATTTTCTTTTTTTTTTTTTAGAAAACAGAATGTAATCAGCCAACCGTAATCTTCTTAATTTCGAGTGCAATTTATGGGAAATTCAGTCATTTATAATTACTTTCTCAGTGACACAAAAGAAGGACGACAAGAAGACACACGTAAGTACCATTGACATGAGTTACGTCTTTCTTGCTTTGCATTTATAACCTTGTGGGATTTATAAAGACGTAAGAGTGTGCATTTGTGTCCTAGAATACAGTGTTAGCTTACAAATAGACAAAGACATTTCTATTTGCAGTCATTCGTTGAACATCCTTTGATTAAATTTGCAGTTGAGACAACCTTTGATTCTGTCTTTTTACTGATTACTTACTTTACTTCTTCTATATAAAAAAAGATTGAAAACACAAAATATAACTTAAATATATAAAAGCTACAGTAGAGAAGAAGAAGCAATTCAACTGCTCTCCATTGGCACATTACCAATCCATGCTGTCTGACCTCTACTTTACTGCTTAAGGTTTCCTTTTTCATTGACATTATGTGTTCCTCTTATCAGGCAACATACTGTACATCACAGTTCTATTTAGGGCAAAGAAAATTACAAAAAACTAAACAAAGTGAGCTGTTGCTCATTGATTGACTTTGAGTAGCATTTCCTTGACCTGGAAGTCTTTTTTAGTGGTGCTTTATCACACTGCTTGAGCTCTGCTGCTGGAACGCGTGTTTTCTTTTTGTTCTGTGGAATATGACCACAGTTTGTTTTCATGACTGTGTGCAGGTGTTTAGAGGACTTCATTGTATTCTACAACCAAGGGAGAGCAGTGCCAGTAACAGCAGTGGTGGTTAAAGATATTCCCCCAGAAAACCTTAAACGCTTCTTACCTTTTTGCAACTTCCTCGGTTAAAATGCTTTTAATTTTTATAAAAATTTTTTTTATGATGTTCCTCTTGTTGTTTTAAATTATATTGTGTTTTATTATGCCTTTGTGATGTTGCTGCTGTTGTTGTAGTTTCATTTTTGCCTGTACAGCACTTTGTGATTTTATCTGTGAAAAGTGCTATAGAAATAAAATGTACTACTTACTTACTTTGTCCCATATTTGCCCATTTTCAGACTTTAGCTACCATTTGCCAATACATATTTTTTTCCCCTTATTTTTGTCCACTTTTGCAACTTCTTTTTGACATTTGTATTCAATTTTTGTCCCCTTAAATTTTTTGGCCACTTTTCATCCCAATAACTAAGCTTATTTTTGCCCAATAAATACAACTTGTTTCCTTTTTTCCTTACATGTTGTCTAATTTTTCCCACAATTTTGACCTTTTTCACTATTGTTTGCCACATTTTGCCCATTTAAGCTACCCTTTGCCATTACATACCACCTGATTCCTCTTTATATGCCCATTTTTTAGCCACTCTTGACTGCTTTTGGCCCATTTTAGTCACTTTTCACTCTTTTCTTGCTACGTTTTTGAGATTTTTGGCCACCTGTTAACATATATGCCTCCACTCGCTCGTCAAAAAAACGTAACGGATCGGACTGGCCCTCTTTGGGTCGACGGCCCACCGGGACAATGCCCGGTATGCTAGATGGCCAGTCCACCCCTGCTTGTGACCTAAGGGGTTGGTTCTGATGTGTATTAGCATAGTCCTCCTTACCCATAATCCTCCCTGGATGCTACTGTGGCTGTCTACTGCTCTTCAGGTGTTAAAAACAAAAAACAAACATAGTGTAAATGCACCCTTAAGCTAGAGGGGGGTGATGTAGGCAAAAGGACAGCATTGGAATAATCCTATCAAACTTTACACCAAGAAACATAAGATAGGATTTTCTTTGTATTTTCTTTAACAATGGGTTTTTGTTGCTAAAAAAGAGGCCTCAAAGATAAAACACCATACAAGAAGATGTGGGGGGGGGGGGGGGGACCGGGGACCTTTTCCAACAAAGTGAAGTTGTAAAGACTTAATCTAAAACTGTTGGACGGGGGGAGGGGGGACAAAAAGGGTGTTTCTGATTATAACTGGATGCAGGCAGGAAGCAGAATGAATGAAAACCAGAGAGAAGTGCGAAAAGCTGGAGAACACTATGTAGCCATGAGTCACAGTGGTTTTTTGCTCAGTGGATTTTGAGACGTAAAACTCAGTCTCCACATTTTCAAACAATGGTAGACTTGTCAGTGTCTATTCCTGAAACAAAAGTAACAATTATCTAAAAATCATAACAGTGAGAAAAGCATGTTATGGCCACTAAAACAATGAAAGAGCAATAAAGAGAAACACAGTGTCCTACAATGTATTTTCTAAAGTGAGTAAAATTCCGTTATTCGCAATGAGAGTGTCTTTAAAGGATTTAGTGATTTAAGGTTTAATACGAGTTCATAATATCACCTGGTTTCCCTGTAAAGTTCCCTGTTGTTACTCAACTTTAGACAAAACAAGTAATTCACACCACATATTTAAAAATGATCCCCAGTAGAGTTGTTACAACAGTTAAAGTCTTTCTTATGTTAAACATCATCGGCCATTTGAATATACAAAATCATTCTCACTCCTGCCAAGCACTGACATTTAAACTGATCCCTATCCATACTCATTATATAAAAAACACAGAGTTATTACCACTTTATTTGTAATCTTGTGACAATATTTATGATGTAATTATACTTGTAATTGTATTTGTAATTGTAACTGAGCTCAGATATTTGACTTTGTTTTTGTAATTGTCATGGAAATTATATAAAAACATTATAGAAATGTCTTTTTTTGTGATAAAAAATGAAAAATGGAAACATTTTGGAACTTTTTTTCTGTGATAAGGCTAACATAAGAACTTAAAAACTAGTTAAATAGGATAAGCATCACACTAAAACGTGGGTGAAAATCCAGTAAGGCATGAAAAATTCAAAAAATGTGGAAAAACACCCAATTTTCAGCGGCAAGGCAAAAAAAAATTGGAAAGAATTTGGAAAACATTTTCTGAGATAAGGCTATCATAACTTATCACAAGGCATACAAATGTTTTATGGGGTTATTTATTTCACTCTCAAGAATTGTGATTAATTACATTTGAACTTTAGTAATTGAGAACATAATTTTAATTGAATTTCTGGGGGAAAAAAATAATTAATTTCAATTCTAACCATGGTCACCGTAATCATAATTGAGTTGTAACTGAACATGAATAATTGAAGACGTAATTGACCCCAACTCCCAAACACTATTGTACCACAGGAGGTCTGAAGGTTAAAAACAATGCCAATAGATGCTGTACAGTGGTCAGCACATGATGAAACACATGGTCCTCACAGGGATCTAAGGAGATAGTTATCAGGGCACCCATCCTCCACACCAGCTCCATCCACCTATTACATTACATGTGATAACATCAGAAGTCGTATGAAGAATGCAAACAACCAACCAGCGACACCATAATACTCTCTGATGGGCAAGAGGCTGAAGATTGAAAATAAAGCTGAACAACAATATATTATCTTTTGTTCAAGTATGAACAGGGGCGTTGGACTGGGGGGGTAAAGGGTACTCAGTACCCAGGGTCCAAGGCGGGGGGTGGGACCCTCAGAAGTCTGTTTTTTATATATATGTACAAAAATGCGTTTTAAACATTTTTAGATTATTTATATTGGAATGAAAAGGGTCCTGTGTGAAGATAAGCTGGTTGTTAATCACAGTTTTGCACTAAAACAATTATTCATGCTGCATCAGGTCTTATTTCCACCCCCTTTAAAACAGTGCTAATGGTACGACCCACATGTGCTTCTGCTGGATGTAGATGTAACAAGGAGCAGGAGATACACAGATACACAGCAGCATGTTTTTTTCAGGCCAAAAACACCAAAACAGAAAGAAAGGAGAGGGAGAGAAGGTGAAATCAGGACAATCTGCTGCTTACTCAGTTTTTCAGAGGTGAGCCCTAAAACACACGTCTTGTTTTTCAATCAATATATTATTTTGTTTGAAATAAACTATGTGCACTCTTGCGCTTTTAAACGCTGAAACATTCTTTTTGCCCGTTAAATCTTAATTGGAAATGAAATTATTAAAAATAGAATACATTTTGAAGACTATATTTTGGTGCCACCAAGTCTTAAGTGGGTGGCCAGAGTGTTTTATTCTATCTCTACCTTTTATTAACCTTTGTACACATTTGCTTTGTGTGTGTGTGTGTTAGTTATAACCCCCCCCCCCCAAAAAAAAAATAAAATAAAAAATTACCAGCCGCCCCTAAATTGTAGCAAAAATATGTCACAAACACAATATTCAATAAATAACTAAAATATCGTAGAAAAGATTTAGAAAATACAAGCAAAGGATATGGATATTTTAAAAACAAAAATAATCATTTACTCAGTCATGGTCGGGTGTAGAAATGTCATGAATTACTTCTTTTAAAACGTACTTAAGTACAAGTAAAATGACTGATTTAGAAATACACTCAAAAAAGTACAAAAGCAACTCAATTACAGTAACGTGAGTACTTGTAATCAGTTACCAGTAGTACTTCTATCACCTTTATTATTATTGATTCAATGTTTAAATTTGTGCATGCATCGATAATCATGCAGATCAATATACAGTATAAGTCAATCTTGCTACAATACAATACTGCTGGGAGCATACACTGAAAACAAGAGGATACAGTCAGTAAACAGTGTACAAACCACACACACTAACACTACGTATTTCCATCCTGTCACAGAGAAACAGGAAGGGGAAACACAGCTTCCTCTGGAAGAAGTGGGTGGATGGGGCAGTGGTTATATATCCTTAGTTGCTATGTGCATTCGAGCACGTGTGTGTGTGTGTGTGTGTGTGTCATACCATGCAGTTCATAGCAAAGTGGTTGTGCTGGGTCTGTAGCTCAACGGCATGCTGGTTGTTTCCTCCAATCTCAGTGTAACTTGTCAGGAAAAGGCCCTTGTTGTGCATTATCCAATCAAACATCTGTAATGAATAAAACAAATGTACAGTCAGTTTACTAGAAAGCCGTCAAAACTAAAAACCTAAAACAAATCTCATGATTACAGGAATCCCAATCTTTTATCAGCTAATACTGCCCACTTAAAAAAGTGGGAGCAAAACTTTCACACATCCGTTATTAAATTAGAGTTCTGACACGCAGCATGCATGCTTACAACAACTTTAACAGTTTATAATAGCTAAACTGTCTTAGGCTACTCAAGCACACATCTCTAACATCTTAGGTTTCAAAACTTATAAAAGCAAATTATTTTCAAATTAAAAGGCCCCATTCTGTACGGAAGCAGTTTAGGGACAGTTTTGATGGAGAAAGTAATTTTGGGCAAATCAAGAATAAACTTGAAAATTCGAGAATAAAGTTGAAATTTAATGTCAAGATTAAAGTTGAAGGTCTGCTAATGAAGTCAAGTCTACGGAAGCTGACGAGGACCAGTTCACCACATGACAACAAACAGCAGATCTTGGCCATCTACAAAATGCTGTGTACCAATGAATGCAATAAACTATACTTCAAAGTTGGGCTTAATAAAGAGATTCTTTCTTTTTCAGCTCATAAACACTGAGTTGTATTTTCTTTAAGGACTTTAAAGAGACATTGCCATAGACTAAGCAGAACTAAGTAACTTTTTCACCTTAATAAATCCTTCTGGCAGTCCCTTTGAGGGTAATACAAGTGTTTATGGGGTGAATGGGGGGTCTTTCATCTCCCCTGCTGTCTCTGGCCAAAAAAACGCACTTGCATCTTTCCCTGCCTCCGACCCGGACGTTCTGCTTTAAGGCAGCCCAATACAAACTAATGCTAGATTATGACCAGCACACGGTTGTCTACAAATTCACGTTTCTCAAATATGTCATGGCGGAGCCAGCAAAAAAAAAAGGCAGAGAACACATTTGTCCGAGGAACGGAGCAACTCCATGCAGTGACAGCTCAGCAGCAACACACAGCAATCACACACACTGTCGTCACAGCAGCAGGCACGCACACACACTCACAACCCAGCGCTCCATCAGGCAGCACACACACAAATATCCATCCATTTTCAGAGCCGCTTTGTCGACACACAAACACATCACACACATTTCCAAACTCCCTTCCATATTACTCGCACATCATTCATTTATTTTACTTGTCTCTCTTCCTCATACTGTTCACATGGTCACATGGGACTATATGTGTGAAAGCACCCTTTGTGTCACTGTTGTATTAGGATTTTTCAGTGATCGGTTGCTACTGTCTTGGGAGAGCAAAGGTTCGACTTAATTCTCAACATTTCAACATTATTCTTGACATTTAGACTTCATTCACAATTTGCCCAAAATTATTTTCTACAACATAATTGGCTTTAATCCACTTCCTTAATACTGAACTAGCTTTTTGTGAGCTCTATTTACCATGTTTTTGGTTCAGAATCAGAATCTCTAATGTATCCCAGATGAATATGCTTTTGGAACAATGTTATGTATTTATAATGTTGGTTAAAACTGGAACAAAGCCTCCATCAGAACTGCAACACTAAATGAATGTGAACAGCTGACTTTATGCAATAACATCTTTTTTTAAAGCACCTTCTCAGCGTCCTGCTCAAAGAGCCGCAGCTGGAAACACTGGTCCAACTTCAGCTTCCTCATGTGCCACAGCTGCTGCAGATTCTGCTTGGTCCCGTGCAGTTTATCCAACAATCCCGTAACTTTGGCCACAAGATTGTGAGCATCTCCGTGTGTGAGGAATCCATGATGATGATGGTCGTTGGAATCTCCACTAGCTCCGCCTCCACGGTTACCATACCCGCCTTCACTGGTGCTTCCGCCCCCTGTCGTTTGCAACTGCAGTCTTTGGAGAAGCCGTCGTCCCTGCGTGTCTAGCTCCTCCACGGATGCCTTTGTGGCTCTTTTCTTCAGTGTAGCATGTTCTTCCATTAGCCGGCGAGCCCCCTCCAGGTCCCGGGGTAGATCACGCTGGGACAAGGTTTCCTGGAGCTCTTCCAAGCGTGACAAGGAGCGACCTGCGTCACTCGCAAAAGTCTCGAACGACAGTCGCACCTGAAACATAGGTTTAACGTTACCTGCATGCAAGTTAAAGAGTCTTATCCTGCTGTTTTTCTCTTTTAAAACACACTATAAACCTGAGGCCATTCTGTGTGGGATTCAAACTGCAAGCATGTACAAATAAGGGAAGACAAAGAAAAAAAAAGTATGCAAACCTCAATCCAATCATCATGGTTGTACTCCAAGCTGCCCTCAAAGTCAGCTGTCAGCTGGGATGGATCCACAATCTTGGTTAAACCCTCTAAGGAGACCATTACCGTCTGGTGGGACAAAAGGAAGAGCGAAACAATGAAAAGAACGATCTCACAGAAGGAGGTCAGGACGAAGGCAGGCAAAGGAAAAACTGTTTTCTGTTAACAACCATGGTTGACACAGCCATCACCACATTTATTGTAAGAATCAAATGATATTTCCTTTGGTCAGGTTCAGAAGATCAAAAAGCTACTCTAGATCACATGTGTCAAACTCATGGCCCGGGGGCCAAATCCAGCCCTTCAGAGCATCCGATTCGGTCCACACAAGAGAGCAAAAAAGTCAGAGAAACCATGTATTATTGT
Organism: Gouania willdenowi; assembly: GCF_900634775.1. Classification (NCBI taxonomy): domain Eukaryota; kingdom Metazoa; phylum Chordata; class Actinopteri; order Blenniiformes; family Gobiesocidae; genus Gouania; species Gouania willdenowi. The sequence continues at coordinate 20,939,823 of NC_041059.1, forward strand.
CCAAATTAAACTAATTCAGCTGTCGATATCTCCAAATTAATACACAAATTCAATGAAACTACACAATATTAGCAGAGCTCATATTTTTCCCATGCATAGATCACATGATGGCAGTCATTTTTAATCAAATTTCATAAAAATTGTACACAAAATCAAATAAATTGAAAGTGAAGATCCTGCCGGGACTGATATCCTTCACTTATTGCTTTGATATTATCAGTGCCGTCCGTGCATATTTCATCATTTATGTATGCGTTGAAGTGCGAACTAGAGCACAATAATGATTAAATTACTCATTTTCCCACCTAAAATCTGTGACCCACTTAAGATAAACTGTTCCGTATTTTGCCCCTGTACTAAAATGAGTTTGACATCCCTGGTCTAAAGCATAAAGACACAGCGGTGAGGACAATCCTTTAAATTAATATCAATGAAACGTCAATATATATAGTCATATGTTTAAAAAAAAAAAAAAAAGGTTTACAATGTATATACTGTATATGGATGTTCCAAGAATATCTTTTAAATGATCACAATTGATAAAAAGCGATGAACACCTCCCATCTACCTTCCAAACGGCAAATGGCATTCAAAGAGTAAACTTGGGCGTTCTCACTGTGAGCTATTCACAAACTGTTGTTCATGGAATTAAAAAAAAAAAAAAAAAAAACAAATAGCTTGTATCGATCCAACAAGAAACAGGATAGGATAACTTTGTCATGTCCTACATAACCCGTTTCCATAGTAACTGGGTCAGAACTAAATATACCATCTCAACATGCTTAAACAGGACACCACAGGGCCACTGCCATAGAGCAGCAGCAGGGAGTAGGGTAGCTACGCATGTACATAATATCATTTTCTATCCTATGATAAATATGATCAAAAGTACTGAACTAATGAATGCTGACATACATGAAAATCAGCTACTACACAACAACAAACTAAAACAGAAATTCTACAAAAACATTGTTGAACGGAATTATTTTAAAGAAATCATGACCCCTTAATATTTTTTTTTTTTTTTTTACATTAAAGTGACCTACCTCGAATTCAAACTTGGAGCTGCCAAAATTAGTTCTCTGCTTCTGCCAAAAGTTGTCCGGCTTGATGATCAGAGCAACATGGATACACGAAGGGAAAGACTCCTGCAGGATCTTCAGTAGCGGTTTTATACTGTCCCACTTTGAACCACGCATGTCCACAATGACTGTGAAGCCATGCCTGGCAACCTCCTCGCTGCAAAATCAATTAAAACAAAAGTTAAAAATACACATAAACAGAAAATAAAAGCCATGGCACTGGAACAAATGATTTCTTGCTTACAGGAAATCAGCATTCGTATAAAAAATAGAACTGCGGCAATAGCAACAAAATCTCTGAACATGTTTGACAGGAAAAGAGACGCGGTAAAAAAAACCTAGAAAGAGAAGTTTTTTCCTGCATTAAGCCATGAAAGAGGCTGGTGAGAAAAAAGTATTGGCTTAAAAATCCTCTTGTTACTTACCCGACATCCTGCTGCTAAACACGTCTGTAAAAGATGGTTTCTAACTATTAAATGTTTTATATGTCAATGTGTTGAATAAGGACGTAGAAACAGACACAATCTGGCATGCTCTACCTCAGTCTGACCTGCTTCTATTAAAACAGTTCAACAGCAGAATGGGTGTGTGTGTGTGTGTGAGAGAGAGAGAGAGAGAGAGAGAGAGAGAGATAGTACAAAACAGACGCTCCTCAGATCCAAACTAAGTGGCAGATTGCCCACAGGTTACTCCCCATCTTAGATCTTTCTAATTAGCTTTGCTTCAAGGTTTTTATACAGCAACTTCTTTTTCTTCCTTATGTTCTTTCTACCGTCAGACAAGTCGCACATTATTATTTAGGACATTGAAACAATTTTGACCGCCAAAAAGACTGCTCAACCTCTAAAAAATGCTTCATAAGATGTTACATTCAGTTCTCTTATAATTAACCTAAAAATTAATACAAAACATATAAAAATATCCTCTTTGCCAGATATTAGCAGATATCTGGATCAGCGATCATGACCAGGATCCTTCGCACTTTAAATGCTTTGAGGAAATTTCTATCCCCATTAATAATGATACAATAGGTCCAAATAAATGTTAGAATGTTAGACAAATCGCTATGAAATGCGCAATCCGGTGTCATGTACTGAGCTCGCATCGTACTGACATTGTAGACGCGCATTACCGGAAAATGAATTTTTGCTAAAAAAATTATAATTAATTTTTGTTCATTTTTGATTTCAAAAGAAAACGGACACATGTTTTATTTGTTTATTGGATTAGGCTAGGGTTAGGGTTATAATCTCAGTACGGAGGTAAACTCGGATTTGGGGTAATTGAGGAACCAACCCAACATAACTGAATCAAATTTAATAAAGCGGTCAATCACTGACCCAGATATGAATTGTTAAAATTTCGCCAAAGATAAGAAGCATGGATTATTCAGAAATAAAATGGATTAAAAGTGACCAAAAGTGGAGGAAAAGGTGGTGAATTGGGATTTTAAAAACCACAGAAATTGGTTAAGAGTGCAAAGATTTGCAAATTACAGTGGCCAAAAACGAACAGAAAAAGTGGTAACAAAGGTTCAAAGTGTCAATATTGGCTTAAAAGTGGGAACAATTAGTTTAGACAATAATGGGTCAACGTATGCAAGATTAGGTGTGAATAGTGGTGGAAAGGGTTTAAAAGTGGTTTAGAAGTGATGAAAATGTCTTGAAAGTGGCAAAAATGTACAGAAAAGGCATTGAAATTTGATAGGGAAGGGGCAGAAATGGGTGTAATGTAGCAAAAATGCATTGAAAGGTGGCAAAAATATGGCAAGAAAAAGTGATGAAAATAGGTTAGAATATGGCAAGTTTGGTGTTGTTGCAGAAAAAGTTCAAAATTAAGAAAAAATGAGCCCCCCTAGAAGTATAGTTAATGAAAAACAGCTGAAAGTAAGTATATATGTCTAAGAATGTTTATAAATGGAGTTACAACTTAAAAAGTACAGATTTATTCAGTCTTAATAGAAACTTTACCTCGGAATGGTAGCAAGGTATGCTACTAGCCTGCGCAGGTCTTCGGGTCGTATTCTGTCATGGTTGCTTCGTGCTGGAAAGGTAAGAATGGGGCCTCCTCGTCTGTCTCGCCCACCTTTGAACAAATGTTAGCATAGTGCAGTGCATGTTTAAATCTCACAAATTGAGAAAGGACAGCAACAAAAACATTCATTCAATGAAATATTTCCTCATTTTTTAAAAATAAATAGATATATTACACTTTCAGTCACAGGTTGACTTAATAATTTGTGTGAAAGTACAACCCAACCCATTTCAACTTTTTCAGCCCATTTCAACCTTATTGCTAATGTTCAGCTATTGCTAGCTTATTGCCTAGCTAATGCTTTGTTAGTGCTAATGCTAGGTTAGTGCTAAATCTCGGCTATTGCTAGGTTAATGCTAATACTAGGCAGAGGCTAATGCTAGGTTAGTGCTAATGCTATGTTAATGCTATTGCTAGGCTAATGATAGGATAATGTTAATGCAAAATATGCTCATGCTCGTTAATGCTATAGCTAGCTAATGCTAATACTAGCTAATGTTAATGTTAATACTATCTAATGCTAATGCTAATGCTAATGCTAAGCTGATGTAGTTTGACATGGGCCAGCACCTGCATCCTCACTTGCATTTTCTTCAGGAAATGCAAATATTCTAGTTTACATTACGCTTTATGAGTTTTTGTTTTTCCTTGTCAAAAAAGTTAAATTATTAGCATCAGTATCATACATTTCTGGTTAAGTAGCTGGCAAAGGTCAAGTAAAATGACAGCAAAAAATGCTAAGTAATACTAAATAATGACAGATTATTGATGTCGTGGGATTGGTGTTATACATATTAACAGGAACGGGATGTTTGACCTGAGAGGAAGGCAACCTTCTCTTTGAGGATGGGCAGCACATCAATCGCCTTCATATCTTCATTGCGATGAAACCCTGAAACGTACAAAAAAAAAAAAACAAGAAATCTAAATTAAAGGAGGAACAGGAAACCAAGAGTTTTTAAAATATTTAGTCAATCAATGAAATGAACAAAAGACCCTTTTTGGTGGAAGTAAAATCCAAACTTTTAAACATACCTTGCTTATAAATATTTGATAGAATTTGATGATTGTTTCCTCTGGTCTTAGGATTGATAATTAGAACATAATTTGGTTACTACAGACAACATTGGTACAGGACATTATGGGTTCGAAGTCAATGGCCAATTGGCTTAATTTCCACATGGTTCAGTAGCTTTTATTCTGTTCTATGAATCTGTGATAACCACATTTATTTACTGATATGAATAACATCCACTGTTATCCAGAGTGTATACTAGTAGTCATCTTAAAGATTATAATCCTTGTTTTAATCAGAAATAGAATGGGTTAAAAGTGATTGGAAATGTTGGAAAAGGTGGTAAAATGGGATTTTGAAAACCACAGAAATTGGTTAAAAGTTGAAAATTCAAGTGGCCAAAAAAAGTGGTAAAAGGTTTCAATATGTCAAAGTGTCAATATTGGCTTAAAAGTGGCAGAAAAAAAGGAGGAAAAATTAGTTTAAATTGGCAAGTGATGGGCATGACAAATTGTGAATTTGGTTAAATTGGCAAAAATAAAGCATGAAATATGGGGAAGAGGTTAAAAGTGACAATAATGGGTCAACATATGGTCAGAAAACTTTTAGAAAGGGTTTAAAAGTGCCAAAAATGTCTTAAAAGTGGGAATAAAATGCACAAATATGGCAAGAAAAAGTAATAAAAATGAGGAAAAATTAGCTCAAATTCTTAGTTTGGCTACCCCTTCAAGTGTCTTGTGACCCCAAATAGGGTCTCGATCCCAAGGTTGAGAACACCTGACATAAAGGATATGCAAAGCCACGAAATGTCTTGGATTTTTATTTCATCGTTGATATATGCATTTCTTCACTTGTTATGTTTACAGATTACACAATGAGAGTGCTCTGATCTAACAAATATACCACAATTAGGGATTTCACATAGGGGCTTCATTAGGGTTTCAAGTAAGTTAGAAATCCAGGGCATAGAAGAAGAAAAAAGATGCGACTGAGAAAGCATAGATCAAGAAAGAAAGGTGGATGAGAATTGAAGGGTGATCAAACACCCTTCACTCAAGTGGAAAGGTCTTTTTTACTTGGGTGGTATGGAAGTATAAAAGTGAAGTGGCACAAGCTGGAAATGATGACAGGGGGAGAATGCAGAATATGACAGAGCGAAAGAGCGTGGAGCAAATAGAATGATAACAACAAAGCAACACTGCAGAAAGAGAGTGTGACAGCTAAATAACTCCTCTAGGGTTTAATGGCTGCTTTATTGATTTGAGCCACCGTCTCAGAGAGTTGGACGCATTAGCCGGGCCTGGGTAATGGTGCATTAGCTCACCACAGGGATACGCTGGACTGGACACAACCTGACTCAGATAATGTCACAACCAGCTGAAACTAAAGGAGACTACAACAGTATCAATCCTTTCCTTCTGTTTGTGCTCCTGTTGTAGTCTTTGCCAGTACGTCTTCTCATTTCTTAGAAGAATCTAAACAAGATATTCTTGTATAATTTTGTCAAAGTATAAAAGTCCACAGCCACGATACCAGTACTTGAAAGGTCAACCATTTAGCTATCCGTTGGAGCAATCATATTGTCTTAATGTACTTCTACAATGTCCACTTAATAATAATCGTTAATGAAAGACAATCCTAGCTTAAATGCATCAAGCTCAACCGTCTCCAAACTAGGGCTGGGCGATATGGACCAAAAGTCATATCTCGGTATATTTTTTTTCCTCAAAATGGAGATACACGATATGAATCTTGATATTTTTAACACAAAGTTTTACCAGAAAAACAATTCTTGGTTAAATTTACTGATGCAAAACAGACTATTTTTTTTTTTAACTTTTTCGCTTCTAAGTGAGTGAGTTTAGTAGTAGTGTGGCTTCTTTAAGGGTAGGTCTGGGTTAAGAAACATTCAGCAATCCATCTGTTTTGTTCATGCTGTTCTCTGAAATTGTAAATGCGACTCCTAAAATGAGTATTTGAAAACAAAATTATATATATAGTAATTTTCTATATCACCAAAATACAGATCCCAATATCTAGAATCTCAATATATTGCCCAGCCCTACTCGAATAATAATAATAATAATAATAATAATAATAATAATAATAATAATAATAATAATAATAGCTTGGATTTATATAGCGCTTATTTTTTTATTATTCATTCACACCAGTCACTCACGCGGTCATGTGGTGGTAAGCTACAATGTAGCCACAGCTTTCCTGGGGCAGACTGACAGAAGCGTGAATGCCATTTCGCACTGACGGCCCCTCTGACCACCACCAACATTCATGTACAATTCATACCCATTCATACAAGGCAATGTGGGTAAAGTGCCTTGCCCAAGGACACAACAACAATGACTCAGATAGAGAAGGATTCGAACGTTCAAATCTTTGACCCACTCTACCACTGAGCCACGGCCGCCTCAACCACTATTCCAAACATTTTAAAGCCAACACCGAAACAGAGGGGATATTCTCATTTCAATAAATCAATCTGAAACAAGCAGTAACTTGGGAAAAAAAATTAATTATCTCAAAAAATTCTCATTAAACACAAATACAACTTATAGAACAACACTTAGAAAAATAGTAAGTGACACAGAAACTATGATATGATATAATTTGATATGATATACTGTTTTATTTTGATCAAATGCAATAATACAAATAACAATATTACGATAAGACTTTCCTCTAGAAAAAAACAAAAAAACAAAAACAAAACAATTACATATATTACTGCATGCATTTTTGTGTTCGAAAGGGAGGGAACTTATAAGTCCCACCCCTTTTACTACGTACATTAGAGTTACAAATGATACATTTTCAGCATCCTGTTTTCAAGTCATTGCTGCTGTTAATAAATTAATTTTGTCATATCTTTATATGATTTTGATGAAATACACACAAAAAACATATGACACACTTTAAACATTGTCATTTTTTTTGTATTTTCTTTTAAATTTCTTGATAGCTGTACGCTCTTTAATTTCTATTGACAAACTGTTCCAGAATCTTATTCCACACACTGATATACAAAAGCATTCCCTGGCACACTAACAGACTATAACTTTGTATTTAAGAAAAACTGAGCATCTCTAAGTACCGGTGAGTAAAATAGACTTTTGCACCAGTCTCTTATCTTATACTTACTCCCATCTCCTAAAAGCATTTACTGTATATGCCCACAGCATAAAAACTAAATTGAGATTTTATGTGTACTCCAAGAAAGTAGCCCAAGAAATGAACCTCATCTCCTGCTCTTGTTTGTCTGTTAGCACATGCAATTCATGTTTCCTGTGAAGTGTGCCCAGACACATTCCTCACAGTGGTGGTTTATGTAAGATATTGGCTCTGGCACACAACCAGCACTGACCTGTGTTAACTTACAGTGCTAAAAACCCAGATCTCTGCAGATATTTGGAAACCAAATCCTAGTATGTCTGGATGGCAGAATGCTCAAAATATACTGACTTTGGGCTCATAGCAAGCAGTTGTGAAACAGATGTGAAATGTGTGATTTCTGCCAAAACCCTAATTTTTTTAAAAAAAAAAGAGTTCAGCACATGTTAAAAGTACATACTGTACAAATCAGTAAAACACCAAGGTGCTTAAAGAAAGCATTGTCTTTGTAAAAATATTATCCCATTGGTTCTGAAAAGGTAAGTACTCCAGACATGCATTACCACACGACTGGTTCTAATTTTAGTCTTGATGATACAGTATGCAGCAAACATAGATCCCACAGAAATAAGGCATTACATTACACAAAGTGATTTATTAAACCCAATCATCGCCTTTGGTTACACACAGTAACAGACTGAACACTGGCCTCCCTTCACTAAACACATTCTTATATTTACAAGCCTGGCTAGTATGAAATAAAGCTTTTCAATCACAGACTGTTTGCTAATAATACACTCATAATGAGAGTAATCCATTTTACTGACAGAGTAAACTCAGTGCCCCGTATAACTGGGTGAACGTATCAAATTAGGTTCCTCGGGTACATTCATTTTATTTTTCAAATTTTATAATAGCATTCTGGATAGACTGCAACACATTTGCACCTGCTGTGATATGTCCACGTCTTAGGAAATATTACAGGGTGATGACATAGGGATAAGAAGATCAAAATACATGATAAGTGAAGGAATTATACAAACATGAGCAATGACAGTGTACCATAGATGAAAAACATGCATGCACGTCCCCAAGCCAGTGTGTAAGTACTTTAGCATACACACTTAATCTATTTCTGAACAGTTAGTAGAAACATATCGCTCCCACATTCACAATTAATTAAAAACAGCATGATGTAAAATTAGGTGAAAAAGGAATCAAAAATAAAGTAGGGCCTCTGACTTTCTGTCATCTCCAAAAATGGACAAAAATTACGGACTTCATTTCCTGAAACGGAAACAAAAGTTTTCTAAATGTACTTTTTTTTTTTTTTTTTAACAAAATGAATGGATTATATCCATACATGCAAGTTTTGGGACAATATTACATACAGTATTTATTATTCATAAAGACAAAAAGACAAAAATATTAACAGACTTCTACATAAATGAAAAGAGCTACAGTATATGGCACAGACCAAACCATCAACTATATGTTTTGCAACAAAAATAAAACAGGTGCTCTCATGTCTAGCAAACAATAAAATAATAATAACAATGCATTGGATTCATATAGCGCCTTATTTTGGTCACTCAAAGTGCTTTACATGGCATTATTCTTTCACTCTTAGTGGTGCTAAGCTACTATTGTAGCCACAGCTGCCCTGGTAAATAATACCGTAAATGGTAAAGTAAAGGAAAGTGGCAAATAGCAAAACAAAGCTATATTTCAATTATTGTGTATAATTTCAGCACATGCTGTTGGCACACTTCTGCACCATAGAAATATGAAATTAATAACAATAGTAACTTCATTACCTGTGTTAGGCATGTTTTGCACAATTTCAGTAAGCCAGTAATGACATTTAATTAGGGAAAGCTGATGAAACTGAAACAAAATGAGAATTGGTAAACTGACATTGAAACAAAACAGAAATGGGTTTTCTCTGAAACAGAAGTGAGGAATTTTTTAAACGGAAAATCTGAGACTTTAAGAATCATGCGTTACTACAATCACATGTATTAGCAAGGATAGCAAAGCATAAACAAAGCTACAAACCCAGATTCCCGATATCGCAAACTTTCCCCCCTCACAATTGTTTTAGAAAGTGTCTATTGCCGTAAGAACAACCCCTGGTGGTATTGTTACCAAAGTACAAGTACGTAGCGTCTTAGGGTTAGGGTTAGGTTTAGGGTTAAGTTTATGGTTAGGTTTAGGGTTAGGTAATAACCCAATATCGCAACATTTTTTAGGGTTAGGGGTATAACGATGAATCGTAAAGCAGTTAAAAATCGATTCATAGGTATCACGGTTCACATTGATACTATGAAAATTGAATCGCAGTACTTTTTTTAAACAGCAGAGGGCACTATATATTTATCCTTGTCCAGAAGCGGAGGCGGCGGGCGGAATCTGCTACTATTTTCTTTCTGGCCACCTTCTACTCTTAAACATGTTCATAAATGATTCCTTACCCCTTTAGCACCAAAATAATATCTGTAATATTATGTGAATATCTGTAAAAGTCACGTTTTTCTATTAGCTCTGTCTGCTAGCGCATAGCATCTCTTCTTCACTGCAAGAATATCTGCATGCCAACCGACCACTGGTTTACCAGTGCCCTCTGCTGGTCCAAACAAATATATGCCTTAAATAGTGCAATGACTGTTAAAGGACAAAATACATTTTCAGTTGCACTTTTAAAAAGAAAAAGAAATATTATGCAGTTTTGCATTGTTTACTATAGAACCAGAATTTTAATTGATAGGCTTCTTCTTTATTTGTATTGTTTCTTTATTTATTTCATTCAAGATTTTTTTTTAGTTAAATTGCATTGTTTTGAATAGTTCATCAAGGGATTCTTTTGACAATGAAAAAGAAAAGGAAAATAGTATAGTATTTTAAGAATATTTTTCAGTCATCATTTGTATAGAGTCCCATTTTGTAAAATGAATCGTGAGAGAATCGTATCGTGAACCCAGTAACGTGAACCCAGTATCGTGAACCCAGTATCGTGAACCCAGTATCATGAATCGAATCGTCTCGGGAGTTGAGTGAATCATTACATCGCTAGTTAGGGTTATAGTTAGGTTTAGTCTTAGTCACGTGGCCTAAACTGGCCAATGAGGGGTGCTGCGTACGGATAGAATGTCGGTTTATTGGTACTACAACCGTACGGGTAGCCACTGCCATTGTTTTAATCCCAACCAGGTCATAATGTTTTCAACCTTAAAAGTTCAAAAATGACTCCATATAATGTGATATCTCGGAAATTGAACCAAATTCTAGAACCATGTTGTGGTCGATGCCCATGGCCATATGCTCCATGCTTGTGTGGGTTTTCTTCAAGTAATCACTAATCAGACTCTTTCCCACAAACTAAAAAAAACTTGTATTTTGGGTTCATTATTAGAGTGTCAATATTGTGTGACTACACTGCAATTTTACTACTCTTTTTTTGCACGAATTATGAAAGCAAATAGTCTCCCTGTTAGTTTTTGTGCTCATTACAATGGGATTGCATCTGCACCTGTAAACCTTTGAAAAAGTGGACCAATCCAATCATACAATCTAAACATTAAGAAAAACTCTACAAGTCAAAACCTATTCACTGACTCAGAATTTCTAAATAGTTTCATAAGTTATTGGAATGGGTAATGATTGAAAACAAATATTTAACCAAAACTATAACTTGTGCAGGGATAAATTGTCTTTCCCTGCAAGCTCTGTAAAACTACGCTCATTTATGCCTAAAATAACTACAGCTGCAGATATTTTTCTCTTTTTTTTTACATTACATTAAAGCTCCCAACCACATTTTTTTTTTCTAAATCTTTTGACCACAGGCTAGACTGCACAGGGTGCATCAGCACAGCCTGGCACAGTGAATTAAACCAACCCTGTGTCCAAAACATTCTAACCTCATAGTCAGAGCAATTACAAGCTAAGTCAGATGTATAAGACTGTGAAAAAGAAAAGAGCTGTCTTGCTGGAGGAACTAAAAGTACAGTTCTGTGGTCTTTTTTCTATACCATCTGAACACAAATCGGCATGCTTTTACATTTCCAGCACAATTACATTGTGGGATCCGTATCAGAGCAGTAGACACAAAACATATATATTCAATCAATGCGAGTGCAGATGATGTCTACTCATGCCTAACTCATGTATTTTTGTGTTATAAAAATCTTGAATTTTAGAATAATTAGAAACAAAAGAAGAAAAAAAAAAAATGAGTTAGGAATACAATCTCGAAAATAAAAATAAATAACACTTTTAATATGAGGATGAAAATAATTAAAATAGTTTTGAAATAGATTTTCTTTCAGTTGATTTTTCTGTAAAGGTTTCTATTGGGTTTAATAGCATGTTGTTTTTATTGGTCCTTTTAAGGAACACTGGTTATTTGTCCATTAGCTCTGAAATAGACCAGCGTCTGTCACTGTCTTCAGTTTTATTTGAAAGTGCCTTCTTTGAATATATATTTACAATATACAGTATATTTTACAGTTCACTTTTACTTTTATTTCAGTATAACCCTTTCCCTTGTGTTTTTTTTTTCATTTTTGAGTTTTTTACTTTAATAACTATTTACAACCATCTTTCCCCTTTCATGAGTGAGTAGCTTACCTCCCTATGTAGTCAACCTGTAGCTTACCTCCCTATGTAGTCAACCTGTAGCTTACCTCCCTATGTAGTCAACCTGATTGTCTGTTGGTCATTGTGATTCCGTTTGTAAATACCTGCCTGGATTTGTCTCACATCTTTTCTGTTCTGTTGATTATTACTTTCTAATTCAGTCAGTATTTCATCAGTTTTTTTTTTCACTCATTGCTATTTTTCTTTATTAAAATAGACCCGTTTGGTTTCTACAGCTTGGAAGCAGCTCACATCTCCAGACAACACTACCATCACATTATTCTGCTTCACAACATGTATATAAAATGTGAGAATTGGGTGACATTGGGCACATTTCTCAGCATGGTTTGGCTCAGAGCTTTGAAGAAATATTGGGTAGAAGGGGAAAGTGCTTTTGGGAAACTGTACACACACAGAAAATGTGGAAGCAGATTCACTAATGGGACCAAATTGCTCCATCCGGACTACTTGTCAGATGCTTTGATAGCCTTGGAAACACATTCTGATGTGACGTTACTGAATTAAAGTCTTATTTCAGCTGTTGTGCTGTTCTCATGCCAGACCTAACTTTACTATACCTCTGTACGAGGCTTTTATGTACTGCATAGGCATGTGTTGTGTTATGCAGAGGTGAAAGTAATAAATTACAAGTACTCACGTTACTGTAATTGAGTTGCTTTGATGGATACTTTTTAGTTTATTTCTAAATCAATAATTTTACTTGTACTTAAGTATGTTTTTAAAGAAATGAAGTAATCCATTACATTTCTACACCCAACCGTTACTGAGTAAATTATTACTTTTTGTTTTAAAATGATCAAACGACAATGTGAAACTATAAAAAATGAAATGACCAGACAGCAATTGAATGCATCACATCATAGCCCGACCAACCGTGCAACAGATTTTGTAGCTACACTTAGAGCCTTGTTTTAATTTTATTTTTTTAATTGAATTCATTGGTGTCATTTTATTTAAAAAAAAAACAAAAAAAAAAAAACCTTTTTTTAGATGCCTTTGTGGAGAATAAATCAAGTTCCAACTGTGTAAAATGTAGTCTCTTCCTTTTTAAGTTTATACATGAGATGTTTACTGTATGCAAGGGAATCGTCGCAAGATTAATAAGCAAAAATAAATGTCGAGGATGAAAGTAACTGGTAACTTTTACTTTGAGTACTTTTTAATTGAACTACTTTTTTACTTATACTTGAATATTTCATGTATGACTTAGTTGTACCTGAAACCTGTAACTGAGTGGAATTTCAATCAAGTAACAGTACTTCTACTTGAGTAGGATATATCAGTATCTTTACACCGTTTGTTTGTGCCAAGGGATGAATATTTGTAAATAAAGGTTTATTGTAATATTGACAAAAAGAAAAAAAGTGATGTCTCTTCACTTAAGTGAAGCAAAGCCCTGCAAAACAAAGGCGTTAACCACCCCACATGCGCTGACAAGCATCAGGCCTTGAGCTTTGTGTAAAAGAGAGTTCATCAACAGGGAGTGAATGTTTAAATTGGTGTATAAGAAAGAATATTTGTTGCCAGGTGCAATTGCTGTGAAGATGAATACAAGTGTTACAACACATGTTTTCTGTATCGATTCAACTGGAGAGCTATTTATCTTTGGTCATGGGACACAGCTGAGGGAAAGCTAATGATGTCACATTCAGGAAATAGATGTGAGCACGTATTGTTTCAGGTGGTCGTCCATGTTCAGTCGTTCTGACACTGTTCTCATTAGAGGTACTTGTGCGTTTTCCTGAAAAGCTGCAAATGCTTTCACATGCTAACATGTATTTGTAGAGATCTGTTAAGACGTCTCTACATTAGTCAGAATTATGCCTCATGAAGATGCCATGTTGGGAACTATTTCTGCACAGCTCCCTGGTGTGCTGTGATATCAAGCTGCCATTGCCCTACATGCTGTTGTGGGCTGTGCAGATTTTGAGCCTGCGCTCTTTGATAAACTGCCAAAACAAAGTCAGTCATCGCGTCTACTGTGTTTCAAAAACTGAGTGTGCCGTGAGTGCAGTACAACAAGGTGGTGAAAGTAACAAAGCTTTACAAAATCCTGTCTTTGTCCTTTTAGCTGTATCCTGATTTTCAAGTATTTTGTGGTTTTTTTTTTCCACAATGCATTGAAAGGAAACAGTCATTGTCTCCTTTCTCACATAAAAAAAAACCCAACTTATTCTCCCTCCTATGCTCTGCTCCACTCCAGTTCTTTGACCTTCATCCAGAGCTGGCAGGGAGCCTGGCGACTGTGGCGAGCTCAACTTTCATCAGGTTTCTCATATTGTTGTTACAGTGTGGCTTACAGCAGAAATAACACTTTGCTCTGCCCACAACCTCTCGACCTGAATATAACCCTAAAGCAAAAGCAAAGTGGGCTTTGAATAAGTTATAACAAAGGCCAATGTAGGAAAATAAAACATCATGGTGTGCGTCACTGGATAAAGTTGGAGCTCATGCTTAAATTTGAATAAAAAAAACAAAAACGTCTTACGGTATGTTGTGTTTGATCCGCTCCATATGTAAGACCCATGGCCATTTCCGTATATGTGTCAGCAGTCAACCTCAAGTTTTCTCAGTGAAGTATTCAGCCAGTTTATTGTCTTTCTGTTATCCCTTCCTTATCATGTGGATGTCCTCAGCGTCAGTATAGTTGATATTTAGGTAGTGCCAAGTCTAATATTTGAGCAAGTTTCAATCAAGTCTGTGTAAACGTTAACCCCTCAGTAAGTTCTGTTCTCAGAGCCTGAGGATCTCTCCCTCCCACAGTTTACTTTAAACATTCAGCCAGCAGAGTCGGGATCAACTATAATTGTAATCGCGTAATTGCGATTAATTAATTACAGGGAAAATTAACGCACAAAAAAAAATTAAAATTATCGCGTTATTCGCTTCTTCTTTTTTTTGCACCGCAAACAGTGCGGATCCTTTCTCCATTGCACGCGTTCCCGGTATACCAATAATACTGATGAACCGGCTACAATGGTAGAAGCTGAGGAGTCTGAGGAGTCTTTGAGCGCATTAATGTTACTTAAAAAAACACACCGGATGGAAAACTAAAGGACCATGGACCATGTGAGGTGCCCTCAGGCCTGTTCTAATAGCAGCATTAGTCACCAGTTAAAATATGATTTACTAGGCTTCAAACTCACAAAGATAAGTTCAGATGACAGAGGTAGTCAGAGCCTTAGCAGAGTTAAATACTGCTGCACTTGATAGGTTTTTGTATTAAAACATTTATTTATTTTATTTTCACTGAAACATTGAGACAAATGTGTTGTGCTGCAGATTTGGTGTTTTGATTTTGTTGTGTATTTCTAAAAATAAATAAATATATAGAACTTTTAAAAAGTAAGTGGAGTTTTATAAATTCTTACGTAATTGCTAAATGTATGTAAGAACATGCTTCGGTTAATAAAATAGTAGTTAGTGGCTAATAAATTAGGACATTCATGATTCCCAATAGGGCTGAACGTGAAAATAATCTAATTGCGACTTTTTTCCTCAATATTGCAATTGCGATTTAATATGCGATTATTTTTTCAAGGGCCTCTTGTCATGTATTTTTCAATGAACACAAGCAATAAATCAATCTGTTCCATAATAAACAATTTCAGATTTATTTAAACTTTAAGTAAATATAAAGTATACATTTTAAAGCACAGATTACAACAATAAAGCATACAAATCTGTGGCTTTACCTCTTCAACATATCTAACAACTAACAACTAACTTCACGTTTCATGAAACATGTAAACATGTAGACTGCATTTCTTAAGCACTCTCCGAACGTAACAGGACAGTAGAAGACAGGACAATAAAGCAAACAAGCAGTGTTTCATAACAGCTGGATCACAAAGCCATTTATGAGACCACAATCCAGGATTCAAGTCAGAATAAAGAACTACTGTGGCTACATCTGCATGTGCTCTCACAATAATGCACAACAACACAACATACAAGGAAATAGCATACAACATGTAGTGCGTGCGGTCAGAATAATTCAAGCGAAGATACAGTGAAGAAAGAAGATGCATGTAGATGTCACAAACACAAACTAAGCATTAATGATATTTTTTTTCAAAATAAAGTGCTTTTTTAATTTTTCTAAATCCAAAGGTTGCAGAAAAGATTGAGAAACCTCGCACTAATTTTATTCAATCAGTAAATTATGGTTGCAATCTTTAAGTTGCATCATCATGGTCACTTTTGCTTTTATATAATATTTGAATAAACATGTACAATAAAAATTAAACAAATATTTGTATGCAATGTGCATTAGAATCTGATGGAACATAAAATAATGTATAGGAATCATCACCACCAGATTGATTGTCATTATAACGCACAACCTTTTCCTAAATCTAAGAACGTTGTTGTATACATAAGAAAATATTATCACATCAGAATATAAAATTTGTATAAAGATTTGTAAGAAAAGTTGTCCCCTTTGAAGATACCTCGAACAGAGTAAAGAAAAACAGAACAAGGGCAATAACTAGGGAAAAAATAGTTGCACACTTCTCATTTTCTAACTCCATCAAGGTATTGATACCCTGAAGCCACACACCGAATTTAGTTATCCTATCTTAAACAGTTTCTAAAAAAGCTGTCCCCTTTGAAGATACCTTGAACATAGTCCAAAAAACGGAACAAGGGCAATAACTCCGGGAAAAATAATTGTGCGCTTCCCATTTCGAACTCCATCAAGGTATTGATACCCTGAAGCCACACATTGAATTTGGTTATCCTATCTTAAACAGTTTCTAAAAAAAAGCTGTCCACTTTGAAGATACCTTGAACATAGTCCAAAAAATGGAACAAGGGAAATAACTCAGGGAAACATAATTGTGCCCTTCTCATTTTCGAAGTCAATCAAGGTATTGATACCCTGAAGCCACACATTGAATTTGGTTTTCCTATCTTAAACGGTTTCTGACAAAAGCTGTCCCCTTTGAAGATAACTCAAACAGAGTAAAAAAAAACAGAACAAGGGCAATAACTACGGAAAAAATAGCTGCACACTTCTCATTTTCTAACTCCATCAAGGTATTGATACCCTGAAGCCACACACCAAATTTAGTTATCCTATCTTAAACAGTTTCTAAAAAAAAGCTGTCCCCTTTGAAGATACCTTGAACATAGTCCAAAAAACGGAACAAGGGAAATAACTCCGGGAAAAATAATTGTGCCCTTCTCATTTTCGAACTCAATCAAGGTATTGATACCCTGAAGCCACACATTGAATTTGGTTATCCTATCTTAAACGGTTTCTGACAAAACCTGTCCCCTTTGAAGATACCTGGAACAGAGTAAAAAAAATGGAACAAGGACAATAACTGCAGAAAAAATAATTGCGTGCTTCTCATTTTCGAACTCCATCAAGGTATTGATACCCTGAAGCCACACACCAAATTTGGTTGTCCTATCCTAAACAGTTTCTGCGAAAAGCTGTCCCTTTTAACTCGGAAGGACGGACGGACGGACGCACGGACGGTCGAGGCTCAAACCTATACCCCCCTTCCACACTTTGTGGCGGGGATAATAATAAAACTATTTCTGTGGAATAATCTAACATTATTGTTTGGGACTATAATCCTTTAGTCTTTTTGTCAGCATGTTTGAGTCCATCCTATGTTGAGTGAAGCCATGTGTACTGATTAGTCTCATATCAGGACCTGACTCTGTTTTAACAACTTGTAGCTTTGTCCACAAGTTGCTAAACATCACCAAGCCTTTTAAAATCAGAGGAAAGGTTTATTCTGTGAGCTCTGATGAAGTTTTCCTTATACTCATAAAAAATGCAAAACAGCCTTAGCCATTTCACCAAAATAATAAATCATAAAATGACAAATGAAAAGGGCAGGTGCAAAGAGGGTTCAATGAGTTTGTCAAGCGGCAAATTACGTGTGAGCGTGATATTGACACGCTAATCTAAGATGATTGGCTCCTTGTTCATTCGTTGTGTAAAGGGCCAGAAAACACACGCGACTTGGTCAAACCATTTTCAAAATCCTACAAAATATAATGCTGACAACGTGACATCATTTATCCCACAGACCAATGAGTAACCAATCATAAATTACAACAAGGGTCTAACTAGGTTTGTTGATGAAACACAATTACAATAACCAAATGACTACATACAAGAAAAACATGTATCTACTATTTCACAGCCATACATTGAACATTTAATGATAATGATATGATACAGACACAAAAATCCATCACCAACAACCAATTGTCAGAGTACTGAACAAAGCAGATACAGTACATGTCATTATTACAGAAAACAGTCAATTGATATATGTAATCAAGTACAGTATTTGCTTAATTATCTAAGTAATTTACTCTTTAACTTTGGCTATTGAAAATAAATATCTTGATTTTTAACACATTTGAAAGAAGAATTTTTCCAAAACATAAATTACCTGATAGTCTGATGAGGGTTTTTCCTGCCTGGGCATACTGCCAGCTGTGGTTATCCAGCACAGCCATTGCTGGCTGAAGCCAATGACCAACACAGTTTGACCGATCCAGGCCACAGCTACACTACACAGGTTTACAGCAGTTAACAGCTTGCCAACTCTACATCTCTAAGAGCAATTTTGTATTACACAGAAGCTACTGAAACGCGGCAGTTCCAAATGCTAGTCAAAGCTCCAATGTCCAAGGGAGCAAAAAACAAAAAACAAAAGCCCTCCCAGTTCCAGTCTGCTTTCACCAAATGGCTTTTCTCTGCTGTCCCCAATGTCAGCAACACCCCCCAACACAAGATTTAGTAACAACCTTTGTATTTACCCAGTTCTTCCCCCCTTCCCTTTGAGACATGTTAGCTGCACACAAGAGTAAAAAGCAAAGCCAACCAAACAGTTGTCAAACTACTTGGATTTGGGGGTGAACTAGGCTTTAATCTGTAATCTTCTCTCTGACTAATACTCAAGACTCCGTGGGTCACTTTGAGCATTACACTGGGCCACCGTGAGATTTTCATGTCCTCTTACATCAGATATCTAGCACCTTAATTTAGAAGTGAGGACTTAACATTTAAAATCTGTTGCAGCTAAACATTAAAAAAAAAACATTGCAATAGGATTACACACAAAGAACCTATTTAGACATGTTTGTGTTTTATTATTTTACATCAATAAACATATTTTTTAATGAAACTAAAAGAAAACTTTTAATACAACTTCTGTTTGCACTAATCAAGACAATACTATGATACCTAAAGGGAATCTATTTAAAAAGTGTTTTTGTATGAATAATAAGTAGTAGCGTAGGCTAAGGGTGGAACGTCATAAAAAATGAAGTGGTGGAAACTTAAAAGTTGCTTTAAGAGTCAAGGATATCAGCTTAAACTAGAAAATAATCTAAATGCGTTTTTTTTCCCTCAATATTGTGATTGCGATTTAATTTGTGATTTTTTTTTAAAGGGCCTCTTGTCACGTATTTTTTCTTTTTTTTTCACGTATTTTTCAACGAACGCAAGCAATAAATCAATCTGTTTCATAATAAACAATTTCAGATTTATTTAAACTTTAAATAAATATAAAATATACATTTTAAAGCACAGATTACAACAATAAAGCAAACAAATCTGTGGCTTTACCTCTTCTATCTAACTAACTTCACGTTTCATGAAACATGTAAACATGTGGACTGCACTTCTTAAACACTCTCTGAACTTAACAGGATAGTGTATAAATAAATAAAATAAACAGCTTACTAATATCCGGTCAGTAACATCACACGTACTAAAGTGAAAGAAAAGTAAGAATAACTAATATCTGCTTTAAAAAATTGGAAGTTATTTATGTAAATCAAACTCCCAACAAAATTAAAATAAATAATTCCTAAAAAATAAAAAAAATAAAAATTGCGACTGCAAAAATTGCATTTTATAATATCACAATAATATCGCGAACGCAATTAATCGTTCAGCCTTAGCTTAAACCACAGCAAGCAGACTAAAAACGTCATTGCAAAACAAAAAATATGACATGAACGCCAACAATGAGGTTGACATTGTAAGTATTCTCTCAAAAACAGTTTCTGATACTACCTACCATCGCTGTTGGCCGTCTGACATGGTTGTGTTGTTAGCCGGTGTCTTCTATCCCTGAGAAATCCCATGTTATGTAACTGGAAACAACTTCGCAGTGCATTCATGTTGAGCGATATAGTCAAAAACCTAAAGTTCCTTGTTTGGTCAGCATGACATCTCGTCAAGGAGTTTGTTTCTCTAGTTTTCACAAGTCAACAAAAGCTGAAGCTAGCATGAGCTAGCATGCCGTGCCGCACTGATTGTCTGTAACCTCTGTGTTGTCTCAGCTAATGGTCTCTCGGTGCTGAAAGTAAGGTCCTGTCCTTCTGTTTGTGTTTGCCAGTGGAACAGGTCACATATCTCACTCACCCTGTTGGAATAAATAACTGCACGGGATTGTCACCTCTCTACGGGACACTGAGGCTGGTGAGGGAGTGAACTGTGACAGGGATATTCTTACAGATGAGAGATTGGGTGATAGGTTGTTTTCAAGGCTGTAGAATCCAATTTAGGAAACCATAAGGAGTGACAACATCATGGATCTCTCTCAACAGAACGCCACTACTTATTTCAGGAATTAACACAATTAGCAATGACCTACTTCAACACTGAACTTTCTAATGTATTTTATAGATAAGAGAATTTTCAACGAGACACAGTGATTTACTGTCCTCCTCTTTACAGTCTCTCTGTCCTTCAAAGAAAGATTATTCATGCTGCATGCTATACAGTGGCATTGAAACTAACAAACAAAAACTGTTGAAAGACCACAAGAGGAGCAGTGACAGCAAGAGGGACTAGAGCCATAAAGAAGAAGAAAAGTCCTTTTCAGTGGTGAGCTGAGCACCCATGTGCATCTGTCTGCTTGCAATCCCCCAGTGTACAGCGCTAACTAAGTGGGCAACCAGCTGAGCTGCATCAACACATCAATGAAGGCGAGAGGACGCCGCTTTGTACGACTCAGGGTTCCTCATTCTTCAGCTTCCCCTGACCAAACCATTTGATTGTCTCACTTCACAACAAAACCAAAGCCAATAAACCACAGAGGAAGAAATAACACTTGATAAGTGGGGTGCAGAAAGGAAAGAAAGGACAGAGGGTCTTTGCCCATGAGCTGCAAACTGCTTTCGAAGAAAAGGGGACAAAGCAAATATGTGGGTGACCACTTCATGATACCCGACTTCATTTAGTACTGACAGTTTGGTCCAAAGCAGATGGGACTTCAATTGATGACATCAGATAATAATAGGATTTACATGATCAGGATTTTTGGGCTGATCAGGGAGTTTTCAAAAAACAATCACGATCACCAATCCGATCATATGAATTCAGGTTGTTTTTTTTTAGGTACTGACCAAATTCCTTCGGTACTACCTGTTACAGGTTCACAGAAAATCAAATGGCACCATGTTTCGGGACCTAAACGTGTGTGTGACGTGACGTCATCGAAAATTTTAGAGTGGGGTACGTTTGTTTATAGTGGCGGCGCAGCTCGGGAAGAATCGATAGCGGAATCGTAAATGGTTTTTGTTAGAGATTCCAAAGAATCGTTTGACTAAGAACCGGTTAACGATGCGCATCCCTAGTGTCCACCATCACCATGAAACGGACAGAAGTCTCTGGTATGAAAGCGAAAGTAAACAGGAGTGCATCGCTCAGCTCTAGGACTCTCCCTTTTAACATGCTCGGACTGATTAAACAAAACGCACACACATACAAACACACACACTAACAGCAGACACTGTCCCCGCTTTTCAGAACCGTTAGACTGGGGAAGAAGTCCGGTGCTCAGTCGCTCCAACGAGACATTTTTGCCGTTCACTCATAGGTTTTCACCTTTGTGCACAAATGTGAGTGAAATAAAGCCGTGTCACGTAAAGCAAACAACTCTTCGGTGTAAATGAGAGAATAAAACAATGCAATGGGAGCATCTACAGAAAGTTTCATCACGACAATGACATCATTGATTGGATCTGCGAATTAAGACATTTCAGCCAATCACATTAATTGCAAAAAATGCTAAATATCGGCCTATCCGATATAGCCGATCAGATCGGTGTAAAGCCTAGATAATAATTATATAATATTAATCACCAATTTAAGGTAACACTAACATTGTGGGTCACAGCTGATCAAATTTTGGGCTGGATCGCTTTTGACACACACATTTACATTTGAAAATGCTGGTTTTCTATGAAGTTATGTTGCTGTATATCCTATACCTGTGGCTGTTGTGTGTTGTGTGTGTGCAGGTCCTGACTGTGTGTACACAGCAATTAAAAGCCTAGTCGTTTCATAAACTTAACAAAGCCTAAATAGAGCATGTATTAGTATTTATGTGTCTCGATCAGACAGGAAGTTGCACCAATCATGGGAAAGTAGCAACCGTGGAATGAGGTGGGTACTGTGTTTTTAAAAACATCCTTTCATGGGGCAATGCCCTAAAAAACACTAATCACCCTGTTTCACAACAAATGTATGATGTCAGCCAAACCATGACCTCAGCTGATGGCAGCACTAACTGAGCAGCAGCTGAGCTCTGCTAATAGGATTAATTACACCTACAAACCGCGGGGTGAAAATCACCAAATTGTACGTGATTCACTTAAAAAGTCAGAATTACCACAAACACTGTGACAAAGATACTAACTCCATTACTTTATAATTGTTCAAATACTCAAAGTATATTATAGTAAATAAGGAAGTTTTTAAAATGTAAACGCAATTAAAAAATGACTAAAATGGTCAAGAAAAGAGTTATTGAATGGGTTGGATCTCTGTAAATCTGTATCCACATCCAGTATTCATCATTAATGATAAGGGATGAGTTTTGTTTTTGAATAGTATGTTAAGTTAAGGTTTTGTTTATTCAGACAAGGTTTTTCAGGATTTTGTTCAGACATGCTCCTGAAATGTCCTTAACGTAAATGTTAATCACGTTTTTTGTATTTTGCATTTTGTACAACAAATCCACAAAATAAGGGAGCAGCCATATTATGGCCAACCTGTAATGGTTGAAAAACTTCATGATTGAAAACCTACACAGTTTAAACTAAAAAAAAGCCCAACCCTAACTCCTGGCTCAAGTGCTAAAACACCAATTTCTCCTTCTTCTTTCCATTTCCAGTTTTAGCGTTACCCCAGGTTCTCTCCAACCATGCTGCAGTAAATGGATTTTCAGTAGACTTGTGCTAAACAATGACCGATGTCCTGGTAAATACACGCTCAGCAGACAGGGAACTACAGGCTATGGTTCCATAGTCTGTTTCCATGGGAAGAGTTGGATAGTTGGTCCTCTGGATATTTCGTGTTGTTACAGGCCCCGGAACAACTGGCTTGTAAAAACAAGGGGGCCACGGCACTATCTGATGGAACAGTTGGCTTCATAACACAGGTCAATGCTGCATCAGAGCAACTAATACTAGCTACTAGGGGTGTTGAAAAAAAATGATTCGGCGATATATCGCAATATTACGCTGCGCGATTCTCGGATCGATTCCAAATGCATCCATATCGATTTTTATTTAACCAGGAAACTCTGCACAAAGAAGTGTGCTGAAACCTGGGCAATGTAAAAAGAAAGTACTAACTTTCTGCATTTATTTGTTGTTCTAGGCGTATACCTCAGTTAAGTTGCACTAAAGTCAAAGTTGGTTTAAAAGCCACAGGCAGATTGTATGTTATTTTTTATTTTAAGTTGTTGACACATGGCATGTTAAAGCCAATGTTTTGAGTGTAAAAAATGCCAATAAAATATATTTCATACATTATGTTCTCATGAAGGTGTACACATTTACAGATTAGTTGTTTCTTAAATTATATATTAAAAAATTTTTAAAAAAAACGCAAAAATGGCCTTATACTTTAATATCGGGATATATCGTATCAGATAGCATCGTGACCTATGTATCGGGATACAAACCGTATCGCCAGATGCCAGATACACACCCCTACTAGCTACTAGCCAAAGAGAATCATATACTAACATGTTTGATTACAATTACAAAATGTTAAAAACCTTAACAACTCAACTGCATGGATGAACTCTAAATTTCTTTCTTTTTTTTATTTTTTAAGGGATTTACACATTTGTTTAGACTCTCGATGTCAGCACAAACCATTGACAGTAGAACAGATTCCCATTCCATCTCTGCAATTCCAATCTGTTCCAATTGAGAGTCTCTATAGGGCACGTAGTCAATGCTCAATTGCTGCCAGATAATGTAGTCATGCTAATAATGTTAAAAAAGTGTCCATATATCTTAAATCTGGCCTGTGTATACTGTTCTAGTTTAAAGTAAAAATGCGAGTGAGCTTGTGCATGTGAGGGATGGAGAACGAGCAGGGAGACAGACGGGATTGGTTAAAAAACTTTTTTTAAATTGGTCGAAATTATTACAACTTCACAGCTGCTACAGTTGATGGATTTTCTTCGTTGCTTTTTCAGAGCACATAGGATCTTAATTATTGTCAGGGCATAAAGACATATTTTAGTGGCCAACAGGATTTTTTTTTTAACTTTTTTTAATTATTTTTTTTTGCTCTTTTTTTCACATCTGGTAATGTTTTGTTATTATTTTTACATCCCAATGTCTATTATTTCAGATGAACTTTTCATCATTATTGCATTGATCTTATATAATAGATCACTTTTATTAGGAAGTTTAGATTTCTTTTTTTTTTCTTCAATTAATACACTAAGACCTGCTGCTGTAGAAAATATAACACAATACATGTAATAAGAATAAGACAACTAACATTCTTTAGATTAGCTGCAGCAGTTTCTGGCCACAAATCAAAATATACATTTAATTAATTTTTTATTGTTAACTACAATATTTTTCATTTTTCCCCCCCAGGAAAGCTGGATTTTTTGAGGGGGCAAAGCTAAGCCCCCATAGACAATTTGGTTTATCACAATTTACAATAGCAAAGGAGCATTTTATGGGAAGTAATAAACAAGTTTTAGGGTTTTGCAACTCTGTTTTTGTTACCATGTACACATCTAATATTACTGTCTTCAAGCTGAGGGAGGAAATAAAAATAACACAAAGCAAGAAACTAGTTCATAAGAAAGACGATTAAAAATCACAGTCCTTGGAGGACAAAGTAACCCTATAGCACACAACAGTGTCTTTACAGCAGTTTTACCCAATAAACTCTCTAAAGCAGAGACCTGAACTCCATCTGGATCATCAAAGGTTAGGATCTTCACTTTGTAATCTCTAACCCTAAGAACTTTCAGTACTATGTTTTCATTATTTGTCTTTTATGTTGAACACTGCTGGTAAACTGATGTTAGCCAACCCCTTGTTAGATCTTCTGTGTGGCGCCTCATGTGGTTCCATCCCCTTTCATGAAAACACAAATCTTTGCACGAGTAGAAGTGATACCACATGACTTGCGTGCATTCATTAGTTAGATGGCGAGCCAAAAATAGCTCGCTGTGACGCTTAGTTTAGAGTGAATGCGCAGGGGGAACTAAAGGCTCTTCAAACGTAAACAAATACTATTAAATTGATGGGTTTGCAAAGAAAAAAAACTCTAACAAAATCCAACACCATTTAAAAAAAAAACTGTTTTCATTTGTTATCCACAAATATTTTGGCTTTAATGTTTCATATTGAGTCATACTTACAAGGACAGGCACACAGGATCTGGATGGACATGCCTTTAGCTGATCTCTGCTTCCGTAGCACACAAACAGCAGCCAAGTGGCCAATAACACCAGAAACATGGTAGTTTATAGCCACAGATGGACTTCCACAGGTTCTTATTTCCAGTAGGCTTGTCCTGCACGTTTTTATTTTCTCTTTCAGGTTCTTTTACAGGTCGTTGCGTTATCATGTTATTCATAATGTTGTCATTGGATTTTCTTCCACCATTTCCAAGTAATATAATTCAGTTTAATTTATATACTGTATATATAAAAAAAACAGAAATCCAAATTTACAATTGAAGAATGAATTGTAAAGCTTCTACACCTTTTGATAAACCACATATTGTATTGTAATACAGCATTTTCCAAAACTATCCTAGCACGCATTTTTAGATGTATTTTTGAAGACAGGAACAAAAAAATAAGAAAAAAATGAATATTCAAAAATTTAAAAAAAAAATCATTCCGGCCTAAATTTGCTTTTGCGGAAGCACACACCGCGAGAAACTACAAAAGCATGAGCTGAAGAAGATAAAAGGCCCATAATGGTGATATCCCTATACGTCCATGGAGCAACCAAGCATCTTTTATATCCTTTGAGTTAAGTAGTGACCACTGACCAGTCACCACATCCCCCTGACAAGCCACTCATATTTATGCTCCTCCTCTATTAGCTATACCGTCATTGGCTGATGACTGAGGGAGAGGTGGATGGCAATTGGATGGATGGCAGAGATGAACCGTGCTTTTTGATGCATCAATGCTCACAAGACACAAGAGAGGACAAAGATGAGAAAGGAATTACATGATATTTTGTGGAATAGCGTTGGGGGTTGGGTGGTTGCTTTGTGCCGGAGACAAATATTTAGTCAAAATGTAGCATTTGTGCTTTTTAACTTGAAACAAATGTGATACTGATGTAGTATCACATCATCTGTAGCAGTTTAATTCTAAGATATTGGAATAACCCTCATGCAGAAGAAATTAAATCATGTTTCTGCACATATTTGTTTTTAGGGCATCTTTTTTTTTTAATCACAAATAGAGTAAATACATGGTGACTGAGCATCAAAGATCACAGAAGAGTCATTTTAAATGTACAACATTCAACACTTATGTCAACTTTCACAATGATTTAGTTTATAGCCTTTCATATGAAATTATATGTTTTTTGTTTTCACTCCAAAAATGTACTTTATTGGTATATATGAAGGTTTTATGTATTAAAATTAGGGCTGGGATAAAAGATGACTTTTTTAAACGATTAATCTAGCGATTATTTTTTCGATGCATCGATTAATCTAACGATTCATTTTTCCAGTTCGATTCGATTTGACTCGATTATCTCCCCAATAATTGACTAAAAGTAATTTATACATGTTGATTTATATACCTAAAATGAAAAAAAAACCCCACAAATTCCTTAACATTGCAATATAAATGTATTGCTCTTCAACTCAAAAATTCCAAAATAAAGTTCAGTAAGAATATAACAGTACAAAATAATGCATTCCGAGTCAGAGGTAGCATTCATTAAAAAATAAAAAGGCAGTGGCAGCCTGTCATGGTGTCCTTCCTCAACCAACAGAATTTAAAATGTATCTTGAAAACGCATAGGCCTTGCTTACTGAAATCATTTAATTCTTCATTCACATGAAAATAACAACTTAAAGTAATACACACTGCCACTCCAAATGCTAATACAGAAAGTGCTTTTCCAACATAAAATAATAGAGAGAAATTGGAAAATAAACAAATAAATATGGGGTTTTAAAATGTTCATTTTTAGTAAAAAAAACAAAACAAATAATAACAATGATGATGTAAATGATCTTAGTTAGAACATGAACTGAAAATACAAGGGTCAGTCTCGGTCCTACACGAGAGGGCAGATGACACGAAATGATAAAAACTATAGAAATAAGTCTATTCAGGAACCACTAAATACTGTTTTATTCCACGTATTTACTATATCCAATTCTTTAAAATGTGTGCATCATTAAGCTCTATATTGAAGTTCGGGAACCACTGGTGGAGAGCAACTTCTCACCCTGATTCAGGAAAAGAGCAAAGCTTCATATTTTAATGGTGAGAGCCATTTGATGTTATGCACTGGTTGTCAGGAGAATCTGTTTTTTTACGCTTGGCTCAGTGTGTGTGTGTGTGTGTTGCTGCTGCTGCCGCTGATGTCACAATGGGTTTTTCCTCAATGTTGCGTCGGATAAAAGACGAGGGTTAAGTGTAACAGCTACCTTCAATGAATGAATGCGTGCCTTCATTGCATTGTACTTTTAAAACTCGGAGGAGCTACTCGCGTTGGTTATTCTCCATCTTTGTTTTGGTCAGACGACGCATCGGCATGCACATTTTGCGTCGACGTATTTTTTGCGTGGAGGAGTTGTCCCGGCCCTAATTAAAATAGGTAAATACTTCCACCCATGGTGGCCTTTTTATGATATTTGGAAATAAATATTGCCTACTACTTTCCAGGGACTATGATTACATGACAGAGCTTTGTGTTTTATAAAATGCTATAATTTTTGCACTAATAATATTGCTGAAAACTTTATGTCCAGTCCACATTTCCCAAGCAAGATGTGTTTGTAATGCAGGAAGTTATTAGATTCAGCTCCCATTCCTTTTTTTAGAGTTAATTGTGTTATCATTTACAGTCAGAAGAAATATCACAAACTGATATCATTAGCTTGATGTGCTGTGACAAGAAGATGCAGGCTTTGCTCTTTTCACAAATGCAGCCTGTGTTTTACAGCGTGATCCAATTATGGTCTGCAGCACGAACACAGAGTTATGCACACTAGACAGAGGCAAAAAGGTGCACACGGGTGAAAATCCACATATTCACATGTATGAATGTGACTTAACGTGGACACAATGCTGAACACAGACGTGACTTACACACATTATGTCTGTTTTATTTTTATAACATAATATAATATAATATAATATAATATAATATAATTCACACTTTGCAGCAACAATAGAATAGCACACACTAAGAAGAAAATAAATACCAACGTAGGATAATAGTGCAAATATATGAAGGTGGGACATAAATTACAAAAAAATACAAATAAAATAAAATAAAATACATTTAAAAAAAAAAAAAAAAAAACATTACAAAGAAACAAAACACCACTCTGGGGTTAAATGTCAGACAAATATCAAGTTTTTTGTCCTTTTTTCAAATTATTTGTTTTTTTTGGTTTGTCATAACAAACACACGAAAATGAATTTTTCTACAAATCAAGAAAGAAACAAACAAAAAAAAAAATTTACCAAAAAAATGTACTTGTATGAACTAAACTTTGTAGTGGACACTGCATCAACCGCCGCAAGAGTTAACAATAATGGGAACATTTGACCTGCTTTATATTACTTCGTATAATATTTAATGGACACAAAGATGTTCCTAAATAAAGTGAGAGTATACATGAACAAAAATAAGGGTTTGTGTTGGTCAAACACACTTTTCTGTGTGTTTGTGCAGGCTTGAACTAAATCAAATGTCTACGTATGCCCGGGCTTTCTCCTCCACATTCTATAGTGTTGACATATCTATCATATATATATATATATATATATAGATATAGTGGCAAAATGTACATTTTGGATCCAAACAACCATGTTTTTAGATGTACGATCGCTTGTTTCTTGTGCGTACCTAAAAAGGGTAGATATAACTTATATAAGTCACAAATAAAGCTCTTCTGAGAACCTGGAGTGTGCATCTGAATTCTTTAGGGCAGTGATTCTCAACTGGTGGGTCGGGACCCAAAAGTGGGTCGCGGACCTGTACTGGATGGGTCGCGGACAGCTGGTCAAAAATAAATAAATACTTAATGTCTCTCATGTTGGGTTGGACTTGTCTTTTATTTTGAAAGAGACTTTTCCTTTGACAGGCCTGTGGTGCAATGCTTGTTGCACAGGCAAATATATAGATTTATGTTTAAAAAAAAGATTATATGGATTAAATTCAGTTGGTTGGATTCTTAAAAAAAAAAAAAAAAAAGGGTCGCGATTTAATGTCAGTGGCAAAATTGAGTCGCAGGGTGAGACCAGTTGGGGACCTGCTCTAAAGCAGTCTTTTCACAGTCCCGTACCCCTTCAGACATTTAACCTGAAGCCATGTACCCCTTACTCCTGCACACTTAAAAAAAATAATAATGTAATGCATTGTTTTTCAACCTTGGGGTCGTGACCCTATGTGGGGTCGTCTGGAATTCAAATGGGGTCCCCTGAAATGTCTAATAATGTATGATAATGAAAAAAAGATACTGATTAAAAATGTATTTTTAATATGTTTTAATACATCATTTTTCAAATTATTACACCACACACACACAAAAAAAGTCTTAATCAACTGTATTGTCACTTTGTGCACTAATCCTGGCAGCAACAAACATTATCAAAAGTTAATTATAGAAAGAAAAAAATGAGTCTCTGAAGACGCCAAAAATTAGCGATATTAAAATGAGGTCACGACCCAAATAGTTGAGAACCACTATATACAATGTAGCTCTACAGTGAAATATGTCTATTATATTTACCTATCCTGTTGAGGAATAATATATAACATCGACCAATGTGTAATTTGTAGCAATGCATGGAGTCTCCTGAGTGTTGATTTATACTCCAGTTTCTAATTTACATTTTTTATTCATGTACCCTCATGACAATTTGAGCACCCCTGGGGGTACCCATACCCCACTTTGGGAACCTAGGCTTTAGGGTTTCTGATGAGCACACTTACACAGCAATACAGCTAAAAAACCGAGTCAATCAGTTGCTTAAAAACACATCCCCAAACACTCCGCTCTGAGTTTAGTGTACGTGTAGTCTTCCCCACCGTGGCCTCTGCAGGACAGGATTAAAGCACAACCAATGAACTCCACAGAAAACCACTTCCTTCACTGCCTAAAAGTGTGTGTGTGACCAAGTAAGCATGCTTGCCTGCATGCTTGTCTGCCCGCGGAGCACATGGTTAGGATTCAAAGAGGAACCATACAGTGAGCTCACTCAGTTATGGTCAGGGAAGAAACAGCCAACTCATCAATAAATGCAACTAAACACAAGCATGTAGAGAAAAGGAAAAGGGAGGTAGACGATGATCAAATATCTATCTGTTTCTTCATCCAATGAGACAAAATCGCTTTCTACTAAATCACGATGCGCTGCGTATTACATACACTGATCATGCATTAGGAGATCAGAAGCATCCATAAGCCTGCAGCTGGCCACTGTTACAGATAATCTTAAACTGAGAATCAGAAAATATCTGCAAAAACAGGCCAACTTTTCACTCTAAGCATGATTAGTCCACAAATCCACAATGTGGGACAACTATGTTTTTGGGACACTTGGGATTTAGCGGCTAAATGCATCAATTAGAACACATTCAGAATGTACGGCAGAGTTGAAATTCTTCAATGTCCTCATGTTACCGTGAAACTTGCATATTTCTTTAAGTATCTGTGGGATTTGGTATCCTGTTTTCTTACCTCAATACAAAACTCCTGTTAGGTCAATGAGGTCTTGAAATTGTCATTAGGAATGGATGTGTTATGTGTGGTAGACTGAAGAATAGTCTCTCTCTGTATGCTGATCCTTCTGTGACTTACCCCACCGGAGAACAATTGGCCTCCCAGCGCGTCTATCCCATTCACTTTGCATGTAATCTAGTAGCGTGTTTTGCGGAGGATGCGTTTGGTGTGAACGCAGCATAAAGGTACCTAATAACTCTGTAAATATGGATGGTCATCTACAGTAAAATTATTGTGTAATAATTAGGCATCTTTGAACTTTTATTATTATAATAGACCTCGTCTGAGGTGAACGTTATAAGAAGTGCAAGCTTTTTGCTACAATGTTTTTTTCTTGCAAAACCCTTGGCCGCCCTTCCTCGTAAAGCTGAACGATTTTGGAAAATAATCTAATTGCGATTTTTTTCCTCAAGATTGCGATTTAATATGCGATTATTTTTTCAAGGGCCTCTAGTCATGTATTTTTCGGTGAACACAAGCAATAAATCCATCTGTTTCATAATAAATAATTTCAGATTTATTTAAACTTTAAATAAATATAAAATATACATTGTAAAGCACAGCTTACAACAATAAAGCAAACACATATGTGGCATTACCTCTTCAACATACTGTATCTAACGAACTTCACGTTTCATGAAACATGTAAGCATGTGGACTGCACTTCTTAAGCACTCTGTGAACTTAACAGGATAGTCTGTAAATAAATAAAATAAACAGATATAAAAATCAATAAATACAGCTTTCTAATATCCAGTCACACATACTAAAGTGAAGGAGAACTAATATCTGCTTTAACCAATTGGATGTTTTTTCTGTAAATCAAACTCCTAACAAACTTAAAATAAAGTATTACTAAAAATTCAAAAAAAAATTCAAAAATTGCAGCCTTTGCAATTATAAAATCGCATTTTATGATATCGCGATAACAACGCAAATGCAATTAATCATTGAGCCTTACTTCCTAGGGAAGGAAAAACTAGAAAAACATGTAAAAAGAGAGGGCAGTGTTACGGGGAAATACAAGGGAAAGGGAGTTTGGGAGGGTAACAAAAAGGAGAATAAGAGAATAAGAAGAAAGAATAAGACACATCCCCCCAGCGCAACCAAGCAACAAATGACGTGCCCAAAAAACTATGTTAATGTGCTTTAATAATGACCATTGGCCCAAAAATTAGAACGCAAAATCTGATGGATTATGCCCATCAGATTTTGTATGGAAAAACTCCAAAAACTTTATTTTAGTGCCAAATTGATGGAGAATTGATCCTTATTAAATGCAGGATAATCCATGTACATATTTTACTGTTAACCATTCCAATGTCCTTTAGATCCTCAGAATGAACAGATGTATTTTGAGCAGTTATGTCTTCATTCTACTTGGTCTTAGAACCAACATGAGTATTATGATTGTAGCTCACGTCACAGCAGAGCTCACACCTATGTTTTTTTTTTTTTTTTACACAAAAATCACAAAACATTTTACTTCTTCAAAAGCTCAGTAACCCGACTGTAACTTCTATTTTTGCCAAATACCAAAATGCAGTAATTCACAGAACTCAAAATGTTGCTTTAAATACAGAATCATTCTGAAATCACCAGATATTACTCAAACTCTATTAGATATCTGACTATTATAATCACACATGCAAATCATTTAGTGATGCTTTTTAGCTAAGGAGCTTTACATTTACACATATATGAATTAAAAAAAATGTGAAGTGGTGAACACTCAGGCCTACCTGCTGTTTGTCCAGGTCCATCCAGTTTGGAATCGCATTTAGGCAGAGAGCAATCTAAGCAGAAAAGCAAAATAAAATACCTTAGAGCAGGATTAGGAATAAATGACAGTAACTATTCCTCTGCTACAATATATTGTCACAAATATGGAGGATGTAAATATGTAAGTAATATGCTACTTTTTTTTCTTCTCTCAAATTGGCGATATACAATATAAATCTCAATATTTTTAAAATCTGTAAAGTCTTACCAGAAAGACAATTCAATTAGTTAAATTTGCTGATGAAAAATACCACACAGACACATTTATTAACAAATAACTACACAATATGTGCCACTTGTGACTGCATTCTATGAATAATATTAATTACTATAATATTAATTGTAAGAATAAAAACAAGTAAATTATATATATGTGCATAGATATATCTCCATATAAGCAATATTGTCATTTTCTATATCGCCAAAATAGAAAACTCGATATATCCTGAATCATGATATATTGCCCAACTCTAGTAAATAGTGCTCGAGAAAGCATTTTTTGAAGGTGATGAATATTGAACAATTTGTATCAAAAAAGTATGTTTAATTTTGGGATTTCAAGCTTTCACACATCTGCCTCAACTTAGTGTTGTCATCAAACTTTGCATAATCAATTGATCACTCCTTGAATGACCTATTAATTATAAATGTGTTCCTATTTCACTACACAGAACAAGACAAGTTAATGATATAGCATGATGTAGATCTACTTCAAATATAAATAAGGTAAAAAAAAAAAAATGTGTTTAAACCCAATAAAACAGCACAACATATGACCATTAAAAAGGCTTTTCCTTCCAAAATGACGACTTGCATTGATAGCAGCACATTTTCTAGGTCACTCATCAGTGAACAGGAGATAACAGAAAGCAAAGGAGGGAGGTGAAGGACAGGCCCAGCTCAGACTTCTCCTTACTGCCTTTTTGGACGCACTGGCATATGCTGCTGCCTAGGGAGGATTACCCTTAGTTAAGCTCCTGCACACGCACTGAACACACTACACAGCAGGGCGCTTGTCCTGTGATCACATGTAAAGCTGTAGAAAGACTATGTTCATGTCTTATCTAATTATATATGTGGCAAAAACATGACTTATTGGCTTGAATAAATGTAAGAGTAATAATTATATAAACATGTTTAAGAGTAGAAGACGGCCAGAAAGAAAGTAGTAGCAGATCCCGCCCGCCGCGTACACTGCTGGACAAGAAAAGGGATAAAAAAAAAAAAGTACTGCGATTCAATTTTCAAAGTATCGATGTCAATCGTGATACCTATGAATTGATTTTTAACTGCCTTACGATTAATCGTTACATCCCTAGTAGGTTATGATTATGCCTCACACAATTCGATTAGGGGCCCGTGGGCCCACCCCCACTTTTTTTCAGCAATTTCCATGAAAGTCGTTTTCTCATTTATTTGTGGGTCAAATATTGCGACAGTTGGTGGTACCGAATCATTGACACATACCAATATATAAATGTGACCCATTACTCCGTATGTGCCACGGGGGTGCCAGGGCCCCATTTTCAAAGGACTACTCCTCCGTTAATGCTCATTGAATCGGGCTGTAATTTGACATGGATATTCTGTGAGCGGATGTCAAGAGCCTCTCTGAAACCTTTTTGAAAGGGGGGGATGGGGGCCCACCCGCTTTTCAGGTAATTTCTAAATTTATCGTAACATGCATAGTCGTGTGATATATCGTTTCAAAGGCAATTCAATGTAGATTATGAATTTACGTCACACAATTTGATTTGTTTTACTTGGTGGAACCGAATGATTTGACTGAATTCTTTGGAACACGATACACGCTATCCGGCGCGGAGACGTTCCGCGGGCCCGGCCGTGGAACTTGCTTTGACTGCTTTTTGTGATCAGTACATTTTGAAACCTATCCCAACTTATTGTCCAGGCACTCTGCGTTTAATGGGCAACACACTGTGAGAGTTACTTCTACAACTCTTCACAGAGGGATGAAACATACTGTTTGATCCTCAACCTATTTCATCCAGAGCCAGGAGAAGTTTAACCTCAATAAGTCCAAGTTGCACTGAGTTGGCACCGTTTGTGTGACACAGATTAGAGCGTGCCTCTACTACATGACGAGTGAAGGGTTGATGTGGTATGGCAGTCTGTGAGAGGAATAAGGATTGCACAGTTTCTGTTCCAGACAAACTTGCATTTCATATTGGACTCTGAGAAAACCCATGCAAGCACAGGGTGGGAATGCAAACTCCACTCATGGGTCCACAGAAGGTTCCCAGAACATCAGATCTCACTGGAAAAAGTGCTTTAAAACTTCACAAGCTACAAGTCATGCCATTATTTAAATACTGTTCAAAGCAGGGGTACTCTTAAAAGTGAGGGTGTTCTAAGGGTAGGGCAACTGTCGACTCCCCATTTAGTTTATTAAAATAAATGACTAAAACCATGATAAAGCTGTTATTAAGTCAGTGATAATCAACATGAGGCTCTTTATGTCTTAATTGGAATTATTATTCCCCCAGATAACCTTAAAAGGGGGGCATTTTTAACCCCTATTTACCTTTTTCTTTGGCCATTTTGCAACTTCAATTTGTCCCATTTTTGTCCCTTTTCCAAAAAAATTTACACTTTTTTGTTTTTTTTCAGATTTTAGCTTCCATTTGCCAATAAATATCACTTTTTTTCAAATTTTTGTCAATGTTTCCGAGTTTTTCTTGACACTTTTATCCAATTTTTGTTGATTCTTTAAGCATTTTTTTTTTACCACTTTTCATCCAAATAATCTACATTTTGCCCAATAAATAACACTTGTTTCCTTTTTCCCTACATTTTGCTTCTTTTTGTTTAATATTTTTGCCATTTTTCTCATTTAAGCTACCTTTTGCTATTACATACCACCTGTTTCCTCTTTTTTGTCAATTTTTTTTGCCACTCTTGACTGCTTTTGGCCAATTTTAGTCACTTTTCACACTTTTCCTGCCACTTTTGGACCATTTTACTAATTTTTTGTCACTTACACTTTACTCATCGTTGTTAACTCTTTGTTTACCTTCTTGGAACAGCAGCTTCGTCAACTAGCTGGCTGGGATTGGCTTGATCACCATTCAATCAATCTAACTGGACCAATACGTTTTCAACAATGAATCCCTCTGTAAAAAAATGAGGGCGTTGCATCCCCCGCATCCCCCACGGGTGAGAGGCGCCCGCTTCCAAGTTGTAAAAAGAGTCAAAAAACACTGTGGGAAGTTGGTCTCTGACACATGCAGGTGTTTCCTTAGATTAGATACTGTAATAGATCATGAGGAAGGATGTGTGTGTTTTGCCATGTTGCACTAACATTACAAAGTAGAGAGTCTATCCATTACGAGGTTAGACAATTATAAATATGTGGTACCGGTAATTGAAATTTAAAATTTTGATTAAAGCCACATTTACAAAGAGAAACTACAAAGACAATATGTTGTAATGAAGCTGGCCAACAGGGGACCAGATAACAAAGACATTTCAGATACATGACAAACCACAGCAGAGGAGTAGCTATGATGTAATGCTGGAAAAGCTAAGTGGGAGATAAGTGGAGGAGGTGACAAAAAAAAGGATGAGAAATAAATAGATTGACTGGAAATCTGTTTTTAAATGATCGACGTTCTCTCTCCTCTGTCAGCAGAGTTGGGGGGGGGGCAGGACCAGCCCACAGCCCATTTTATGACCTACAATTCTCCATTGGCCCCATCTCTGCATGCTTTATCTCTCCACCCCCATCTTCCGAGCTTCTAGGCCCTTGGGCAACGTGGGTGGGGTGTAGTGATTTATACCTCTGCGCATGTGTGCTAGTCCTGTATGTGTGGTGATGATGTTATCCCATGGGGCTTCACTTAGGATCCCACAACACAAATTAAGTTATCAATATCAACCCAAGATCATATATTACTGTGTACCTGTATTAGAGGAAAGGTCAACGGTCCAGAACGGACCAGATTATATTTAAAAAATGGACTTTTATCACAAAAACATTTTTTTTCTAATTATTTATGTAAGGTACGTTGGACAGTAAAAATATGTATTCAGATGAAAAGAAACATTCAGTCTCAAGGGCGATTTACAAGAATCAATAAGTGAGGAGAAGTGTGTAGGTTGCAAGATGAATGTAAAAGAAAAAAAGTCACGAGTTTTTGAAGAAACTATCTAATACAGATGCAATAAAAATCAACTCTAACATTAAAACATTTACAAAAAAGAAGTCTAATATCTTCTTAAATGTGTGTAAAATACAAGAGATAAAACATGATTTATGTGTTAAATTAACAAAGTTATTAGTTAAGTAATTTCTTCTTCATTTATTGTTTTAAAACGTTTGGTTTCTAACCGCTTAGAAAATTGTCTGACATTTTCCCCCTGTTTTGCACCAACATGGCCAGCTTTTTGTTGTAATATCTTACATTGCATAACATAAAATAACCATTAAGACTACCTTATCTTGAGAAGAAGATTATAAATTATAAAATGATATCTACTAACAGATAAAAATAATGCCATTAGTTGGAAGATTTGAGACAAAGGTTCATTTGGCTTGAATAATATAGAATTTCCCCATGTAAAATTGACTAATATCCTGCAGGATGCACATCTGCAAAATTTGAAAAACAAGTAGAAGTTACTTTGAGATTCACCCTTAGCCCAGGTCAGGTTCTCTGGGATAGAAAAATACGTACAACAGCCTATGGTTTTCATTCTTTAACCACTGCATGTACTTTATACTATGTAGATTTCTTTTAAATTTAGTTCCCAAGTACAGAACTAAACAATGAATAATCAAAAATAATGTTAATGCAAACTACTGTATTACCAGTACTTACATTTTGAAACTGGAGCATCTCTTAAACTGCACAGTCCCTGAGGCTACAGTGTGAAAGTACAATGTCATGTAATCGCTGCCTGTTTTGAGCCCATAATAAAGAAAAGCCTGTTGTAACACTTTTCTGGTTGTGAGACAAAATTATTGGAATATATTTAAAGCCATTTATTATAGAGGTCGATATATCAGGATGATAGATGGACTTTTTTCAATATCTTTTTTTTTATTTTATTTTTTTTATTTAGCACTTTAGAGTAGCCATTAAAGGAAAAAAGAAAGAACATAAAAAACATCCATGAAAAAAAAAGCAATAACAATAGCATGTGCATGGGAAAGGTAGAAACCAATAGGCTTACAAATAAAAAGCCGATATAATAGGATAAGGATATAATATAATAGTGCCTGATCAAATATCCTTATCCTATTATATCCCTAATAGGATAAAGATTTTTGTTTTACTTGGTTGTGTATGGGTATATTTAGAGTTGATAAGAGTTCTGTTGGTGTATTTAATTTAATTTCTAATACATACATTTATATCACATGAGTGTTTCAATTGTCTTTCATAATAAATGTGCTTTAATCAGCCTCAAATATCGGCTTCCAAATCGGCTTTATCGTATCGGCTGAAATAAAATAAATAAATAAATAAATAAATATCAGTATCAGCATCGGCCTTTGAAAATCCAATATCGGTCGACCTCTAATTTATTAAATAAACTCGTCAAGAATGAAAGAGATACTATCCAATAAAATGTTTTCACTTGTTAATACACTTTAGATTGATTTCTAGAAATAGTAGTAATACGCAACACATTGCAATAATTTATTATTTTCACAAAATTTGATATTTATAGACCTCTCGAACCTGTTCTATTTTAATTTCTGTCAATATTTAAGTCAGTTTAGACGATTTAGCTGAGCATTCAATGTTAACACAGGCTCATAGTCCTAAACTCTGACCAACCAACAATTAAGCTGCAACTAGATGAAACCAAGAGGCCTCAGTCTGCAGTTTGCTGGGTAAACTCCACCCAAACCACAGATGTATAATTTCATGAGCAAAAAAAAACCTTGTTTGTCCCTGTGTGGAAGTCACTTTGCCACATTGTGGAGCTCACTTGTATTCCACTTTCCTTCTATTCTTTCTTCATTGTCTTCATTTCGCTTCTTCTTTGCTCTTTGATATATTTTTTGCACTGACTTTTCCTATTGATTTGTACATTATGATCACGCTGCACGACCTGTTAAAGTGCCTTTCATCACCGATGTGTTTATGTAAGATTTATGCTGGTGTATAGTGGAAAACATCATGTTCTTATCAATTATAACGGTGTGATGTGAAGATGAAGAATCACCACTCAGCGGTTTGGCTCTTAATACAGTCTGCAGTAGCACAATGTATGTCATAGAGTTCACCTGAAATATTGAGTGGTTTTTAAAGGTTTCGATAACTTTTGAGGGGGAAGGAAAAGGTTTTGTAACCTGCCAATTAGGGGTGGGAACCTCTGGGTACCTCGCAATACGATACGCGATACAAAGCTCACGATAACGATATGACAATACTGCGATAATCAATATATTGGTCAGAAATCAATCTACGATAATCTATGACGTAAGAAAAAAAAAAGATTAAGTGAAAAAATACAATTTTTATTTCATATCTCTGAAAGACAATAAATTGAAAAAATGTCCTATGAACAGTGACACTATTTTAGTGCAACATTTCTGTAAATAAGTGTCAACATACCAATATGAATGAATAAGTATCTCCAATAGTGCTTTCTGTAAACAAAAAATAGGGTCTTTCTTACCAGTGACACCAGTATAGTGTAATATTCCAGTAAACAATATATTGGTTCCTACAACAAACAGTGACAACATTTCTGTGCAGACGTACCTGCACATTTTAGTGGAAAAGCAGAAAAGGTTTTGAAAAAAACAACTAAAAATCGATACTCAGCGCGAGCATATCAATAATCGATGGTGCGAGAAAAAAAAATATTGCGATATATCGCCGTATCGAGATATCGTCACACTCCTAGTGCCAATGCAGATTTATAAAACATATGTACTTGTTTATCGCAATGTCTCACTGAACCGGTCAAAAGATTTCACAGAACATTGAAACTGAAAGATTGGTGAATGCTTATCATTATATAACTTTCTGATCTGCACATTGCTATATTTTTTACTTACAGTTTTATCAGTTTTCCCGTAATAACTGCTACCAAATAAAAACATTGGTTATTATAACGTATATACAGTACATGCCACTGCCTCTGAAATATCCTCCTGGTCTAAAAGAGAATCTATTATTCAACAGTACAGAGAAGACACCCCAGCCACACATAAATAGTTGAAAGCCTGTCTGCATTGATAATGAAAGTAAGCACATTTCACACAGTTAATAGTTCACCTTTGCAACAAATCCAAGCTTTAGATCTATATCTAATCCTAAAGGTGTCCTACTTCTTTTGACGAGGGTGGTTATGGCTGAAAATAGGACTCTTATGCACCTTAACGACAGTTATTTCATTTCATTTTAACGTGCATCTGGTTGCTTTTATGCCAATTGAGTTTTAGATTGCGGTTCTGCTTTGTAATGCTCTTGCATCGGGCCAGTGAATGCATTAAAATGACAAACAAAAAACTGTTTCTGTATAGAACATTTCCCCAAAATATCACCGATGTGTTAGCTGTGTTTTGGATTTAGCAGGCGATGTCTTGCCCACGTTTCTCTAATCCTTTTTAAAATCAATACAATGCCCTGCACATTTCCTAGAAAGAATAAAAGCTATTAACGTGTTGGCATTTGGGAACATAAACCACAATTTCTCCACTTCATTTTATTTTTAATCATGGCTGTCCCACAAAGGAATACCACAAATTATAGAGGTTTAAAAACATCATGAGATTCAAAGGTCACAGGGTGTGTCTTAAAATACATAAAATGCATGTTTTTGAGTCATGATGTTTTTTTTGGGGGGGGGCTGCTTTGATCAAACATTTCAATGGAAAACAAAGTTTCTTGGGAATATCAGTGAAATGACACTATTTTTTTTTTTAAATAAATAGAAGTTCAAAGTGTTATTCCGTTTTATTTTAAAGTGACGCATGAAGAGTTAAGCAGCTGATCTTGATCTGAATATATATAATATCCCGTCGCACCAGCTGCAACATTTTGGGGATTGGACTTTATAGTCATGCTATGAGCAACCTGGGAGAATGACTCAGCGCTGAGCTGTGATCTACAGCAACAGTGTGGGACTCAAAGATGGAGCTCCATCTGCTACCTGAAAATAGTCAACGACAGAAAAGCATTGCATAGTTTCAAAGAGCGGTGATGCTGTTGTCTTTTTAAATGGAAAATGACCACAAAAGAGGAGTAAAAATATAAAACGTAAGGAAAGGCTTAGTGTTTGGAAGGGTCAATAAGGCAGTTTAGAGGGAAAAAAATCTGACTATTTGCTGTTAAAGATAGAAAATAAGTTGCTCTCTCGCTATGTAAATAATGTTTTATTGTATATGAACTAAATGGCGAATAAAATGTGAAAAATCACAATATTTTGAGTATAAAAGGGAAATGTATTATTCTACTAATATAAATATAAAAATCTGAGAGACTTTACAAAGGTGTGTTACACTGTAGGCAATATATTGAGATTAAAGATATATTGAGTTTTCTATTTTGGCTATATAGAAAATTACAATATTGCCTATATCGATAGGGCTGGGCAATATGGACCAAAACTCATATATCGATATTTTTTCAGAAAATAGCACTATACAATATAAATCTCAATAATCATATTTCAAACAAAGGTTGACCAGAAAGTCAATTCAGGGTTGAATTTGAATTCAAATGCCAAACAGCTGCACAATATGTGCCACTTTAGTCTTTTTCTCCTCTAACGGACAGCACGTGTGAGTGAGTTCAGTAGTGTGGCTTGTTTAGGGGAAGGTCTGGGTTAGGACGCACACTCAGAAATCCATCTAACTGTGGTTTTTATGTTGTTCTGAGAATTAGTGAAAACAGCGTCTCCGAAAACAAGTATTTTAATACAAAATAAGCTATAAGTAAATAAAATATATATCAATATAGGCGATATTTTCATTTTTTATTTCCCCAAAATACAGAACTTGATATTTGAATCTTGATATATATCGCCCAGCTCTAATATCATATATTTCTTTATAGCTTATTTTGTATTAAAATACTCTTTTTACTTTAGGAGTCACTGCTTTTGCTACTTCTTAGAACATGAAAAGCAAAGTTAGATGGATTTCTGATTGCATCCCAAACCATACCTACCCCTAAACAAGCCACACTACAAAACTCACTCACACGTGCTGTCCTTTAGAGGAGACTAATACTAAAGTGGCACATATTGTGCTGCTGTTTGTTAATAAATGTGCATGTGTGGCATTTTGCATCAGCAAACTTAACCCTGAACAGTTTTTCTGCTCTGACTTAATTTAAAATATCGATATTTATATCATACATCGCCATTTTAGGAAAAAACATGTCTAAATATGAGTTTTGGTTCATATCGTCCAGCCCTAGTTTACTGTGTTCCTTGTAATTCAAACAATGCACAAACGTCATGGTTATGATTTCTTCAATAAGTGCAGTGGATCACACTCAAAACTACTGGTGGACCAATATCGGATTTTCAAAGGCTGATGCAGATAATGGCTGATATCTAACTTTTTTTTAAAGCACATTGATAATAAAAGACAAATGAAACACTCATATGATATAAATGTATATATTAGAAATTAAATTAAATACACCAATAGAACTCTTAACATTTATTGAACTTTAAATATACCCGTACACAACCAAGTTAAACAAAAAGTACAGGACAGGTAAGCCTATTGGCTTCTACCTCTCCCATGGTATTTTTACTCTTTTTTGTTGATGTATATTCATACATCTGAATGGAGGTTTTAATGTTTTATTTTCTTTAATGCCTACTCTAAAGTGCTAAATAAAAAAAATAAGAAATTTTAAAAAAAAGTCCATATATCGGTCGACCTCTACTCAAAACCACCTGAAATTCCAAAAAATACTAAATTATTCATTTAACTTTTATTCACAACATTGACCCCAGGTGATGATTCATAACATTAAGAACTACAAGCTAAAAAGCAGCTGGTGATGCACAGCCATTCAATAGTTCCCATCTGCTTTTTTTTTTTTGGCCAATTTCTCTTAGAAAATGCTTTTCTTTTTTTTCCCATACTCTTGCTTCATGATATTTTCTTATAAAAGTTTCCTGAGAGCATAACCTATTTCCGTAGCCGTCATGAATAGTGTATGAACCGCATTTGCTGCTACATAAACATCCAAGCAGCCAAACTTTAACACGAGCCAACTTTCAAGCCTGATACAACACAGTTATAGGAAAATACATTGGCGGGCATCCAACCGACCATGAGAGAGCATTTGAATACAATTCATTTTGACAACATTCCTTATACCGTCTGACTGGCAGAGGCCATTTCTTTAAGAAAGTATGTGGCTAATAGACTGTTTAACCAGTGTGTGTGTGTGTGTGTGTGCACGCGCTGGCTGCAGTTATGAATTTACAATGACTTATGCAGCAAGTGAATGTATATGCATGTGTACAGTGTGTGGAGATGGGATGGGATGGTGGCAGCAGACCCTGAGGCACCAGGTGTCACAGACACAAACAGCTGAGAGAGAGAAAGACAGCTGCTTCTTCTGCTGTGTATCACAGGTGGTCCTATGCTGGGGGTCATTTACACCATCTAAATGCTGCAGTTGCACTACGCACTAGGGCTGGGCGATACGGACCAAAACTCATCTCAACATTTCTTCTCAAAATGGCCATATATATACGATATAAATCCTGATGATTTTAATTCAATAAAGTGTGACCAGAGAGACAATTCAGGGTTAAATGTGATGACGCAAAATGCCACACGAAAACATTTATAAACAATAATTTAATAAAAAATGTGCCACTTTTGGCTTTTTCTTCTAAAAAGGACAGCACGTGTGAGTGAGTTCTGTAGTGTAGCTTGTTTAGGGGAAGGTCTGCGTTAGAACGCACCCAGTAATCCATCTAACTGAGCTTTTTTTTTATACTGTTCTGAAAAGTAGCAAAAGCAGTGACTCCTAAAACAAGTATTTAAAAACAAACTAAGCTATTATATAAATTAGGAGTGTTGAACAAAAAAAAAATCGATTTGGCGATATATATCGCGATATTACATCGCACGATTCTCGGATCGATTCAAAATGCATCCATATCGAATTTTATTTATTTATTTTTTTTAACCAGGAACGTCTTTTTCACTGCAGGAGACATTGTAACTGCACAAAGAAGTGTTCTGAAATGTTGTCATGTTGACCAGCTT
Source organism: Gouania willdenowi (assembly GCF_900634775.1). NCBI lineage: Eukaryota > Metazoa > Chordata > Actinopteri > Blenniiformes > Gobiesocidae > Gouania > Gouania willdenowi. The sequence goes on from NC_041059.1 coordinate 20,984,015, forward strand.
GTGTTTTTTCAATAAAATCTAAAAAGAAAATACTAAATTTCTGCATTTATTTATTGTTCTAGGCATATACCTCAGTTAAGTTGCACTAAAGTCATGTTGCACTAAAGTCAAAGTTAGTTTAAAAGCCACAGGCAGATTGTATGTAATTTTTTTATTTTAAGTTGTCGGCACATGGCATGCTAAAGCCAATGTTTTGAGTGTAAAATAATCCCATAATATATACTTCAAACACAATGTCCTCATGAAGGTGTAGATTAGATGTTTCTTAAGTCATACATTAAAAAAAAAAAAGAAATCGCAATAATCGCCTTCTACTTAAAAATCGGGATATATCGTATCGTGTTGTGACCTATGTATCGGGATACGAATCGTATCGACAGATGCCAGGCAATACACACTCCTAATACTGTATATATACACATATATATGCAATATTGTAATTATCTCCATCGCAAAATAAAAAAAATTTGATACATCTTGAATCTCAATATATTGCCCAGCCCTACTATGTACCCCAAATGGATGTCTAAGAACAAATCTATTAAATGATTTCTGCATATTAGAGGTTTGAACAAGTAGTAGTCATTTCAAACAAACAACTGTTTACACTTCTGGTACAGTTAAAGATATATGATGTAATTACTTGCATACATAAAAAATATTACTATTACACTGGAAATCTAAAAAATAACAATCCCCCTAAGGTATCTGTGTATTCAATGATTTAACACAATCCATACAGTTAGAAAAAAATAAAGAATATACATTTCTTCCAGGTTTAATCTGATATGTCAATTTAAAAAGGAATGTTCCCTGAAATGGATATGACTCCATATCATCCACTGTTATCATATGGCACATCTACTGTATACTTGCAGCTCTTAAATCGGGGTACAGCCTGATTTAGTATTCAGGCCCATCCCTAGAATTTGTTACGATGGTGATAGCATCCTATCAGGATGGCTGTGCGTGCGTAGAGCACAACGTAATGCCCATACATGCGTCCCCTGGCCTCCTCCTGTCATTTGTGCATCATCAGATCTCAGAGACCTGCTTTGAAAGCAGATTTCACACAAAAACAGAAATACAAATCCGCCAATGTTTAAAGCAGGAATGTGGCAGAATACATGGAGTTATAGTTATTGATATAAACCGTCAGAGTCAGGACGCATTGAAATCCTGCAGAGGGCTGCGTGGCCAAATAGTAGCCATCCACTCCTTTATTGCCCAAAAAAAAAATAGGTGACTGTAACATGATTATAATACTAATTTAAAATAGGTGTTTTCACCCAATCATAAAAAATGACAAGCCAGTGGGCCACGAAAAATGAATGCAAACTGTGCGCATCCACCTGGCATGTCCGACCATGTGCAGCCCTTCACTCATTCTTATTCTTATAATAAATCATATCATTGTTGGAGATCTGCTCCACTGACGCTTCCCTCTGAGGCAGACTCGCCCCTTTTCCCTTTACTTACCGGATTTGAAAAACGCCGCTATGTCTGCCGCGTCCTTCGCAGCCTCATCCAGCCCCTCTCCGGTGCTCATGGTGGGCTGGTTTGTGCACAGATAGCGATAGGAATCCTCACAGGGCCAAACGTAACGCAGTGGGAAGTCACTAACGGGGGTGAATCCCGTTCACGGAAGCAGATCCGGTCATATTATCTGTGGTATCTTCCAGAGGCAAAGAAACCGTCTCCTCCATTTTGGCCGAGATGAGGAAAAATCCTGGCGACCGATCGGTGGCGCTCCGGAGCTCTGAGTCGAGGCGAAGCAGGAGGTGGAAAAGGAGGAGGAAAGGGGCGATAATGAGGGGAAGGAGGAGGGCTATTCCGAGTCGAGGGGGTGGGTGAGGGTGGGATATCCTGGGATTCCGTTTCGGGGGGATTTTGGTGCATCGTGCGCCACCCGAAAGTGCGTGTGTGTGCGCCACGGCACACGAGTGGACCCCCCTCACACTCACACACCTCCCCTCGTGACCCTCACCCCTCACTGCGGTGCTGATGCGGGCCGCGTAGGCGTCGTTTCTCACGCACGCCTTGGTTTTGTCATTCGTGCACAGATGTGGCCACAACCATGCTTCATCATCATCATCATCATCATTACCATCATCATCATCCATTCAGCTTCAAAATCTGCATCCTTTAAAACTATTTTATTTATTTATTTATTTATTTTTAAAAACGTGATTTTCAGCACGTCTTATGAAGGCCATCATGGCTCGTGCTGGCATCCATTTGTAATCACGCCTAATCACGTTTCAGCTGCGGAAACAGACGAGGGGCGAAAAGGATGATTTCATTTCTCTTCATCTCCTCCTAGTGATGAAGATGATGCTGGAGTATGAGGTCATTCGCCCCACAAATATAACCCAGTTCTGTTTGACAGCTGCAAACCCCCATCACGGCTCGGTGCTGCTCTCTACCGGTACGTCTCCAACACTGCTATGACGTCATTCTAGTGGGCGATCAACGTGACGTAACCTAGTACGTGACTGCTTGATTTTTTTTCCTAACTTTTTTTTTTCTTTCATCTGTCCCAAAACATTAGAAATTAGATTAGCATGATTATAGATATCATTTTATTTGTATGTGACTGGTAAAATATGACTAGTTTACCAACTTTTACCATATTTAGGAAGAGAAAAAAAATACTATACAAAATTAATCCAGATAAACCATATTTAGCAAATTGTCATATATTCAGTCTTTCATTACCATTATTGAGACAAAAATGTTTTAGTGACTAATTTACAGTAAGTTCTTTTTTATATTATAATGATTTTTTTAAACTATAAACATGATTGAAAGTATATATATATATATATATATATATATATATATATATATATATATATATATATATATATATATATAAATAAATAAGAAAGAAAGTGAAAGATGTTCTGGAAAAAACTGCAAAATACCCATTAAAGTATATAAAATGTTATATTGAATCTCTTTGCTGCATTAATTACATAATATCGTGCTTATTTTTATGTGAATAAAAATTAAATAGTCAAAAATATACTTGCTAGAGATAGGCACCAGCAGAACCCTGCTACCCTGGAAAAAGGAGCAAGCAGGTCAGAAAATATATGGATGGATGGAAAAAAATATATACAGTTGTTTAACCATATTTAGAAACATACAAAAATAGGATACAATTTTCATCCACATAAACCATGTTGAGTAAATTGTCATATAATCAGTCTTTCAATACCATTCATTCATTTTCTTAGTGACTAGTTTACACTAAGCTATTTATTATTATTATTATTATTATTATTATTATTATTATTATTATTATTATACTAAAAACTTGATCGAGAAAGTAAAATATGATGGGGAAAATGTGGAAAAACGTACCTTATTTATTTATTTGAACGATTAAATAAAAATAGATGAAAATGAATAAACAATTGGAAAACAAAATCCAATGAAATTATATGAAATGTAGACATTTAAGCAGCTTTTGCACCTGTATGTATGTTGAGTGAATGTAAAATATATCGTGCTTATTTTTTATGTGATTAAAAAATTAGGCCTACACACACACACACACACACACACACACACACACACACACACACACACACACACACACACACACACACACACACTAACAACAACAACAATAAAACTGTTTATGAATATATGAACAGGGGGTAGAATCATGTCATTCTTATATTCTTTCATTGCCATGATTTCCAAAGTGCGCATGACACAGGAAATCTCTGCGACTTTCCCTGATAAGCCCCTCCCCCAAATCAATGCTTGGTTACCCTGGAAACGGGAGTCAACAGACTAGCGCATGCCTAAAGCTACAGAATACGCTGCTTGGATAACATCTGGAATCACATCTATTTTTGTGAAACCAACCAACCTAAAGAGCAAGTGTTGCTGTGAAGGAATGTGAGAACCATGGCCTTCAACTGTCGGTCTGTGGACCTGAGCAGGAACAGAGTCAGCCTACAGGGGCCCCTACACGCCGAGGCCCTGAAGCAGATGCAGGTTTGATACATATATATTTTACAAGACTCAGTGAATGATTTGGAGCAAGACGCAATATGATATTGCAGAGGTCTCAGTACTTAAGTAAAAGTATAGATACTTGAATAAAAAAATGACTAGTAAAAGTAAAAGTATTGAAGTTGCTCTCTGACTTGAGTAAAAGTTCAAAAAAAAGTACATGCTACTAAATGTACTTAGGTTAAAAAAATAAAATAAAATGTCCCTTCAATGATAAGACAGGAAATAAACCAGCAAATTCCATATATTTTATTTTCTTAAGAACTTGTAGAAAGCTGGTATATGAAAACAAGTTAAATATGCCTTTGAACACATGGAGAATTTAGCATTCATTATAGATAAAATGTTTAAAGAAAAAAAAAATGCAAATGCATAAATTAATAACAGAGCAGCTTTGAGTTTGTTTGTTTTTAAACTTGAAAATGTTTGCGTCTTTTTACATTGTGACGTCATCTTCAAAGGTCTTAAAAGGAGTAGAAACTACAAATATTTCTGCGATTCAATTTTCAAAGTATCGATGTCAATCGTGATACCTATGAATCGATTTTTAACTGCCTTACGATTAATCGTTACATCACTAATTGTTACTATACAAGAGTAATCTAATTTTCACCCAACAATTCAATTAATGACATCTTTAATGGAACAACAATTGTTGATATCACAAGTCAAAATAACATTAAGGATATGCTGACTTGAACCAGAATCAGAATTAGAATCAGAATTCCTATATTAAACCCAGGGGGAAAATGCTTTTGTTACAGTCACTTAAGAAAAAATAAATAAATTCCAAATAAAAGATTAAAAACGTTTAACAAAGACAAAAGAAAGAATACATTTTAAACAAGTGTATAATTACGTAAAAGACTGTTACAAATAGGAATCAGATACACACACATTACAGTAGTAAAAAATAAAGTAGGATAGATAATAATAATAATAATAATAATAATAATAATAATAATAATAATAATAATAATAATAATAATAATAATAATAATAATATACAAATTATATACAAATGAGAGAGATATTTACAAAAATAATACAAATAATACAAATATACGAATATGATATAGAAGTACAACGTGTCAAAAAGGATTTATAGTTACAAAAAATTGCAATAACTTCTACTGATTACATTTGAAATCATCCAGGAGGGAGAATGTTGGTGCTTATCCATGCGTTCGAGGTCTGTCAGCAATAAAAACTGCAGTTAAACAGTTGAAATACAAGATGTAATCCACTAGATGGCGTGCTACTCCAAGCATTACAAATATTACAACATGCTTTTACTTTGCTGATGTGCACAAAGGGATGGAAAGGACTCATATATATATATATAGTTTTTTAAAATAATTTTTGCAGGAGACAAAAAGTGGTATCGTTCTCCTAATCAATAGGGTAAAATAATGTCAAATTGCATAAGGAAACGCTCTCCTGCAGGACTGAGACATACAGTATATCTGCTGTGACATTTTGTGGTTTAACAAAAGGTCTGATAATGAGCCACTCATATAATTGTTTGTATAGCGACATGAAAAACATGCTGGACAGCGGCCCTCCAGGAATACATCTGTGACATGAGTCAAGTACAAAATGTTGTTTTGTGTCCATCGTGACACAAAAGTCTCAATTTATTTATGTTTTAGTCAAAGTTATTGTGTAATATGCACATGAAGCAAAAAAGGAAATAACACAATATTGTTCATTCCACTGTAGGGTTTTTATTGCAGGTATAAAGACATGTTATTATGGGCTATACAAACCTTTAAAACAGATGGTTTTCAAGCTCTCTATGTTTTGTAAGCAACTGTGAAAACATTGGACCTTTCCCTGTGGGTTTCTTTCTCTTTCAGATCTTACCATTCTCTCATTCATTATTTACAGTCACTCTCCTGTTTCGCAAACCAGGCCGTACAACACAGAAATTCAGTGGCGGTGTTAGTGAAAAATTGATGATTGTGGCACTTTTTATGCAAAGTTTAGCAATCGTCGCTTCGTTATCACACAACTGGATCTTGTGGAGAGAAATGTATGCTGGAGATCTCTCTCTCCATGTGTGTGTGTGTGTCTCATGCTTACATTCATTACTCTAAAAGTCATTCCTCTCAATTTATTCATTGGATCTATCAGTATCAAAAACTCGGAGCCTCAGGTGGCATTTGCCAATTACATGTTGTGCCCATAAGTAAGTGTTATTAAGTTTGTAATGATATGGAGTATGAAAAAAAAAAGAAATCAATTTTATATAAGCTCACATGCAGGAAGCAAGAAAACAGAAAATATGACATTTGGGGTAAAACATTTACTCAATTGTGTAAATTTGTATGTTTTTTTTTTTTTTGCAAATCTTTACAAAAGAGTTGATTAATTTTCATCAGTTTATTAGCATCAAACCTGCTGCAGAATTATATATATATATATATATATATATATATATATATATATATATATATAAACAGCTTTAACTGATTACACAACACAATATGCTCAATATGCACAACTATAACATCACATTACACTCCTATCTTAAACAGAACATAGTATGAAAAAACCACTTTTGCTGTTTTTTTGAGTGTCCACCGACACACAAAATGTGAAATAAATCCATCCAGTCGTTTTTTTTTTTTTTTTTGTGGTCTTTGTATGTCTTAAAACACAGAGAAAATTACTCTGCTTCAAATTTTCCAGATTTGTGACGTCACAAGTGAAATCCCTCCCCTTCGCTGGTAACTCCACTCATGGACTTCACCCTCAACCTGATGAAAACTTGTGCGAAAGCCCGCCACTGTTTGTCATGTGTTTTTTTTGCTGCAAACAATAACAGTGAGTGGATAGTAAAAATAAAATCGCTTTGGTGATCACTGATCACCCTGTAAAAGAGCGAGACATGAAGTGAGTGAGCGTCTATAGACTCGTGAATATGCGTAAGTAGGCCTCAAAACAGCCCGATTTCAGAACTGCTCAGAAAGTGACTTTCCAGATGGGCTAAAACTCTGTAAAAAATGCGTGTTTGCGAAAATAAACCTCAAATACTATGTTTTTGGGGTTCTTAGAACAAATGGAGATGGGTGAAAAATTGCACCCTTACTCACTCTTCCCTGTTCCCTTCCCCCTCCCCAGGTGTAACACTGCCCTCTCTGGGCTGGTGATAAATTCATTTATTTAATTGCAATAATAAAACATGCATTGCTGTCGCTAAAAGATTGCACTACGTATATAGTGTTGACCTTCAACATAGCGTGCAAACAAGTTGGGAAAAAAAACAACAAAAAACTGCTTTAAATGAATAAAGAAGTAAAGGTTTAGTTAGTAAAACAACAGAAGCTGCTTGTAAACTATCGGTATATTGTATTCTTTGTGTGTTTGTATTCATTGTTTGAAAGAAGCTGTTAGTGGTTTTAACATACAATGGTATTGTATGCACCTTTAATGGATTTGTTTAAGTATTGAAAAATATACTTTTGAATAGGTTTGAAGTTTATAGAAAATGTAAAAATAGGATAAAAGATAATCCTTTGATGAAGAAATTCCAGTGTAACCATTTCTACCCTCTACTTATTGTCCACTCCAATCCATTGTAAAGTGAGACGAGCAAAGGAGGTCACCCAACACCGCATCATCCAGTTAGCAACCCCCTGTTTAGCTGCAACTTTCATAATTTGAGGGCACTAACCTATCTCACATAGCAGATAAGACATCTGATTGCTCACATACAGAAGAAAGACACTTCCTCTTTGTTTTGTTTGCTTTTGTTTTTGGCTGTAAATATCTATAGTCACTAAAAGCTTAGGCACTTTAGGAGGTGGAATGAAAGAAGTGTCAGTGTGATAGTCTGACTACAATGCTGCATTTTAAACCAGACTACCAAAACAAGGTAAGGTGACCCAAGAGTTTGAAGTTACATACTACTTGGCCACTTGACGATCAGCTTTAACCAAATGTAATTCATCATTAATGTATCCAGATAGTTTAAACAGCTAATGTGTGCTTCTTATTGTGTGTTTCCTAAGTTTAAACCTGTAATGTTCATGTTAAGAACACTGCATCACAGGAGATATTTTCAGTATACAATGCACTTTATCCTCAGTATCAAAAAGATGAACATAAACAAGAGGTTTGACAGCTGCTAGAGTGGCTAAAACATGTTAATATCAGTGTTTCGCTTGTGAAAATTTGTGAACGTCTTTGCTTTACTACTAATATATATATATAAAAAAAACTGAAATATTCACACTGTAAATTGTAAAATTGTATTGTTTTTTGCATTTTTTTTGGCTTTGTAAAAGCATTTCTGTGTGTTAGCTTGACGTGATATGATACAAACATCCCAGTGAACCTATTTTTAGGACAAATTTGTCACAGACTCTGGTGATAATTAACTTTTAGTGTTAATTCATTAGCAGGGACAGCTAAACCCACGCTATTTAATCATTGTCATGGCAATCCAGTATTTTAGTTCATGTCGTTATTATAGGCAATTCTAACATTACAGTGCCCTAGTTTGCACTTCTATGTACAAATATATAAAGTATGTAAGGCACTGACAATATTTAAGCTGTAAGTGACCTTAAAATCAAATTCACTCACGTTTCTTTGATTTTGTGACCAATTGTGCAAATTTTGTGAAGTATTTTGAGGAATATTATAGGACTTTAGAAAGATTCAGAGTTCTTTCAACAATTTTAGATTAAAAATTGGAGGAACTGAGATATCTAATTTAAACCAGGGGTTCTCAACTGGTCTCACCCTGGGACCCACATTTTGCCACAGTCATTAAATCGCGACCCACTTTTTAAGAAAAATTCAACCAACCAAATTTAGCTTCTCAAAAATAGCCATTGAAAACACACATATATGATATTTTTCTAAACATAAATCTTTATATTTTCCTGTGCAACATGACTTTCACAGCATGCCTGTCAAAAGAAAAGTTTCTTTCATCAGAATCAGAATCAGAATTGAATCAACTTTATTGGCCATGTAATGTATGTTATACACACAAGGAATTTGTCTTGGTGAACTGTGCTCTCTCTAACAATGTAAACATGAAATAATAACAATCAACTAGAGAAAATATAAACATAAATATAAGCAGTAGTTAAAGACTAATATGTGCAAAACTAAATAAAATAATATAACAAGATAATAATACCTTACATTTGTTGTTGTTGTGCCATATTTCATTACTTATTTATTTCTGTAGTCACAGTATAAAAAAACAACTAAACAGCCTGACCACCTAGTTTTAAGTATTTGTTTAGTTAACAAAGTAAGAGAGAACTATTTAAAGAGGAGTTCATTTCCAGACCTAAATATCAGATTGTTTCTCCAGCTGAATGAGCTCCTCAGATTACTTGATAGTGCTGATCCTTTGAGGGCTGGGCCTATGTGACTGTGAACTGCTGATGCTGTTGTGTTATAGTATAGGTAATGCAAATAGTGAATGGATGTGATGGAGAGCTAAAGAACAGCCATGTCAGAGGTGTGTGCTAAGGAACTGTGGAGGCAGATCATTTTCAAACTCATTAAGGTAGGAAAACTGCCTAAGCTGTTGTCGAAATCAAGCTTAAACCTATTTACCAGGTATTTATATCCACATTGTTAATTATGATGTCATTTTTTTTTCTCTCTATTATCTGTGTCAATGTGTCAGAAATTGAACAAAAATGGGCAGCAAATGATCATTTATGACCATGAATAGTTGGCTCAAAATGGAAAAACCAAACGCTGTTTCTTCTTCCATCAATCAATGCTAGTTTTATTATACACTAAATAAAATTGTCTTTCCGAGATATGAAATAAAAACAGTTTTTTCACTTCATAACTTTTTTTCCTTGTTATGTCACAGATTATCTTAGATTGATTTCTGACCATTATATCGATAATCGCAGTATCGTCATATCGTGAGCTTTGTATTGCGTATCGTATCGTATCATATCGTGAGGTACACAGAGGTTCCCACCCCTAATACATAGCCTGAAGCTTCTCCGCTGAGAAAAAAAATGAGAAGGAATTCATCACACATTTATACTTTTAATATGTACAGTATATATGTTGTTTGTACAAGTAATTTCCTTACACATATCATAGTTTTATTATAGATCATATTGTGCTTTATACGCTGCTGTACTTGAGTGATTTTCTGCTCATTTCTGTTATGAAATAAATTTAGAAAATATTAATTGTCTTGTTTTACTTCATTATTTGCACAATTACACTGAGGGTAAAGTGGAACATCTTTTTTTTTTTTTTAAAGCTGTCAATGGGTTCATGTGTTGCTAAGCACACACTCACAGTATATAGCAGATAGTTGGTATGTTCTTCCTCACCTCAGCATCACATGACCAACCCCCCAGGCCCTGAAGCAAGAATCGATATGTTTACTCCCAACCTTTATCTCTTTTTGCAGCCGATTTATGGGATTGTTAAGTCGTTCCTTATGTCTTGTTTTTACCTCTTAGTTGATCCTGAATGAGCTCAGAATTTTTTATTTTTATTTACCAGTGACTCCGAGCTAAACAGTTTCAGAGTCCACAATCGACCTTTGATCATGAATTAGGATTAGTTGCTGGAGATTGGCTGGTTTTCTAAGGGCTCAAAGGATGGTACACATTAAGATGATCAGAGCAAACACACACACAGACACGTAGACAATAGCACACAAACACACAGTTATTCACATCCTTCAATGTAATTCATTCTAAAACTGTTTTTAGTTGAGTTTAAGTATTCATGTCATGATCACTTTGTGTTCAGAACTGAACACAAAGTGATCTGAATAATGAATAATGTTTACCTACGAAACAACAAAGAAATTTATAATAGACATTGTTACCTATAGCACTTGAAAAATGCAGGTTGGCAAATGAATGTAGTGCTTTGTCTCATGTATTTAATATGAGGCTTTAGTGACTATTTAGAATTACAATTGTAAAATCATAAAAGTAATTTTGCTTTGCTGATATCCCTGAAACAAGCCTCACACTTGGATCTTTTGTGCAAACATTTATTTTATTTTATTTTATTTTATTTTCTACAAAAATACTTTATTTTTTATTTATTTGCTTCTTTCTTTCTTTTATTAGAGGGAGGATATAAAAAGGGAGAGCAGTGTTACACCTAAGTGGAGAGGGAGGAGGAGGGGAAAGGGAGCAGGGAGCAGGGGGGAGAGACTCAAGGTAGGAAATAGAAAGGGTGGGGAGAATAGATTGTTTTACAGTGAGGGTGAGATGTGATGGTGATTACAAAAATACTTTAAATCAGCATGTTTTTGATGGTTGTTTGTGGCACTGTTGACAATCGTGAAAAAAATAATAATTATAGTTTCATACATCTATTAATACAAATGGTTACCTAAAAAACACAAAACAAAATCAAATTAAATTAAAAAAAAATAAAAAGTCATTGTGTGGTACTGTACATGTTCATTTAACTAAACCTGTCACAGCATTTATATTTCTTCATGTTTCATTTAGCAAAAGCTGAAAGAGGAGCGTGAAGCCAAGCGGACCCAGCTGGATGGAAGACATGATTACATCCTCAGTATTGTGGCTTCATGCCTGGGACTGGAGAAAGCAGATGTGGAAGATGCAATTCTGGAAGGAAATCAGGTATATACAATTATCTATTTCTAAACAAAATAAGTAAGAGTGAAAAATCTGCATACTTACGGTACATACAGCTTATCTACATGCCTCTGGTTCCAATAGACCAGCTTCAATTACACCAGAATGAATGTACACACCCTTTCCAAAAAATTTGAATATCATGGAAAAGTTGTTTAATTTCCATAATGCCATTCAAATAGGTAAACTTTCATAGATTATAGATTCAGGGCCCACAATTTAAATGATTTCAAGTATTTCTTTGTTTATTTTTACATAATTTGGGCTTCCAGCTCATAAAACCCACATAAACAGGATTTAAAAAAATTAGAATATATGAAGAAATCACCATTTCCTTCTCAGTTTTTGCAGAAAAAAAAGAGGAGAAGAAGGACTGGACTGTTGGCCAGTGGTCCAAGGTCCTCTTTTCTGATGAAAGTAAAGTGTGCCTTTTATTCGGGAATCAAGGTCCAAGGGTTTGGAGGTAGATGGGTGAGGAACAGAACAGAACATTGCACCCCCAAATCATGATCTTTTTGAATGGAATTATGGAAATTAGACAACTTTTCCATGATATTCAATTTTTTTTTGGAAATCATCTTATATGTTAACTCAAGTATAGTATATTATATTAGTATATAGTCCAGCCTGCAGTATTTAACTTATTTAATTTTGTTGATAGATTGAGCGAATGGAACAGTTTTTTGTTGCTGACGGCCTTCCTCACCTGATGTTCTACTATCAGGACACTGAGCCAGAAGCAGGCAAGATAAAATATTGCCCTTAAAAATGTATGATCATAAAAGGTATTTAGTTTCACAGTTTCAACATCTGTTTCTTCATTTTAGAAGCTGCTGCAGCTGCTTCAGCGGCCCCTTCTCCTGCCCAGCTGGAAAACCTAAGGACTGGTCCCACTAAGAAGGTCAAAGTGTTTGTGACGGATGGGAGGGATGTTGCACTGACCGGGGTCTGTGTCTTCTTCACCAGAGCCAGCCCTTTGAAAGCTATCATCTCTGAAAACATACACAGGGTGAGTTCTGATCATCAACTTCTTTTGTAGAACACAGTGTGAAAAATCATCATTATTCTCATACATTCTTAGTGAAAGATGATTATTTTCAAGGTATTTTGTCTGACTAAATGTGTCAATTAATAAATTGGATCAATCCAGGCATAAAAAGGGAACGTCAGTTGAAGTTTTCATCAAAATAAACGGATCTGCCGTATTTTATTTATTAAATTCACCTGTTGTTTTGCATTAAAAGCTAGTAACACACAGTGGTTGCTCAGTTGCACAATGGGTGATTCTTTTAATCAATCCCAGTGCTCACCTGCTGTTTGCAGAAAGATGAATCACTGCTGCTGACAACAGGACAGTGATTGTCTGTGATTGTTGAAGAATCAAACAAGACAGATATTTTGTGTCTTCTGCTGTAGGTATTATGTTGACTAGTACAGTGCCCGTCGGATGTATGTATTCATATAGTGGGAGCTTAAGTAGAGTAGCCAATTATGGCCAAATGAGTACTGTATGTGTTTGAAGGTTGGATGTACAAAGAGGTGTACATACTCTGTACTCTTTTAAAGTTTTAAAGGAGAATATGTGCAGGTGCAAAGTAAAATAGCGCGTGCAATTACCCTGGTTTAATTCTATGGGACATGCGCATGATAAATTGATAAAGTTTGCACCAATCACCTGGGTCCTTCCTGTGTGGAGTTTGCACGTTCTCTCCGTGCTGCGTGGGTTTCCTCCGGGTACTCCGGCTTCCTCCCACAATCCAAAAACATGACTGTAAGGTTGATTGGAGTCTCTAAATTGCCCATAGGAGTGAATGAGAGTGAGTGGTTGTCTATCTGTGTTGCCCTGCGATGCCCTGTCCAGGGTGTACCCCCGCCCAGCGCCCAATGAGAGCCGGAGATTGGCACCGGCAGACCCCCGCGACCCTGAACAGGAATAAGTGGGTTTGAAAATGAATGAATGAATGAGTTTGCACCAATGCAGCGGTTTAGGTAGAATCTGATGAAAGACACAAGACAAATAAATCTATTTATTTAGCATTTAACATTTGTTAGTGCAGGGGTGCTTATCATCCAAGGTAAGTAATGAATATACAAACAGATGTAACTTAGCGAGCAGACTGAGAAAAACTTCATCTATAAATCATGTGTTTGGCTCACACTTCCAGGGGAAACATGGTGTGTGACTCGCTACTCCTCTGTGGGCTCACACACACGCACACGCTTCAGCATGTATTAGCTAACATTAGCCAACAAACCACTTAATGCATTAATAAGCAGTTAATTCATGCTTAGTAATTCCCTTAATTAATGTCAGCTGAGGTATTATTAAACATGAATTAACATTACATTGATATTATAACATTATTAAACTGTTAATTAATGTTTAATAATGCCTTAACTAATGTTAGTTAAGGGAGCCTTAATGTAAAGTGTTCCCAAAACAACGATTTGTATTAGACAACAGTCAGGAAATGTTTCCAATAAAATAAATAATAATAATTTGTATATTTATGGGTTTCATTTAAATTATTAATTCATTCATTTCCTTTCTGCTATCCAACCTTTACATTAACTTTAACGTTATTGTGAACTTTAACATATTGGTGGCCAAATGACTATTTTTGGGATTTATTTTAGCCCTGAACAAAAAGCAGCCATTGTTTAGTCATTTATTAAGGATGAGGTTTTTGATACAATGCATCATCCTTTGTAAAAAAAAAACTGTGATGATGAATTTAAAAAAAATAAAAAATTTTGGGGTGGAGTAAACTGGGTTTGTTTCCATCTTTTATTTTCCTAGGATGTAAATTTCAACATGTTGGACACGACTGAGGTCGGCTTGTTGAAAAGTGTCGAGCAGCTTCTCTCTGAGATTTTTATCCCCACTTTGAGAAAGATGAACCACGGTTGGGGTGAAATGTCCAGTCCACAGGCCCAGACTGTCAAACAGGACTTTATATCTTCACTGGAAAACTTTGTGTCTGTTTTGACTGGAGCACAGGAGAGCCTGCAGGAGAAGGTACAAAAATCACCTTTTATATATACCTTACATACTGTACATACACATAAAGACAGTCCCACACATGTATAAATCATATATTATACATAGTATAGCAAAAAAAACCAAACAATACTTTTTTTCCCAGGTAACTTTGAGAGAGTTTGACTCGTTTGACCTCGGGGTGTTAAAAAGCCCTTCAGACTACACAGCAGCAGCCAACAGTTCAGAGACTGTGGAAAAGGTTGAAAGCTGCATGAAAGTCTGGATCAAACAGATAGAACAGGTAAGGCACCACTCTCTGGTGTATTATCGTGGTTTCAGCTGCATTATTTTTCTCCAAACTCTTTACTTACTTTGGCAATGTATACATATTTCATTAACAACAGCACTGTAAAAACATACAATAGATGTCTGTTTCATAGAAATAATTTGCCCATCTGGGCACAAACTTCATACAGACATTGTGATATTTATTAGTCCATGAAATGACACATAATCTGCTCGTCTGCTTTAGTATTGTCGTGCCAGTGGACAACCAATGTAATGTCTAAATCATGTGTGTCAAATTCAAGGCTCGGGGACCAAATCCGGCCCTTCAGAGCATCCGATTCGGCCTGCTGGAGAATGTGTAAATTACCAACTAATTCAAAATTTTTCTAAAACCTTACAATTTTTCCTCATATTATTCCACAAAATCTCCCCAAATTAGATAAAATTTGTTAAAAAAACAAACAAAAAAACAATTAAAGGACATTTAAAGCTAGGGTAGGCAATTTTCTCCAGATATCCTTTTTAAGTTTTTGGTTGAAATTGTCTTTCTGTCCTGACAGAAATTAAGATCTGTAATAACTTCGACCAATTGAAAAAAAACAAACCTTTTTTTTTAACCAATCACGTCTCCCTGTCTCCCTGCTCGTTCTCCATCCCTCACATGCACGAGCTCACACTGAAAGCGCATCACCAGAGTTAAAACAGAGTTTTTGTTCACGTTTTTTTTAACATATATAATGGTAAAGTGTATTGTTTACTTACTGCTGAATGAGATATGAGACAAAGAAGTTGCTACACAATACAAGCGATGAGCTGAGCTGAGCTCCTCTTCTGCAGCTGCTGTGGCATGCATGTGAGTGAGACGGAGCACAGAGGGGAGGGGGTAAAGGCGGAGCCGTCGGTGACGCTTCATTCAAAAACATGCCAACTTTCAAAAATCACCTACCCTACCTTTAAGTATCTGCCACTTATTGCTTAGATTTTGTTGATGCCTTTCATACTTAATATCTAATTAAAAACTAGATGTACAAACTTGGGCACATTAATGAAATAGTTTGTTTTCCCACCTAAAACCTGAGGCCCACTTGTGCTCAAACTAGTTTGACACCCCTGGTCTAAATGCACAATGTTGAGTTCAGTATATGTGTCTGTTTGATATTCCGTCTGAGAGTAGGCCTCGAGTACAGACGATGTGTTTGTTCTTTAGGTTCTGGCAGAGAGCGACCAGCTTAGAAAAGAAGCTGATGACCTCGGGCCTCGGGCAGAGTTGGACCATTGGAAGAAACGCATGTCACGGTTTAACTACCTTCTGGATCAGCTAAAAACCCGTGATGTCAAAGCAGTACTGGGTGTACTTTTGTTGGCCAAGTCTAAACTAATAAAGGTTAGAAATACCTTCTTCTGCTTTTCTTTGCTTGCAAAACTATGTCTGTACCATCAAATGATTGGTTTTAGAATCTTTTAAGTCCATTTTAGTTTATAGATTAATACAAATATTCTGGGTTTGATATAGTCATGGAGGGAACTGGACATGAGGATCACTGATGCAGCTAATGAGGCCAAAGACAACGTGAAGTATCTCTACAGCCTGGAGAAGTTCTGTGACCCCCTTTACAACTGTGACCCAGTAAGTGAGCAGGATTTTACTGTTATCTTTTCAAATATTGACACTAACCGTGTGCTTATACAGTGGATTGTACGTGACTAAAATCTGTCTCACCACAGGTGTCAATGGTCGATGCAATCCCGGGTCTTATCAATGCCATCAGAATGATTCACAGTATTTCTCGCTACTACAACACATCAGAAAAGATCACATCCCTTTTTGTAAAGGTAAGAGGAGCTGCTAACCCAAAGAGAATGCAACCGAAATGAAAATGTTTTAATAAAAAATGAGATTTTGATGTACAAAAGATAGGATACTCCATACCATCCTTGAATACATGTCGCAATTCCTTATATATATATTTTTTTTTTACACACTTGGGTTTTGAAGTGAAAAAAAGTTTCTTTTTAAATCTTAACCTTTCTTTTATCTTCAGGTAACTAACCAGATGATCACAGCTAGTAAGGCCTACATCACTAATAATGCGTGTAATTCATTATGGGATCAACCTCAACAAGTTGTTACGGACAAGATCAAAGCTGCTATTCACCTCAATCAGGTACTTTCTCATTTCTCAACTTTTAAAATAAATAAATACATTTACTGTATTATTTAGTAAAAAAATAATAATCATTTAGTAATCAAGAATTGAAAGTTTAATACGGGATAGTAAGGCTTGTTTTGCTTGATCTGTTTTATCTAGGAATATCAACGATGTTTTCATAAAACTAAGGAGAAGCTGGAACAAACTCCCACAGAGAGACAGTTTGACTTCAGTGAGATGTACATTTTTGGGAAGTTTGACACATTCCAGCGGCGGCTCAACAAGATCCTGGATATGTTTCGCACCATTTCCATCTACTCAGCCCTGCAGGACTCAAAGATCGAGGGACTCGAGACTATGGCCACCAAGTTTGAAGTATGTATACTAAGAGGTAGTCTTCTCATCAATACATTTAATACTTAAAAGCGGAAATTCAGGTTTCATTAAAGGTTGTTGATGAAAATATCTATTTATTTCCGCTACCTTGGATGTTTACAGACTGCAGAAATGCAGGGGAAATGGGAGGTAATGTCACACTAGACTCTTTAATTTTTTGTAATGCATGTTAGCATAAAGTAGCTTTTAGTGATGAATATTATCACTGCTGTAGTTTTACTGCTATAAAATGATATTTTTCCCTACAGCATACTACCTGCGTAATAAATAACAAAAACCTTAATTATCTAAGAATTATTACCTCAAATAATGATAATTCTAATAATGATTTGAATAGAAATTATATGAACAATCTGCTGTGCTGATATTTTTTGTCTTTCTTTTGATAAAATAATAAATGTTGTTAACACTTTCTTCACATCACTTGATGTAATCAAGTAACAACTGCAAAGATTTATAGATCACCGTAGAATTTGGATATAGTTTTAAGGCTATAGTTACCGCAAGTTAAAGTTACAAATTATATTCTGAATCAAATAGTTAAATTTAACATAGTACAATACCAGTGTTATGCATGCTGAAGTGTAGTATTGTGTTTCATTGCATATATATAAATAACATATGTAATGTTTAATATGGATTACTATTTCTATGTGCACTAGGCCATTGTACTTAACATGAAGAAAAAAAACTACAGCTTCCTCGAACACAGAAGAATGGACTTTGATGTTGACTATGAAGAATTTTGCAAAAGCACCGCCGAGCTACATGTAAGTAAACTGCATTCACAAAAAAGAGGATTTTCAGAATCGTAGCACACATACTGTATTTAATGTATCTGCATCCACGAATATAGAACAAGCATAAGAGCATAAGCTCGCTTTATTCATGCTAGGGTTCTTTTCCCCAGAAATGACTCTTCATTTGGCCATATTTAATCATGGGATAGAACTTTTGCACAGATGAAAAAACAGACTCATGTCCTCATGCAGAGGAGGCTCCATGGTGTGATTACAATCACAGTCACTCTCTATACTTTCCAGGTGATGTAGAGCTGAGCTGGAGTGCTGCAGAGTCACATGAATAAAAAAAGACCATAAAAAGCTGTAAAAAGTACCTGTAGACACTAGGGGTGTCCTGATCCGATCGGTCCGATATCAGCCAGAAAACAAATATCGGATTTTATCGAACTGCATCTAAAATCTCTGATATATATTATATAATATTTATTGAAATGGGTCAGTTTTTCTCATAACCTACTGTTGCTGACTATTGTTCTCTGTTTGAGTAACATCACTTGATCAAGCCTTTTCTAACATTCCACACTATAAAATAAGTAATAAAAGTATGTATGATTCGTGCTGCTATTGTATCGGATCGATATCGGTATCGGCCAGTCATCAAGGTCATTGGTATCGTATTGGAAGTGGAAAAGTTGTATCGGGACATCGCTAATAGAAATTCTAAATACTGAATAGAGCAGTGTGTAGATGCTTGTAGAATCTTTCTGGAATAACATGTTTTTAACATGTTTTTAACATGTTATTCCAGATTGGCAGATGGCAGCGAAGGCCTGTGACAGGCTGAGGGATTAAGTTTTGGTGAAAAAAAATATGTTAAACAAAACAAAAACAAGTACCTCTTCAGAAGTGTAAATAGTACTGTTATGTCATACTCAAGTAGAAGTACTCGTTCTTGATTAAAATTGTACTCAAGTACAAGTAAGTCATACATAAAATACTGAAGTTCAAATAAAGTGCAGCTCAATTAAATATTACTCAAAGTAAAAGTTACTAGTTACTTTCACCCTGTACATTTCATTTTGGTAATAAATATTGTCACGATTCCCTTGCGTACAGTAAACGTCTGATGTATAAACTTAAAAAAGGAAGAGACCAAATTATTTTATTTTCCACAATGGCATCTGTATAAAATAAAAGATTTGTCAAAATGTGAAATTATTTTTTTCAAATAAAATAACCAATGAAAAAAAATGAAAAAATTCTCAGGATCTAAGTGTAGCTTATTTTTGTCTTGTTATTACATTTTTTTGTAATTTCACAATGTTGGTTGATCATTTTAAAACAAAAAAATAATAATTTACTCCGTAACAGTTGGGTGTAGAAATATAACAAATTACTTTGCTTCTTTTAAATGGACTTAAGTACAAGTAAAATTATTGATTTAGAACTATAGTCAAAAAAAGTACCTATAAAAGCAACTGAATTACAGTAACATGAGTGCTTTGAAGAGCACAGTCCAAATTAAGATTCTAAAATGACAAGCCTTTCTTCGCATATTATGCATGTATGTATATAAGTCCATATGGTATGGACTACACGTGTCATAAAGCTCTAAATATTTCCAAATTGTCTTCACTGTCTTTTGCAAGTTATAACATTCCCTTTTTATTTTCAGAATCAACTGAGGGCTTTCATTGACAGCACCTTTCAACAAATTCAGAATACTGAAAGGGCGCTTAATGTACTGAAGAAATTTGAAAGGTAACATGGTTTTCTTTTTTGCATTAAAATCCATCAAAAATGAGAATTCTTAATACTTATGATTGCTTAATTGTGGTCACAATGGTATTTTCTTTATTTATCCTTGATTAAAACAGACTAGGCATCCCAAATCTTGGCATTGACGAGAAGTACCAGAGCATCCTCCAAAACTACGGCCGAGACATTGAAATGGTTTCCCGCATCTTTGTGAAGCAGAAAGCAGAGCCCCCTATTGGCAGAGATATGCCCCCTGTGGCTGGTCGGATTATGTGGGTTCGGCATCTTTACAGCCGAATCCAGGGTCCCATGGATCTATTTCAAGAGGTATTCCTGAAACCATCATATTCCAAACACGATGTTTCACTTCTTAGCATCCATTTGTCTGGGCCTGTTTTTTTTAGCTAATTTAATTTCTGTTGTGATTTTGTTTTCTTTCTCCACGTAGCATCCAGGAGTTCTTTCCACACCAGATGCCAAGAGAATCATTAAGAACTTTAACAGGGTTGCAAGAGCTCTGTTGGAGTTTGAAATGCTTTGTCATCATAATTGGATGAAAAAGGTAGAAGCATGACTCATCTCAACCTATTTATCGTTCTCTACCTGATGTTACTTATCTTGGTTGCAGGGTTATGGAGGCTTTTGTGTTGTCTTTTACATTTACATTGGATGACTAAAACAGTGATCAGACTTTCCTTTTTAGATAGAATAGAGAAGGATAATAGTTCATTGTAAATTACAGATCCCACCTATAGTTACTAAAACCAACACGGTGGCGTTGCATTTAGCACTTTTGCTTATACATCAAAAAAGCCACTGGATTTAATTTCTAGATAGAGATTTTCTCTAGGTACTCCAGCATTCCCATGTCTGTCTTTTTGTATTGGCCTTGCGACATATTTAGGTTGAGATCGAAGTGAGCTGGGATTGACCTCAGCAGATGTGTCAAGGTTTGTTGAGAGATTGTAGGGTGGACATTAGGACCCGGGTAGAGAGATAAAAGAGCAGTAAGGTATAGGCAGAGGTGGTGTTTAAATCAAAGACGTACAAAGTGGAGGTACAAACGCACCAGTTGCAGTAATTAAACTCACAAAACAGACTGGATGAAGTAAGAATAAAAAAACGACTGAGAAAACAAATGTTAGGATAAACCAGAGGAAAAGAGGGCACCGTACTAACTAGTCAGAAACAAGGAATTACTACAGAGAATATCAAGAAATTACCAACAATAAGAACTAACTGAAGAACTAAATCAAAAGACAAGACCAAGCAAATTAGAACCCAACTGAATAAGCACCAGAATGGGGTTCATACTCACAACCCCAATACCAGAAAGGCAGCAGCACCACAATGGCTAGTGCTGTTAAAACTAGGCCTACTAACACTGAAAAAAAGTGCAGCATATGACATTTCTGACTAATAATACTTAAAGGTCCCATGTCATGCTATTTTTCACCCATCTCCATTTGTTCTAAGAACCCCCAAAACATAGTATTTGAGGTTTATTTTCCCAAACTTACCTGTTTTTCCAGAGTTTTAACCCTTTGAAAAGTCACTTTCTGAGAAACTCTACACAAACAGGCTGATTTGCGGCCCACCTGTGCATATTCATGAGTGGGCGTGTCTATAGACGGGACACTGACTTCCCTGCATGTCTCGCTCTGTTACGAGGGGGATCAGTAATCACCAAAGCAAATTTATTTTTGCTATCCACACACAGTTGTGATGGTTTTCCGCCAAAAAACTGCACATTACAGTAAAACACATTTTTATCTAAGCTACTATTGAGTCCGTCTCCTCCCACCCAGTTGACATGATAGCGACAACACGTATTGACAGCAGCAGGAGCAGAAACAACAACAGCCTTCGATGTGCAGAGGTGATGGACTGTGGAAGCACTGCGCGAAGGATGCTGACATGCTCACCTTTGTGGGCGTGTCTGTTTACATGTCAATCACGGCAGAGAGCTTCCTGGAAGCGCGGCTTCTCCAGCTCAGCGTCGCGTCATATTTGTCATTAAAGTGAGAATGCTTCATCAAATTGGAGCGAAATGTAGGGCTCGCCCTGCAGTAAGAAAGGAGCAAATCACCCTCTAACTAACGATTGAAGGAATCAATAAAAAAAAAAAACTTTGGGCATGTGTATGAAGGCCAAATAGCACTTTTATGATGTTTAAAGCACAGAAAAGTCGATTTAGCTCAACATGGGCCCTTTATGTAGCACACAAGAGGGAGTACTGTTGTGCTAAGGGCCTCATTTTTTTAAACAAAGCTGTTTTTTTACCTTTTTATATCTCAAATTCATCTTTCTGTATCTCACGCAGATCGAGGATGCCAAGGTGGGACTGCAGGCGTCTCTGTTGGTTCGCTCCTCAGAGACAGGTGAACTGTTTGTGAACTTTGACCCAGAAATTCCGACTCAGATTCGGGAGGTGAACTGCATGATGAAAATGAAATTAGAAATCCCTCCCTTTGCCGCGCTGCTGAAACAGAGACAGTACGTCCTCAAAAAGAACAACAATAAATTACAGGTAAACATGGATCACAGTTTTTTTTTGTACTTGTACATCTGAAGCAGAACAACAGATTCACATTGAATACCTTTATGTAAAATTAAAGATTATGATTGCAGTAGAGACGTTGCTTATGTAATAACTTATTCCTTTAAACCATCTATTCTTTTTTAGTTAATGTTGAGTGAGAATAAAAGAGTGCGGACAAAGGTTCAGGTGACGTTTGAACAGCTCATGATGCCACATCTAGCTAAGGTAAGACATCACTTAGACATTAGTAATATTATAAAAATATATGTTTTTAATTTAAAAATGTAATCTATTTCCAAAAAGTGCATCATCATCCTCCTCCCATGCCCTACTTGTTGATAGGTGGATGAAGCTATACAGCCGGGTTTGACGTCTCTCAACTGGACATCACTGAATATTGAAAAGTATCTCAGCCGCATCGACAAGGCATTGGGTAAACAAGTCCAAAGTGGTTCTTCTTCTTCCGAAATCCTACTTCCCATGTGCAAACAATCACCATATTTTGCACAAAGGAACTTTCCCCAAAATGGAGCCCCAATACTGAAGACAGTTTTGTACATTTAAACCTATTGCAAATTATGAAGTCCATCACTTTTTTTTTCAAAAACTGTAAAACTTATTAAACCCATCTCCTTGCTATGGCAAATCTTCAGACGTTCCTACACAAACGATCGTCACAGATTTTTGATTTATCAATAATGTAACCTACATGGCATCACCATGTTTGACTGTAAAGGGAATTGTAAACATATACCAGGTACTTGCAAATTGTTGCTAAATACATTTTCAGCATTTCATTTTGGGGTCTTTGTAGATGATGTGTGGAAAATATCAGAATTTTATCTCAAAAACTGATTTTTTTTTTTTTTTTTTTACAGCGTTTTGCTCTCATGCAAACATGAAATAGTTTTGGATGAATTTATGTGTTTGACTTATTGGTTTTCTAGCTAATCATACTATTATGAGCTGGTAACACTTTAGTTTAGGGAACACCTATTTACCATTAATTAGTTGCTTTTTAGCATCAGTAACGTATTGGCTCTTAATTTGTCGTTATTAAGTACTTATTAATGCCTTATTAAGAACTTATTAATGTCTTATTCTTATTAATGCTTTATTATACACTTGTTGGCAGTCTTGCGGTCCAAACAGGGTTAGAATAAGGGTTAGGATTAGGGTTAACGTTAACCTTAATCCTAAACCTAACCCTAACCCTAACAATATGCTACTAATTTGCATGCTAATAACCAACTAATTATTGGTTAACAGGTGTTGCCTAATCTAAAGTGATACCAAAGTTTTAAACATATGTTCCACTCAGTTGCCCATAAACACCATGCCATGGTCTACCATTGCCTGGCCCCTGACAAAATAATATAATTCTATTTTTTTTCTTTTTTTTTTTCAATAGTTTCAAATTTAGTTTTCTTTTCATCCACTTTCTCCCTCTCCAAAGTGCCATCTGAATTTGTTTGAACTCCTCTGTTTCTCTCATCTCTCTGCAGTTGAACTAGAGCTGTTGTTGGATCGGGTGAATGACTTGGTAGAATTTAGAATAGATGCAGTGCTACTGGAGATGAGCATGGTCACACTGTGTGCTTTACCAGAGAATGAACCAATCACCTGTGAGGAGTTCGTTCAAAGCACCAGGGTAAATTACTACAAGCCTGTTTGAATGTTTTGCCCTAGTGCAGTGGTCCCCAATCCTGGTCCTCAAGGGCCACTATCCAGCATGTTTTAGATGTTTCCCTCTTCCAACACACCTGATTCAAATGTTGAACTCACCATCAAGCTCTGCAGAAGCCTGATAACGATCCTGGTCATTTCAATCAGGTGTGTTTTGAAGAGGGAAACATCTAAAACATGCTGGATAGTGGCCCTTGAGGACCAGGATTGGGGACCCCTGCTCTAGTGCTTTCCCCCCAACACTAACACGTCATGAACATCATTTCGGGTCTACAGGATCTTTGCATAAAACAAGCTCAGAATCTTCATATGAAAAGCTCACTGGTGGAAGAGGCTGCCAATGAACTGATCAACATGCTCCTGGAGTTTGATCCCAAACAGAAAGAGGAGGTAGAGAAGGTTGAAGAACATGGCTCCACTGAAAGCAAGACCATGGACCACGTGGGCAGTGAAGGTATACCAGCAAAGAGAGTGGTAACGTGCAGTGCTATATGAATTAGGAATAAAGGCATTTATTACAGTTTTGTACCAGAAAAATGGAATCGTCTTACATGTTAAGGAGAATGAAACACTGGAAATATATTTTCATTTTAGGTGAAGAAGTGCCACACTCCGATGGCCGCCTTTTCTCCAGGAATACATTGGTTCCTCCCACCAGCGTTGGTCCATCTTCACCTTTGATGAGGAGGAAAAGGAAGAGGGATTTAATGGAAGTAATGGAGGAAGAAGGTCAGGAGCTTTTATCCTATTTCAACCACCGCAACATGGATGCCCTGCTCAGAGTTACACGAAACACCCTTGAAATGCTACGCAAGCGTATACACACCTCGTCACTCATGCACTTCTTGGGTAAATTGTTTTAGAGGCTATTTTGTCCACAAAGTTTGACCTTTATCTGTGACCCAACCCATATCTATCTGAACTTCTTGGCTTTTCCCCCTCATAGGTGAGAATAACTCTGCCTCAAACCATGGAAAAAACAATAGCCAACAGGCAATCTTCAGAGTCGATGTTACCCTCTCCATTCCTAACATTGTCATCTTCCCGACTTTGGAGGAGGTCCAGCAGGCTCTCAATCGTGCTGTCGAGTGTGTGGTGAGCGTCAGCAGAGGAGTCAGTCAATGGAGCAAGGAACGGATCAGTATGGTAAAATTCAATGCAACTGCCTGTATAAAAATCCCCTGGACCAATAAGAAAAATCTTCTCAACAAACTATGATAACAGATCTAACATGTGACTTTTTATTCATAGAAAAAAATGAATGAAAGACTCATAGCTGCATTGAAGCAAGACAGCTCTGAGAGTGAATCAGAAGATGGAGCAACAACTTACAGGAGCCTAGCCGGTACAACGCAGCAATAAAAGCTACCCTAACCTAAGAATACAAAACCTGTCACTAGTTTTTTTTCCTTTTTTTTTTTTAATGACAAACCCTTTACTTGTTCATGTTGCAAAAAATCCATTATGTTAACGCCATCAGATGTTTTAGTAACAAGAAAAAGATGTTGACTGGATTTCCTCTCTCTCTGACAATAAATGAAAATACATTGCAATAATGTAGAGAAAAAAACACTTTTTTTTATCAAAATGGAATGTATGTCCTTTGTAAACTTCAGCGTCATTACCTACCTTATCATTATTATTTTATTTTATTTATTTTTACACATTTTTCCCCCATGAAGCAGGACTGACTGTTAGAACATACAATTATATTATTATTTAACCATATAAAATGGGAAGAAGATCACGGCCTGATTGAAATAACGGCCCGCTCAGCATAAACATGAAATTATGAATGTATTAAATTTAAACATGCATACTAATCTCTGAAATTTGTGCTGTTCTAGACGGCAGCACATCTGATATGTCAGCATCTGTGATCCAGGCCATCCCATTCCAAGCCAAAAACTACTACAAGAGTGTGTCTGAGAATAAAGAAATAGTGAAACTTGTGTCTGTCCTGAGCACCTCCATCACCTCCACCAAAAAGGTAGAGAGCAGATCCTTTTTTAAATATTTGTTTGTGATTTATTTATTTATTCATTTTTTCTGATAATGTCAACATTTTATTGTTAGGGTTTTGACATTTTCTGATTTTATGCCTTTGTTTTTTATTCATGTGATTTCTTATTAACACTGTGTTTTTGTTGTTGTGATTGTGTGTAAAGCCCCTGCAAGCAGTTTTAAAGCACCATTTGAATAACAATTACTTTACGTTAATTCAATGAGATGCAAATGCTGCACTGTGCAGCAGTGGTAAATATTATTATCATTTTTTTCTATTCTAATCACAGCTTAAACATTTGGTCGTGTCAATAAAACCAGAGACTTTTGTAAATACATGCCAGACCTTGTGATCGCACCCATTATTTTTTTTTTTATACCATCAAATAGGGATTAGTGTCCGCTTTGGAACATTTTAGCCGGTATCACCACATCTGGAGAGTGGATCGGGAAGACGCCATTCAGAAGTACGTTGAAAAGCTTGATAATTACTGCAATTCTCAGATAAGTATTTTACTCTAAGAATATATATATATTTTTTCTTTAATAAATAGATTTGTCCAGGAGGGTCCCTTGCTGTCAGAATTTGAGAGCCAAATTCTGTTCTATCGGGATCTGGAGTTGGAAATAAACTCTGAGCCTGAATACATAACTGTTGGAGCTCTGGCTCTATTTACAGGTCAGACTTATAAAGCATTCATACACATCCAGTTATATGTTGATTTTAGCATGTTTATGACTAATAACTATGTTTCTTTACCAGCACCCCTCAAAATGTCCCTCACTGCTGAAACCAAGAACTGGATCGTGGATTACGGACTTAACTGTAACAGAAAATACCGCTCGGAGATGGAGCAGATTTTCGCATTCATAGACGAAGCTGGGAAGAAACAAAATCGACAGATCAAAGACCTAGATGACATTCGCATTGCCATGGCTGCTCTAAAGGAAATCAGAGAGTACCAAATATCAATTGATTTTCAAGTTGGACCCATTGAGGTGATTCTCATGATATGCCAAAGTTGCTCTATTTTGCTACGATGTAGAACTTTTAAAAAAGAAAGGCCAAGCAGGATTAAAAGCATTAAACTTTAGATGTGAAAGAATAACATATCTGACAAAGCTTGTCTGCTTCACAGCGAGGGCCAAGGTTATGGGTTTGACTCCCACAGTAGACTTTTGGACAGGTTAATTGGAGTCTCTAGAATGTATGTGTGAATATCTGGTATCCCGTCTAAAGAACACTGTCAGTTCAAAAAGGCCAAAGCAGAACCTGCAATTCTATGCAGGACAAAGCAAGTATAGAAAATGAATAGGTTCAGTTATTAAAGGTTGAAAACACTTCCAAAAGCTTGGGTTGTTGTATTACAAGTATGTATTCTTTATTCTGGTCAAACATGTTTACTTTAGTGGTGGTTTATTTTTCTATAGTAACCTCACCGGATATATGGAGAATGAATTGATGCAATAAACCTCAATTTTTTACGTTCTTACAGGAATCCTATGCCATGTTCCACAAATTTGAACTAACCGTGGCCAAAGAAGAGGCTGAGAAGGTGGACACCCTTCGTTACACTTGGGAAAAGCTCCTGTCCCGCAGCACAGAGCTTCAAAATGAGCTTGTATCCTTGCAACCAAACTTTAGGGGAGAGTTGGTGAGTAACGTGGAGATCTTTCAAGAAGATTGCCATCACTTCTACCAGGAATATGAAAAGGTAAACTACAGCACATCATACATTTATTAGTTTGTTTATTTGGATTTACAATGTAGTTTTCTAACTTTTCATTGCATTAGGATGGTCCCATGGTGGTGGGGCTTGCCCCTCAAGATGCCAGTGACAGACTTATCATGTTCCAGGTTTGTTAAGGTCATGATAAACATTAAGTCTGTGATAAATCTATGGAAGCCATTTTTGGAAAATGATGCCGGATGCTGTAGTCAAGGGATATTGAGTATCTAAAAAGATTTATGCGTTACTTATGCTTTTCTGTGATTTTTTTTGACCACACGTTCACTGTGTCTTCCTTTTTGAGTTGTTTGTCTCTTTTTTTTTTAGAATCGATTTGACAACCTATTCAGGAAATATATAACTTACACTGGTGGGGAGGAGCTGTTTGGACTGCCTGTGACCCAGCACCCCCAGCTGTTAGAGATCAAGAAGCAACTTTCTTTATTGCAAAAGCTGTATGGTCTTTACAACAATGTCATTGAAACCGTAAATGGTTACCATGATATCCTCTGGGCAGACATCCACATCGAGAAGGTCAATAATGAGTTACTTGACTTCCAAACAAGGTTTGTTTTATTGTCTTGAAATACTGTATGTAATGATTATTTGGATATATATATATATATATAGACTTTTTAAATTTTACTTTAAAAGCTCCAGTCTTTTCAATTGGTTTTAGGTTATTGACATTTAAACCCCAAGTTTAAGCCTAGATGAGGATTCTTTTCAGAGGGGAAAGTGTGACTTTCCCTGAGCCCTTTTCTAAAAATAAGCGGTAGTTTATTGACTTCATCTTCTTTGACCTTCGAGGTGTCGCAAGCTGCCTCGAGCTCTGAAGGAGTGGCAAGCTTTCTTGGACCTAAAGAAAACAATTGATGAATTCAGTGAATGTTGCCCCTTGCTGGAGCTCATGACCAACAAAGCAATGATGACGCGCCACTGGAAGAGGATTACAGAGGTTGGTCAAATTGAACTTGCAAATCATAGATTTTATTCTCAATTCCATTCTTATTCTTACATTTTTATGCGTTTCTTTTCATCCACAAAGGTTACCGGACATACCTTTGAGGTTGAAACAGAAACCTTTAAGTTACGTAATATTATGGAGGCTCCACTGCTCAAGTACAAAGAGGAGATTGAGGTAAAAAAAAGATATTTTTCAAGAAAATGAAATGTTGCTATATTTTAAAAGTTATGGCGTTTCTTCAACAGGACATCTGCATCAGTGCTGTTAAAGAACGTGATATTGAGCAGAAGCTGAAACAAGTGATTGCTGAATGGGACAACAAAACGTTCACATTTGCAAATTTTAAGACGCGTGGTGAACTGCTACTGAGAGGTGACAGCACATCAGAGATAATTACCAGCATGGAAGACAGTCTAATGATGTTGGGGTCTCTCATGAGCAACAGGTATTGCATTGTAACCTATAATTATTATAATTTTCAGGTAATCATTCACTAGAAATAATTGTTTTGCTTTTACTAACCCAGGAAGTTACTTGAGATGGGTTTAATAGCTATCACGCACATCTATCACTCTCTTTCTCAGGTACAACACCCCGTTTAAAAGCCAGATTCAGAAGTGGGTTCAAAATCTTTCCAATACTACAGATGTAATTGAACATTGGATGACTGTCCAGAACCTCTGGATCTATCTGGAAGCTGTTTTTGTGGGTGGAGACATTGCCAAACAGCTGCCTAAAGTAAATACACATTCATGATTATTTATGTGTTTCTTACAACAAATAACTCTGTTTCCTGATGATATATTTTCTTGTATCATCGTACGTATCATGAGTCGAATCCCCTCTCTACTTTTAGGAAGCCAAGCGGTTCTCTAACATTGATAAATCCTGGGTGAAGATCATGATGCGAGCACATGAGATGCCCAATGTAGTGCAGTCGTGTGTAGGAGATGAGACAATGGGACAGTTGCTTCCTCACCTCCTTGAACAACTAGAGATCTGCCAGAAATCTCTTACAGGGTGAATCCAATGGACGAGGATCTTATTTTCACCTTCCTTTAAAGCAGTTTACATATTTTTAAATCAAAATATGTAATATGTTTTCTTTTGTCGACTATGAAAGCATTGATAATCATTTG